>NW_027142420.1:3235255-3548543 GCF_026170545.1 Melanerpes formicivorus
ATTTCACCTCATTTCTGGAGCACTCATGCAGCATAATTACTTAGCTGGAGCACAAAATGTAAACAGGACATCCTCTCAGATAGGAGATCCCAACATGTTGAAAAGTATATGCCTTAGTTCTCAGTTCTGGAAAGTATCCCAAGACTTCCACAAAAAGATACTGTTTCTGTTAATGTGGAACATAAACGTAGCCCTTAACATAAAACAAACCCAAACAACATCTGTCCTTACAGTTTGATTGTTTGTTCCATCCCAGTGTAATTATTCTTGCATGACAGCAGCCCCTGCAGGCTACAGCCTTGCTTACTCTGCTTTGCCCTGAAAGCGCAGGCAGTATGGCCCTGAAAGCGCAGGCAGTATGAAGTGATGAAATCACTGCATCAGAACTTTGAGTGAGCATTTAGAAACGTTCCACGCTGCAGCACAGTCAGAGTTTTACAGCTGTCTGTGATTTCTTTCTCTTTCTCTGTGATTTCTTCCCCTTTTTCTGTGATTTCTTTCCCTTTTTCTAGTAGCATTCTGCCAACCCAAGCTGACGGGGGGAGGTTTGTGTTTCCCAAAATCACAGGTGTCATGAACAAATCCCTGGAGCTTCCCAGGGGGAAGGTGGTCAAGGTGGGAGAGAGAGATCATTTCTTCACACCTTGTGCTTTTTAATGAGGGTTTCTTTCTCCATCTTTAAAACTTGCTGCCTCCCAGTTGTGCTACTGCGAGAACTGGCTGAGCTGAAATGCTCCTCTGTGTCAGTTTATGGGTAAGGCTGCAGCACTGCAAGTAGGCTGCTGTTTTAAAAGTGCTATTTGTGAAAGAAAGAAAAGAGCAATTTGATTGATTGTTTGTGTAATCAAAGAGCCTAATTATTTTAAATTTCATGTTTTTTAAGTTCCTTACATAGCTGTCAAGTCTTCATCAAGGGAATTATCCCTGTCACATCTCTACTATGCTTTCGCTATCATTTGCATTCATTGGTTCATCAAGAATTGGACATACAGTAAACAGCACTAGCAACACCTGAGCATCTTCCAATTAGCAGGGCAGCCATGCTCTGTTTGGGTCTCTGCCAAACATCTGAGAGCTGGTAGCAAAAGGAGCTTTCCTTGACAAGGCCTTCAGCAGCAGGAATCCCTTCCAGCAGCCCTGAGAGACTGGAAAGCGCTAGCACAGTCCCCCTAAACAGCACAGCACCATGTGGAAAGGCATGTAGGCAGGGCAGCCAGGGGACACACCAACTCAGATGGCCCTCTTGCAACTTCCACTCATGAAACTTGTGTGGAAGTGCCCGTGGTGATTAAACGTGCTCTGCTGTTGTACAGCCCTCGGGAGGACAGCGGCGGAAATGTCCCCTCCCCGCCGCCTAATGAATCACCCCCGGACAGAGCGGGTGTGTAGCTGTTTGTACATCTCTTATCACACTGAGGATGTGCTAATATCTTGACCTGCAAACCACAGGACCACCCAAACCTCTAGCAGCTGAACTGATTCAGTGATGATTTATCTTGGGAGGTTTCCTCTGCAACATATTCACCCTTGAAGGAGATGAAGAAAACACACAGATTTGCCTGCTTGGCCGAGAAATGACAAGAGGAGGACCCAGTGCATAATGAAAAGTTCTCAAGGATGAGTGTGATAGCTCAAGGCATAGTCTCCCAGACACAGAATATTGCACAGCCACTTGGCCAGAATGATTAAAGGCTCAAAAATGGGAAGCTTTGCTATCTAAAGCTGAGGAAGAAGCATCAGTCCTGGCAAGAAGAGTTTGGATGTCTGGACTCTTTCCCCCACCACAATCTTCCAGAGAAGCAAATTTTGTGGATCCTAAATCCTCTTTGTGAAGCCATAAAGCTTTTCTTTGGAGATTAGCACCCAGGTCAGAGGAAGAGAAGAGAAGGGAAGAGAAGAGAAGAGGAGAGGAGAGGAGAGGAGAGGAGAGGAGAGGAGAGGAGAGGAGAGGAGAGGAGAGGAGAGGAGAGGAGAGGAGAGGAGAGGAGAGGAGAGGAGAGGAGAGGAGAGGAGAGGAGAGGAGAGGAGAGGAGAGGAGAGGAGAGGAGAGGAGAGGAGAGGAGAGGAGAGGAGAGGAGAGGAGAGGAGAGGAGAGGAGAGGAGAGGAGAGGAGAGGAGAGGAGAGGAGAGGAGAGGAGAGGAGAGGAGAGGAGAGGAGAGGAGAGGAGAGGAGAGGAGAGGAGAGGAGAGGAGAGGAGAGGAGAGGAGAGGAGAGGAGAGGAGAGGAGAGGAGAGGAGAGGAGAGGAGAGGAGAGGAGAGGAGAGGAGAGGAGAGGAGAGGAGAGGAGAGGAGAGGAGAGGAGAGGAGAGGAGAGGAGAGGAGAGGAGAGGAGAGGAGAGGAGAGGAGAGGAGAGGAGAGGAGAGGAGAGGAGAGGAGAGGAGAGGAGAGGAGAGGAGAGGAGAGGAGAGGAGAGGAGAGGAGAGGAGAGGAGAGGAGAGGAGAGGAGAGGAGAGGAGAGGAGAGGAGAGGAGAGGAGAGGAGAGGAGAGGAGAGGAGAGGAGAGGAGAGGAGAGGAGAAGAGAAGAGAACCAGGTTGGAAGAGACCTTCAAGATCATCATGTCCAACCTAAACAAAGGAGGACTGGGAAAGCTGTATGCTTGGGCTAAAGGTGTTGCCATAACCTTGTGAAGATCAAATTGTTAGATTCAGAGATCCTACTGTGAAAAAAAAAATACTACAAAAAAAAATGGAAAGCTACAATTATTTCCCCTTTGTCTTCTCTCTACATGTCCATGGGTGTTGCTTCCCACAACTAGGAGTATTTCAAAAGCCAGAACAGAACACAAACAGTTTGACAAGATCTGAACAGTCCTCATCATACATGTTTCTGTTTGAATGCAAGGAGAGAATAAATGAAATGGAACTGCTTGCCAGAAGCAATCCAAAGCTATAACTTAGGACATCAGAGTAAAATATGTGCTCAGGAAGTGAGAAAGTACTTACATCACAGCTAACAACAGGTATTGCTCTTAAGATCTGGCTGATCACAGAGTCAGCTAAAAGGAATACAAGAAAACTTAAGCAGCTGATGTCTTCTGACACTTCACAGCAATACTAATTGCATTGCTTCTTAGCACTGGGTTTTTACACCAGTAGATGAAGGATTTATTTGATGAATCATAGAATGGCTTAGGTTGGAGGGGACCTCAGAGATCATCTACTCCAACCTCCCTACCGTAGGCAGGGACATCTCTCAAGCAGACTCAGCTGCTCAAAGCCTCATTCAGCCTGGCCTTGAATAACCCCCCAGGCAGGAGGCATTCACAACCTCCCTGGGCAACATATTGCAGGGTCTCACCACTCTTGTACTGAAGAACTTCTTCCTCAGATCCAGTCTACCCCTGCTCTCCCTCAGCTTCAATCCATTCCCCCTTGTCCTATTGCTAGACACCCTGATGAAAAGTCCCTCTGCAGCCTTCCTGCAGGATCCCTTCAGGTATTGGAAGGCAGCTCTAATGTTCCTCCAGAGTCTTCTCTTCTCTAGGCTGAGCAACCCCAGCTCCCTCAGCTTATCCTTATAGCAGAGGTGTTCCAGCCCCTGGATCATCTTCGTGGCTCTCCTCTGGACTCACTCCATCAGCCCTGTGTCCTTCTGTGTACATCATGTTACATTTGCAGGGAAACAGAAGGCCTCTCTCTTTTTAATGGAACAAATGGACAAGCCAGAAGTCCAGGGAGTCACTCCATAATCCCACTGCTACACAATATGTAAGAACTGTTAACATGAATGATGTGATTCAAAAGGGAAATCAATATTCATAAGGATTTGATGTGTGCCCAGCAGCACGACTTATGATTTGCCCACTTAGGACAAGACCAGTGTTAAAAATACCCTGGACTAATGCACCCTGGGAGCAGGGTGCACAGAACTTTCAAGTACTCAGAGAGACTGCTGAAGTCAATACAAGCTGCAGCAGCTCAGCTCCCTGGAAATCACTCGCTGATAACGTGAAGCTCTATCAGTCACGGATCAATAACAGTTTATCAGGCATTCAGCATAAGCTCATTTTCAGAAGATCACAAATTTGAACAAATCCAGACAGGCCTTTTGTATTCATTTATTTTCTGCTTTAAAAGTAAACTTTTTAACATCCCATTTCAACAAAAATGTGTCTAGAAAGCCAGACCTTGCCAGGGTGCAACCTGGAACACAGGAGGCTCCACCTCAACACAAGGGGACACTGCTTCATGGTGAGGCTGATGGAGCACTGGGACAGGCTGCCCAGAGAGGTTGTGGAGTCTCCTTCTAAAATGCTGCCTGGGTGTATTCCTGTGAGGCCTGCCCCAAGTGATTCTGCTTTGGCAGGGGGTTGGACTTGATCTCTGGAGGTCCCTTCCAACCCCTAAGATTCTGTGATGCTGTGAAAGGCTGGAAACACCCAGCAAAAGCAGCCTCTAGGTTCCAAAGTAGAAGACAGCTCTTGGACAAAGCTGTTGTGAAAACATATTGTCTTGGTTAGACAAAGGGAAAACTCTTATGTTGGTAGCTCCCAAGGGTTGCCTAGGACCAATAATCAGAGCACTCTCTCCTCCTTGTTAAGAATACACAGTTCCAACAGCTCTTCCTCTTGGCTGCACCCATTTACCTCTCTCTGAGGTTTGTCAGCTCCCATGACAAATTGGGCTGCAGTCAATCCACATTCTGTATGCATGCAGGTTTTATTTACCATGTGAGTGGTTGATCGGGCAAAAATAATCAGCCACTTTACTGTCTGTTTGGGTTGCTTAGCCCAGAGAAGAGGAGGCTCAGAGGAGACTTTATTGCTCTCTACAATTACCTGAAGGGAGGTTGTAGCCAGGTGGAGGTTGGTCTCTTCTCCCAGGCAACCAGCACCAGAACAAGAGGACACAGTCTCAAGCCATGCCAGGGGAAGTTTAAGCTCAAGGTGAGGAGAAAGTTCTTCCCAGCAAGAGAGATTGGCCATTGGAATGTGCTGGACTTGGACTTGATTGGATTTGGTTGGACTTGATGATCTCAAAGGTCTTTTCCAACCTGGTTAATTCTATTCTATTCTATTCTATTCTATTCTATTCTATTCTATTCTATTCTATTCTATTCTATTCTATTCTATTCTATTCTATT
Organism: Melanerpes formicivorus; assembly: GCF_026170545.1. Lineage (NCBI taxonomy): Eukaryota > Metazoa > Chordata > Aves > Piciformes > Picidae > Melanerpes > Melanerpes formicivorus. Next base: position 3,240,342 of record NW_027142420.1, read on the forward strand.
TTATCCTATCCTACCCTATCCTATCCTATCCTATCCTATTCCTCACCTTTCCTCAACCTAGAGCTGTGTACAGCAGGAGAAAACACTCCAAAGAATATGACAAGATGCTTTGAGAGATGAACTCTGGCAGATCTTTCTGCACTGGTGTAAGATTTTACCCAGAGCTGACTGCTTTAGTCCTTGCTATAGCTTACAGCCCCTATAAAAGAGTCAGTAAAAAGCAGCAAGTATCCACAGCTCAGCCTGTGTTCCTCTTGGTGACTGCTAAGCATGGCCATGTATCTCCTAGACTTCAGAAAGAGAAAACAGGAGATGATATAGAAATTATCACAGCAAGAACAGCCAGAGGCTGTCTGGCAAAGACCCAACCTTAAGTTCAGCTTTTCTGTAATACCAGATACATTTGCTGTCTGGGGATTACAGGAGGAATGGTTTGAAGCTGAGGGAGAGTAGGTTTAGAGTGGATTTTAGAAAGAAGTCCTTCAGTACAAGGGTGGTGAGACTCTGGAACAGGCTGCCCAGGAAGGTTGTGGATGTCTCCTCCCCAGGGGTTGTTCAAGGCCAGGCTGGATGAGGCCTTGAGCAGCCCAATTGATTTGAGAAGAGTCCCTGCCCATGGAGGGGAGTTGAGAGTAGATGCCTTCTTAGGTCCTTTCCAACCTGAGCCATTCTATGATGCTATGAGTCTGTGATCATGCAGTGGCAAGGGGACAGACATCCGTGATCTAAGAGTTGTTCAGCATCATTGTTACTGCATTATTAGGAGACCTAATTGTGATCTTCCAGTATCTTAAGGGGGCCTACAAGAATGCTGGGGAGGGACTTGTCAGGGTGTCAGGGAGTGATAGGACTAAGGAGAGCGGGAAAATAAAACAGAAATGGGTAGATTCAAATTGGATGTTAGGAAGAAGTTGTTCCCCATGAGGGTGGTGAGAGACTGGCACAGGTTACCCAGGGAGGTGGTGGAAGCCTCATCCCTGGAGGTTTTTGCAGCCAGGCTGGATGGGACCCTGAGCAACCTGATGTAGTGTGAGGTGTCCCTAGTCCCATGGCAGGGGGTTGGAACTAGAAGATCCTTGATGTCTCTTACAACCCTGACAATTCTATGGTTCTGTGATTCTGTGAATAAAGTAAATATGGTTACTGAGGGGGAAAGAGAAGGACAGGAATGGAGAGAGAGACACAGAGAGAAGGAGGGGGAAAGTGAGGGAAAGAGAGAGGGGATGGGGATGGGGATGGGGTTGGGGATGGGGATGGGGATGGGGAAGGGGATGAGGATGGGGATGGGGAGGAAAGGGGGCTCATTGCATGAGTGTTATATAATAGCTTCAGTAAATTCCATACCCAGTAGGTCAGGAGAGTCACAAATGGTTTCCTAACCTGAGGGTACTTTACTGGAAACCGGGAACAAGGTCATTTGTCCCAGGCGGCTGCAGGATCCGAAGGGGACATTGTCTGAGGCTGTGTGTGTATCCCCGCAGCCCTGCAAGCGGTAACGCTGTTCCCTAGCCCTTTGGTGGACGGAAGGAAGGAAAGAGATCAGTGGAGAGGAATGTTTAAATAGCTTCTTGTTTTTCCCTCACAGGACAGATGGCGTGCAAAGCAATGAAAAAAAAAAATCAAACCCCCAAGTGACATTGGATAGCAGCTGTGTGGAGTGGCAACTCGAGGGAGAAACGTGGCCCACTGGATAGGCTCTCTAACTAGAAACGAGGGAACTTGGGTTCCAAGCCTGCTTCCCTATTGTCAAATGCCTTTGTTGTTGTTGTTGTTTTGTTGTGTCTCTGTGCTTCAGTTGCTTCATTTGCAAGCCAGGAATAATCAGGCATTTCACTCCACGGAGAAAATGACAGAGAGAAATGATGAGAACTTCATTGTCGTGGGACAGCCCAGGGAAAACACAAAACATTTCAATTAGCTAATGAGTGCTTAGGTGAGCAACACTGGGCTCTCTCACTGCTCTAGAAGGTTTTGGGGGTTTTATTTCAGAATTATTATGTTAGTAAGCCTGGGATTGGACTTTCACTGCTCTAGAAGTTCTGTGGTTTTTTCAGAATCGTTATGTAGTGATACTGTTAATAAGCCTGAGATTTGACTCACAACACAAAGCAAATGAGACACACAAAGTTCAAGGCACAGCCCTGCAACAAGAAGTCCATGAGCTGTCACTCACTTCCTGGGGAGAGCTTTACTTGGTTTTTTTTTCCAGAAAGCCAAGCTTTTCCTCTTTACATATTATTGGCCTGCAAAAGTTCTTTCTGTAATGTAGGATAGGATAGGATAGGATAGGATAGGATAGGATAGGATAGGATAGGATAGGATAGGATAGGATAGGATAGGATAGGAGAATAGAATAGAATAGAATAGAATAGAATAGAATAGAATAGAATAGAATAGAATAGAATAGAATAGAATAGAATAGAATAGAATTAACCAACTTGGAAAATACCTTGGAGATCATCAAGTCCAACCTATCACCCAACACTATCCAATCAACCAAACCATGGCACCAAGTGCCTCATCCAGGCTCTTCTTAAACACCTCCAGTGATGGTGACTCCACCACCTCCCTGGGCAGCACATTCCAATGGCCAATCTCTCTTTATGGGAAGAACTTCTTCCTCACATCCAGCCTAAACCTCCCCTGGCACAGCTTGAATAGAATAGAATAGAATAGAATAGAATAGAATAGAATAGAATAGAATAGAATAGAATAGAATAGAATAGAATAGAATAGAATTTACCAGGTTGGAGGAGACCTTCAAGATCATCGTGTCCAACCGATCATCCAACACCACCTAATCAACTAAACCATGCAACCAAGCCCCCTGTCAAGTCTCCTCCTGAACATCTCCAGTGATGGTGACTCCACCACCTCCTGGGGCAGCCCATTCCAATGGGCAATCACTCTCTCTGTGTAGAACTTCCTCCTAACCTCCAGCCTAAACCTCTCCTGGTGCACCTAGAGACTGTGTCCTCTTGTTCTGGTGCTGGTTGCCTGGGAGAAGAGACCAACATCTGCCTGTCTACAACCTCCCTTCAGGTAGTTGTATTAGAGAGCAATAAGGTCTCCTCTGAGCCTCCTCTTCTCCAGGCTAAGCAACCCCAGCTCCCTCAGCCTCTCCTCACAGGGCTGTGTTCCAAACCCCTCTCCAGCTTTGCTGCCCTTCTCTGGACACCTTCCAGCAACTCAACATCTTTCCTAAACTGAGGGGCCCAGAACTGGACACAGGACTCAAGGTGTGGCCTGACCAGTGCTGAGTACAGGGCAGAATGACTTTCTTCTTTCTTCTCTTTCAAGCTGCTGTGCCAGTACAGTCCTCTTCAGCCTGTGTCATTAAATGGCAATCTGCTGTTAAGATAGTTTCAGATTTTTTTGGTCCCCCCCAGCCCCCCTTCCTTCTTCATACTCATTGTCTTGAAGCCCTGGGATGAGTTCCTCTAATCTCTATGATCACAACTTAGTCTGGCAAGACCCAGTTGCTTTTCTGCTTAAGTCAGAACACAACGAAACTGATGTGCTTGATGTCAGTTTCCAAAGGATCAGGGCTTGCTGCAGGGGTTACCTTGATTTTGATCTGGTGCTGTTTTTTCCAAGACAGAGCAGGAAGAATATCTCCCATTGCCACTACAATTTTTTTCCTATCAGGCCCTTATGAAAAAGCCATATTAAATGTTCAGAGCAGCAGGGAAGATAACATTGTGCTTCTCTCTGATGCTGTGGAGGCTATCAGCTCTGAAAGGAAGCATGTGCAAGGTTAAAGTTGCTATGATTGCATTCGACTTCTGCATCTTTGAGACAGCAGATCTTCTGTTTATCCATGGGCTTTGGGAGGGTGGGGAGGAAATGGGACTGTGATATGCTTCAAGATGGGAGATACAAAAGAATGAGGGATTTCCCCCTGTGTTCTCAAGTTCTCCCTGTTCTTTAAATGACTTCAAGACTCTCTGTGGGGATTTACACCTGAATGACACACCTCTGTCCCATAGATAATGCTGTGCATCTCTTTTACTCAGTACAGCCTTTTCTGTTTAGTAGCATAAGGAAACCTAAAGGGATCCTACAGGAAGGTTGGAGAGGGATTTTTGATAAGGGTGTCTAGCAATAGGACAAGATTGAGGTGGATGCACTGGAGACTTCCAAGGAGAATGAAGTGAGAGGCTGAGGGAGCTGGGGGTGATTAGCCTGGAAAAGAGGAGGCTCAGAGGAGACCTTACTGCTGTCTGCAATTACCTGAAGGGAGGTTGTAGCCAGGTGGAGGTTGGTCTCTTCTCCCAGGCAACCAGCAGCAGAATAAGAGGACACAGTCTCAAGCTGCACCAGGGGAGGTTTAGGCTGGATGTTAGGAAGAAATTCTTCCCAGACAGAGAGATTGGCCATTGGGATGTGCTGCCCAGGGAGGTGGTGGAGTCACCCTCACTGGAGGTGTTTAAGAAGGGACTGGATGGGGTGCTTGGTGCCATGGTTTAGTTGATTAGATGGTGTTGGGTGATAGTTTGGACTCGATGATCTCAAAGCTCTTTCCCAACCTGGATAAGTCTATTCTATTCAATCCTGTTCAGTGTGTTTCTATTTACTGCTGCTCATCACTGCAACATCATCACTGCTGTACAGTTAAAACAGGTAATATTTATGTTTGGGTTGTGCCTGGAAGAATTAGTCCTATGAAAGCAAGAGTAAAATAAGATATCAAGTGCATCGATGTTACTCCAACAAAGTGCAACTCAAATAGCATTCAGAAATCTGTTGGTTTAGTGATATCTTTATGCACTTTGTGACAGCAAAGGAAAAGAATTTACAGGAATTTTGCTACTTACAAAGTAAAGCATGGCTGAAGGGATCCTACAGGAAGGCTGCAGAGGAACTTTTCACCAGGGTGTCTAGCAATAGGACAAGGGGGAATGGTTTGAAGCTGAGGGAGAGTAGGTTTGGATTGGGTCTTAGGAAGAAGTTTGTCAGTAGAATGGTGGTGAGACTCTGGAATAGATTTCCCAGGGAGGTTGTGGCTGCCTCCTACCTGGGGGTGTTTAAGGCCAGGATGGATGAGACCTTGAGCAGCCAACTACAGTTGAGAGGCATCCCTGCCCATGGTGGGGAGGTTGGAGTAGATGATCTCTAAGGTCCTTTCCCATCTAAGCCATATCATGATGAAAAAAGTCAGTTCTCCTGACTATAGCAGTTAAGTGTGATGAGGTTCAGGGAATTTCTATGCTGTGAAAGATTTCTGTTATAAATGTAATCCTTGTTTGTGGCACAAAGGGACATGACATCTTATTATGGTTTTAAGGATAACCCAGAACAACATAGATGCCTTCTTAATATTAACCTATTAAACATGAATTATACAGTGAGTTGGCTCCCGCAGCTTGATGACATTTTCAGATGAGTTTCTGAGCAGTCACCCAGGCAATGTCTAAGCAAACCTTTCTAGACTCCCTGCCTCGGTCCTTAAAACACAGAGGAAGGAGAAAATGCTCATCTCTGGTATGTGCAGAACACTTCTTTGTTGCTTTTCTCCACCTGGCTTCCCCATCAAAGCAGGGAGATTTGCCTTTCTGACAGCCTCACACTGTTGGAACTCCACAAAGGTAACTTCAGAGCAGTGGTTTTTCAGTGTGTTTTGGATCTGAACAGGCATTGGTTGTGGAGAGCTCTGCTGAGAAACAAAACCTCCTGGCAGTAAGTTTGTTTCTATGTGGTTGTTTCTGTGCACTCTGAAGGTTCCTTGGAACTCCAAGGTGGGAAGCAGGTAGGGGCCCACCCCCAGGTTTTGGAGTGTTGCACCCACCTCAGGCCATCCATTTTACCAGCAGGTATTAATATCTGTTTGCATGTTTAGTAGCCTGAAAGAAGCAACTACCTGAAGGGAGGTTGTAGCCAGGTAGGGGTTGGTCTCCTCTCCCAGGCAACCAGCACCAGAACAAGAGGACACAGTCTCAAGCTGTGCCAGGGGAGGTTTAGGCTGGAGGTGAGGAGAAATTTTTTCACAGAGTTGTTAGCTATTGGGATGTGCTGCCCAGGGAGGTGGTGGAGTCCCCATCCCTGGAGGTGTCCAAAAGGGATTGGATGTGGCTCTTGAAGCCATGGTTTAGTTACTCATGAGGTGTTGCGTGATGGCTGGATTGATGATCTCTGAGGTCTTTCCCAACCTTATTGACTCTACTCTATTCTAATTCCCTCACAAATCATGTCATCAGCATTTGAGACTGCTTAAGAATATAAATTATATAAAAACTATAGTGGCCATAGATGTAACTGCAAAGGACAGTTGATGGCAGATTAGTGAAGATAAAATAACTACAGAAAACCTGTTTATTGTTGCAGTGGTGGTGGAAGTGATCATAGAATCATAGAATCAATAAGGTTGGAAAAGACCTCAAAGATCATCAAGTCCAAGATGAAGTGGCACAAATGCAATGTTGCTCATACTGCACACATTAAAAGTTATGATTGTGCAGGAACATTTCTCAGTTAAATGGTATGTGTCAGAGAAAACATTGCACCAAACATAGAAAGAAACACATTTTGTTCCATCATCCTTTCCTCTTTTCCTCTTCTTTTGAACTAGATCCCCAGTGCAGCCCAGAGGATACTTTATGTCACAGGATCACAGGATGTCAGGGGTTGGGAGAGACCCAAAGAGATCATCAAGTCCAATCCCCCCACCAGAGCAGGGCCATACAATCTAGCTCAGGTCACACAGGAACACTTTCAGACAGGCCTTGAAAGTCTCCAGAGAAGGAGACTCCACAACCTCTCTGGGTAGCCTGTTCCAGTGCTCCGTGACCTTTACAGTAAAGAAGTTCCCCCTTCTGTTGAGATGGAGCATCCTGTGCTGAAACTTACATCCATTGCTCCTTATCCTGTCACAGGGAGCAAGTGAGCAGAGCCTGTCCCCTCCCTCCTGACCCCCAGCCCTCAGATATTTATGAACATTTATTAAATCCCCTCTAAGGCTTCTCTTTTCCAGACTAAAAAGCCCCAGGTCCCTCAGCCTCTCCTTGCCAGGCAGTGCTCCAGTCCCCTAATCACTCTCTTAGCCCTCCACTGGACCCTCTCCAGCAGATTCCTGTCCATCTTGATCTGGGGAGCCCAACACTGAATCCAGTACTCAAGATGAGGTCTCACCAGTCCCTGCAGTTCTTCAGGGCCTTCAAGCAAGTTCATCATGTTCCTGCCTTGCCTCATCTGCTGTAAATGAATGACCCCTCCTGCACCTTTCTGAAAGGTGTTTGCCGTTGTGTAGGTTAATGCAATAAATACACTTCTGTGTGTACGTGTGTGTGTGGAAAAAACCCACTTGTGGAGTGCACTGTGTACACAGCCAGCTCCATCCAGAGTCTGCAAGTCAGTGTTTGGAAAACACAAAGGACTCTCCAATACCACAAGGAAATGTTGTGTCTGTGTTCTATTAAGAGCCATATCAATTTTTCTCCTTAAATGCTATAGAACAGATATTATCTTACACCATCTCTTGCATGTAATAATTCAAATCAGATTTAGAGCTTCAGGTTACATCCATATTCCCACCACTCATGCATGATGAAGTTGGAAGGTCTCAAATAAAGCAGCAGACCTGGATTGTGTTGGTTCTCTGATGATTTGCATTAGAATCCAATTCTGTACAATCCACCCCTGCCTATTTTACAGCTGAGTGTGCTTTGTCAATAGGCAGGTAGAAGTAGTCTAGAAGGTTTTGAAAAGGATAAGGAAACACATGGTGAACTGTGCTGGTAGATAGTAGGCTGAACATGAGCCAGCAGTGTGCCCAGGTGGCCAAGAAGGCCAGTGGCATCCTGGTCTGGATCAGGAATAGTGTGGCCAGCAGGAGCAGGGAGGTCATTCTTCCCCTGTACTCAGCAGTGGTCAGGCCACACCTTGAGTTCTGTGTCCAGTTCTGGGCTCCTCAGTTTAAGAAAGATGTTGAGATGCTGGAACTTGTCCAGAGAAGGGCAAAAAAGCTGGGGAGGGGTCTGGAGCACAGCCCTGTGAGGAGAGGCTGAGGGAGCTGGGGCTGCTTAGCCTGGAGAGGAGGAGCCTCAGGGGAGATCTACAACTACCTGAAGGGAGGTCGCAGTCAGGTGGAGGTTGATCTCTTCGCCCAGGAAGCCAGCACCAGAACAAGAGGACACAGTCTCAAGCTGTACCAGGGGAGGTTTAGGCTGGAGGTGAGGATGAAATTCTTCCCAGCAAGAGAGATTGGCCATTGGGATGTGCTGCCCAGGGAGGCGGTGGAGTCACCATCACTGGAAGTGTTTAAAAAGAGACTGGATGAGGTACTCGGTGCTGTGGTCTAGTTGATCGGATAGGGCTGGCTGTTAGGTTGGACTGGATGATCTTGGAGGCCTCTTCCAACCATGTTGATTCTATGATTCCATGAAATTCTGTTTAAAAAAAAATCATTTTCACAAATAAATTGATATTGAGGGACAGTTTAAGTACTTGACTTTCAGGCTTTATCACGTGAACTTGCCTGCAAGGCACAGGAAAATTTTGACTAGCCCAAATCACAGAATCAATAAGGTTGGAAAAGACTTCAGAGATCATCAAGTCCAACCTGTCACCCAAGCCCTCATGACTACTAAACCATGGCACCAAGTGCCACATCTAATCCCCTCTTGAACACCTCCAGGGATGGTGACTCCACCACCTTCCTGTGCAGCATATTCCAACAGCTAACAACTCTTTCTGTGAAGAACTTTCTCCTCACCTCAAGCCTAAATAACCTCTCTGGCCTGAGTGGAAGGAGTTGAGTTTGTTGATTCCCATTTAATAGGGAAGCAGGTATTCCCAGGATCAGGGGCATCAGATTCTGAAGCTGGTTTATTTGCTGGCTGGTGAGCAGCATGCTCATCTTTTCAACACCCCCACAAAAGGCAATGGGGTGGATTCCTGTAGGTCTTCAATGTCCTAACAGTTTCAGTTTAAGCAAACTCTAGGCAATAAGAGCAGAACTTGTCCCCCAAGAAGCTGTTTTTTAAACATTTCTGGGTTTGAAGCCTTTTTCATCCCTGCTTGGAAGAGAGTCATTAAGGTTTGGTTCTGGGGCTTTTGTCTGCATCTATTTTCCATGCACACTTTTAAGTCATTTGATGAAGGGGGCCTACAGGAAGGCTGGGGAAGGACTTCTCAGGATCTCAGGTAGTGATAGGACTAGGGGGAATGGAATGAAGCTGGAGGTGGGGAGATTCAGGCTAGATGTGAGGAGGAGGTTCTTCACCATGAGAGTGGTGAAACCCTGGAATGTGTTGTCCAGGGAGGTGGTCGAGGCCCTGTCCCTGGGGGTGTTTAAGAGCAGGCTGGATGAGGCTCTGTCCAGGCTGATCTAGTGTGGGGTGTTCCTGCCCATGGCAGTGGGGTTGGAACTGGATGATCCTTGTGGTCCCTTCCAACCCTGAATGAAACTATGAAACTATGAAACTATGAATTAAAAATCTGTCAGAAACAAAGAGATTTTTAGGAAAGTATGGCACAGTATGCTAAGTAAGTTGAATTACAGGAATGAAAGAAGAGCCCCTTAACAATTTCAGCTGCTTCTGTCTGCTCCAGGAATTCAGCTCTTTGCTATCAGTTTTGATAAGCAGCCTTCCTCACCGATGAGGCTATAAGATGATAATGTCATTCAATAACTCTCACACCCTTTCCTGCTATTTGTCCAGGGCAGGAAACTAAGGGTTTTCTTGTCGTGTGGACACAGAGGAAATATCCAGCAACCAAATACTGACCCTTGCATGCAAACAGGTCCATATCCTCTTTCCGCCTGACAACTTCCTTCCTGCCTGCTAGGAACAAATCTACTCTTCATTTTTCCGGAGTTCTTTAGACAGGCTACTCAGAAAGCCCTTGGGTAAGGACAAACATTTTATTAATGTAAACTTCACCCAACAGCTGGAGACTTAGGGCAGCCAGGTCCAAATTTACAGTGGAGAATTGTTTGCTTCTTTTAACTGTAGTGTTGCTGCAGCTGAGTCACTCAACGCCCTCTGCCAGGGACTAATATCAAGAGTTTACTGAGATGTGTAGCCTTGGCTTAACGAAGGCATGTTTGCACTTCTGACATCTTCTGAAGGCTAAACTTCAGTTAAAAGAATCTTACCTTGAGTCCTGTGTCCAGTTCTGGGCCCCTCAGTTTAGGAAAGATGATGAGATGCTGGAAGGTGTCCAGAGAAGGGCAACAAAGCTGGGGAGGGGTCTGGAGCACAGCCCTGTGAGGAGAGGCTGAGGGAGCTGGGGTTGCTTAGCCTGGAGAAGAGGAGGCTCAGGGGAGACATTAGTTGCCATCTACAACTACCTGAAGGGAGGTTGTAGCCAGGTGGGGGTTGGTCTCTTCTCCCAGACAACCAGCACCAGAACAAGAGGGCACAGTCTCAAGCTGTGCCAGGGGAGGATTAGGCTGGATGTTAGGCCGAAATTCTTCCCAGCAAGAGAGATTGGCCATTGGAATGTGCTGCCCAGGGAGGTGGTGGAGTCAGCATCACTGGAGGTGTTTAAGAAGAGCCTGGATGAGGCACTTGGTGCCATGGTTTAGTTGATTGGATGGTGTTGGGTGATAGGTTGGACTCAAAAGTCTTTTCCAATGTGGTTAATTCTGTGTTCTATAATTCTGTTTTCCACAGCATTTTTCTGCATTAAAAAGAAAGTGGAAGCTTCTTTTTTTCCTGGCCATGAAGAACGGAGGTTTCATCTAAAGACATAAACTAACGTTTTTGATCAGATAACAAGCAAAAGAAAATCAGCCAATAAATATCTGTCACTTAACAGCAGCGAACCACTTTAATAAGGCTGTACCTATTTTTCTTCTGGGATCACTTCTCCTTTTTGTTCTTCACATGAAATCTTGATTTCAGGTGTTCAAGAGGGGATTGGACGTGGCACTTGGTGCCATGGTCTAGTCATGAGGTCTGTGGTGACAGGTTGGACTCGATGATCCTCGAGGTCTCTTCCAACCTTGGTGATACTGTGATACTGTGATTTCAGAATGTAGAAGGAAAGCCCAGGCCATGTTCCATCTGATTTCTGTTGTTCAGGTAACTGGGGAATATCCTGTGGCACTACACAGACTTGGCATTTTCTGCTGTTGGCAGAGCATCAGAAATCAGTAATTAAGTTCTTGAGAAATTCTCTGAGCCAACCTGATCTAGCTCAGGATGCTGCTGCTTACTGCAGGGGGGTTGGACTCACTGACCTTTGGAGGCCCCTTCCAACCCAGACCACTCAATCATTCTATGAAATTCTCAGCCAGGTGCTTAGCCTTTTGTCTGGCTGTGACCAGGCTACATCTCCCTTTAAAGATAGTTTGTTTACACTCATCTTCAGAACTGTTCATTTTACCACAACACATTGCACTGGTACAGCCCCACCAAAAAGCACCTCTTAGAAAAGTTGTGCATTTCTATGTGTGTGTTCACAGAATCACAGAAACATTCAGGTTGGAAAAGACCCTCAGGATCACTAAGTCCAACCCAGAACCCTACTCTACAAGGGTCACCCCTAAACCACAGCCCCAAGCACCACATCCAAACCACCTTGAAACACAACCAGGATTGGTGACTCAATCACTTCCCTGGGTAGCACAGGGTTTTTTTTTTCACTTATGAACTAAAGCATAGCTGAAGGGATCCTGCAGAAAGGCTGGAAAGGGACTTTTCATAAGTGTGTCTAGCTATAGGACAAGGGGGAATGGTTTGAAGCTGAGGGAGAGTAGATTTAGGCTTGATCTTAGGAAAAAGTTCTTCAGTACAGTGGTGGTGAGTCTCTGGAATGGGTTTCCCAGGGAGGCTGTGGCTGTCTCCTCCCTGGGAGTGTTCAAGGCCAGGCTGGATGAGCCCTTGAGCAGCTGAGTCTAGTTCAGAGGCGTCCCTGCCCATGGAAGGGAGGCTGAAGTATATCTCTGAGGCCCCTTCCAACCTAAGCCATTCTATGACTGAAGTTTTTATGTGCAACATTTGTGTAACAACAGCTATCAGAAACTTTTTTCCTCAAAGCATCAAACACTGTGCCTGTGATAAGCTTCTCCTGTCAACCCAACAATTTGCAGGAGCAGTGAGTCAGGGCCACAGAATGGTTCATGCAGCAGAATTTTTCCAGGCAGGTCCAAACCCAATGAATGCAGTCTCAAATAAAGAAGATGGTTTCAGTTTCTCATTGATGAACAGATGCATTTCAATGATGAGGAGCTTAGAGCTCAGCTCACTGTGATTTGATAAATGCAGATTTCTGCATGTGCTTGGTTTCTAATGACCTCAGACCAAACAGAGATGGAATTCTGCATTGCAGTGACAGAAAGTTGCTTTTTTGGCATGCAGGCAAAATTGTTTATTTTCACGGATGGCATAATTAGACAACACCCATGAACAATGAGAGCACCTCTTAATCCTGCTCAGGTCATGAAGTCAGTCATAAACATTCACTGAAACAAAGCATTCCTAGGATAAATCAAAGGAAGTAGCACTGAAATAACATAAGCAGCAGAAGAAAGCTTGGAGGCTTTCCACACTAATGTCTGATAATGTGGAACAATGTTAAGAACTCAATAGAATGCTTGTCTAATTAGTGCTTCCAGCCAATTTTCTACTCTCAAAAATGTTGACATGTAACCAGAACAATTAATGCTTAAGAAAATTCAGCACCTTCTAGCATCAAGTCTTTTATTCATGGCAGATTCTAGAGAGCTTTTAGAGACGATCGGAGGTGACAACAATTCCATGCAGCCATTATTAACAGATACAACATGTTGGACTGCCTGAGAAGGAACAGCAGGAAGGACATGGCCCTGATGGAATGGGTCCAGAGGAGGGCCACAAAAATCATGAGGGGCATGGAATACCTCTGCTATGAGGACAGGCTGAGGGAGCCCCAGGTTCAGCCTGGAGAAGAGAAGGCTCTGGGGAGACCTAATAGCAGCCTGCCAGTACCTGAAGGGGGCTACAGGAAAGCTGCAGAGGGACTGTTTGCAAAGACCTGCAGGGATAGGATGAGGGGCAGTGGTTTGAAATGAGAGGATTTAGCTTGGATGTTAATAACAAGTTCTTTGCCATGATAGTGGTGAAATAGTGGAACAGCTTGTCCAAGGAGGTAGTTGAGGCTCCATCCTTGCAGATATTCAAGGTCAGGCTTGACAAGGCTCTGAGCAATCTAATGGAGGATGTCCCTTCTCACTGCAGGGAGCTTGGACTAGATGACCTTTGGAAGTCCCTTCCAACCCAAACCATTCTTGTGATTCTATGTCAGAGGTTTTCTACAAAAAGCTTGAAAAAAGTACCACATAAAACCAGGAGGAACTGGCTTCAGAAATCATGTTTCTTTTGTAGCTCTTGGTAGAGAAAAATTCATTATAGGAGTCCTGCAGGCATGACAAACACTTCCTTTACTAATACATCAAGTTCCTTCTCTTTCAGCTTGAGAGGAGACACAGCTTATTTTTGCTACTTTTGTTAAACCTATGAAATCTGCTGGAGAGTGAAATACTGTGTTCACTTCTCTTTATCTGGCAGTGCAGGCAGCTGCTGCCCTTGCAACCATCATTGACTATCACCTCCAAGTGCCGGGTTCTGCACATTGGCCACAGCAATCCCATGCAGTGCTACAGGCTGGGGTCAGAGTGGCTGAGAGCAGCCAGGCAGAGAGGGACCTGGGGGCGCTGGTCAATGGTAGGATGAACATGAGCCTGCAGTGTGCCCAGGCAGCCAAGAGGGCCAATGGCATCCTGGCCTGCATCAGGAACAGTGTGGCCAGCAGGAGCAGGGAGGTCATTCTGCCCCTGTACACTGCACTGGTTAGGCCACACCTCGAGTGCTGTGTCCAGTTCTGGGCCCCTCAGTTTAGGAAGGAGGTTGACTTGCTGGAACAAGTCCAGAGAAGAGCAACAAAGTTGGTGAGGGGCTTGGAACACAGCCCTGTGAGGAGAGGCTGAGGGAGCTGGGGCTGCTTAGCCTGGAAAAGAGGAGACTCAGGGCTGACCTTATCACTCTCTACAACTACCTGAAGGGGGGTTGTAGACAGGCAGATGATGGTCTCTTCTCCCAGGCAGCCAATACCAGAACAAGAGGACACAGTCTCAGGCTGCGCCAGGGGAGGTTCAGGTTGGATGTTAGGAAGAAGTTCTATACAGAGAGAGTGATTGCCCATTGGAATGAGCTGCCCAAGGAAGTAGTGGAGTCACCCTCACTGGAGGTGGTCAGGAGGAGACTTGATGGGGTGCTTGGTGCCATGGGTTAGTTGATTAGGTGGTGTTGGCTGATGGGTTGGACACGATGATCTTGAAGGTCTCTTCCAACCTGGTTTGGTTTATTCTAAATAAAGGTTTATACCACTGTAGGGCGAAGGTGAGAGTTTCCAAGAGAGCCTGGGATGTCTGTTGAGACTATGCAAGTTGAAGCTACAGAAAGCAACCACCATAAGACCCTTCTGAGCCTTCTGAAAGTCCATATGTGTATAGTGTACCACAAGACACTGAGAATGCTTTGGAACTGATGTTTTGTGTGTCTCTATTTACTCTTTCTCAGTGAAATTCATTGCTCTCTCATACACATGGAAAAAATCCCCAACAACAGAGACTGACACAAATGGAGACAGTATCACAGTAACTAACTAACTAAGGTTGGAAGAGACCTCGAGGATCATTGAGTCCAACCTATCAGCACACACCTCATGACTAGACCATGGCACCAAGTGCCACGTCCAATCTCCTCTTGAACGCCTCCAGGGATGGTGACTCCACCACCTCCCTGGGCAGCACATTCCAACGACGAATGGCTCGCTCGGTGAAGAACTTTCTCCTCACATCCAGCCTAAACCTCCCCTGGCACAGCTTGAGACTGTGTCCTCTTGTTCTGGTGCTGGTCGCCTGGGAGAAGAGACCAACCCCCTCCTGGCTACAACCACCCTTCAGGTAGTTGTAGAGGGCAATGAGGTCACCCCTGAGCCTCCTCTTCTCCAGGCTAAACAACAGTAAAACAGATGGTTGTCACAGAATCACAGAAACACTCATGTTGGAAAAGACCCTCAGGATCACCAAGTTCAACCCTCAACTCTACTCTGTAAGGGTCACCCCTAAACCATAGCCCCAAGCACCACATCCAAACCCCCTTGACACACAGCCAGGCTTGGGGATTCCACCACCTCCGTGGGCAACACATTCCAATGCCTGACCACTCTTGCCCTGAAAAAATGTTTCCTAATGTCCAGTCTAAACCTACCCACTTGTAGCCTGAGGCCATTCCCTCTTGTTCTATCACTAATTACCTGGGAGAAGAGACCAGCACCAGCCTCTCTAAAACATCCTTTCAGGTAGCTGTAGAGAGTGATGAGGTCTCCCCTCAGCCTCCCCTTTTCCAAACTAAACTGAGTTAAATTAAGTCCTGAGTTAAATTATGGTGTGCAGGATTTCCCTTTCTAGAACAAACAAACAATGTTCTCTATATCTAAGCTGTTTCACAAACCAATGACCAAATGCACTGCTTGCATGAAAAATGATCACAATTTGCTCTTTCTAATTAATTTTATGTTAAAATAGAAGAAGTTTTTCCAAGTTAACATCCACGAGAACCTTTCATGCATGCACACAAGTACATGTCATAGCTGGACTAACATAATGGAGTGTTATGAGCTATTAAATTAATGAGTCATGTACAAAGGAAATTGTACATTGAAGGTTAACACACTTTCTGATATGCAAGCGTGCATTAGTGTGATACTTTAGATGCTCTGGCACATGAAAGACGAAATCTGCACCAACAGCCTTTCCTTGTAACGTATCTGACTCTGGGCATGGAAGGAGTGACACCTACACCGCTAGAATCTCTGGTTCAGGCTCCAAGTTGATGCAAATGATGAAGGAATTTAACCACCAGAGTGTGGGTCTGAATGGTTGGATGCCAATAGAAGTTATTCTAGGTTTCATGCTTAAATAAGGAGAGGGCAGGAGTTGTGAAAGGAGAAGCAGCCAACAGGGAGAGTATAAAACCAGTAAAACTAAGAAGCCTAACTTATTATGGGTGATGTTCTTATTTTTCCTCTGTGCATATCCCTCTGGTTCCTTGACACCCAAAAAATGTTATTCACCATTGCCTTCCATTGATTAATGGGTTAGCTGATTGCAGCACCACCTTCATTTTCTCTGTGTATTGCCAGAGATACAAAACCTTCTTTGGAATACCCAGAACTGATGTCTGCTCCTCACATTTAAACGGTGGCAACACTCTTGATTCTTACTGAGGAGTGTTATATTAGCACAATGAGCTTGTTTTCACTGAGATTGTGAGACAAGGAGAGCCAAGTATGTGCAGGTTTGGGACCAACCTTAATAGCTTGTCCACATCCAAAGTGAGATAGAATAGAATAGAATAGAATAGAATAGAATAGAATAGAATAGAATAGAATAGAATAGAATAGAATAGAATAGAATAGAATAGAATAGAATAGAATAGAATAGAATAGGATAGGATAGGATAGGATAGGATAGGATAGGATAGGATAGGATAGAATAGAATAGGTTGGAAGAGACCTTCAAGATCATCATGTCCAACCCATCAACCAACACCACCCAACCAACTAACCCATGGCACCAAGCACCCCATCAAGTCTCCTCCTGAACACCTCCAGTGATGGTGACTCCACCACCTCCTTGGGCAGCCCATTCCAATGGGCAATCACTCTCTCTGTGTAAAACTTCCTCCTAACCTCCAGCCTAAACCTCCCCTGGCACAGCCTGAGAACGTGTCCTCTTGTTCTGGTACTGGTTGCCTGGGAGAAGAGACCAACCTCTGCCTGTCTACAACTCCCCTTCAGGTAGTTGCAGAGAGCAATGAGGTCACCCCTGAGTCTCCTCTTCTCCAGGCTAAGCAACCCCAGCTCCCTCAGCCTCTCCTCACAGGGCTGTGTTCCAAACCCTCCCCAGCTTTGTTGCCCTTCTCTGGACATGCTCCAGCAAGTCAACCTCCTTCCTAAACTGAGGGGCCCAGAACTGGACACAGGACTCAAGGTGTGGCCTAACCAGTGCAGTGTACAGGGGCAGAACGACCTCCCTGCTCCTGCTGGCCACACTGTTCCTGATGCAGGCCAGGATGCCATTGGCCCTCTTGGCTGCCTGGGCACACTGCAGGCTCATGTTCAGTCTACCATGAAACAGTACCCCCAGGTCCCTCTCTGCCTGGCTGCTCTCCAGCCACTCTGACCCCAGCCTGTAGCACTGCCTGGGGTTGCTGTGGCCAATGTGCAGAACCCAGCACTTGGATGTGTTCAATCTCCTGCCCTTGGCCTCTGCCCATCTGTCCAGCCTGTCAAGGTCCCTCTGCAGAGCCTCTCAACCCTCCAGCAGATCAACTCCTGCCCCCAGCTTGGTGTCGTCCACAAATCTGATCAAATCAATGCCTGTGGAGGAATAACCACACACACACAGAGTGTATGTATATCCTTCTCTTAAAGAACTGAACATTTCCAGGGGTTGTTGCTATCTGCCACACACGTAAATGCTCTTCAGACATTTTCCTCCCCACGTTTCTCAATGCTATATTTTCCTACTGCTAATATATGCTATGGCAGACTTGTATGGTGCAAAGAACAGAAAAAAAAGATACAAATACTGAAGATTCTGCAATCTATCTAATCACAGCTCAGTTGTTCATCTGTAAGGCATCACTGTTAAGCAGGGTGATGAAGGAAGGATTCATGTGTTAAGACACGTTACTGGGAATCTGAAGATCTGGCTTCTCTTCCTATTTCCTCAAAAAAATTTCATGCTCAATCTTCAGCATATCATTTGGGGTTTGATCCAGTGCCAGAGATAATGACAACCTTTATTTCTTGGTGCTAGCAGTACTGCCTAATAGAGATGGGTAATGGTGCTGCACTTGCACCAAGAAGTTGCTTATGCATTTCTTGTGATGTGCTTTGCTATCCCCAGATGTCAGAAAGTATAGGACTGGAATGTATTTGTTACTGCTGTGCTGCTGCCCATTCTAGCAGCAGCTACTGGACATAATATGCTTAATGTCAGTCAGAGTTGGAAGGGACCACAAGGATCATCTAGTTCCAACCCCCCTGCCAGGGCAGGGACACCCCACACTAGATCAGGCTGGCCAGAGCCTCGTCCAGCCTGGGCTTAAACACCTCCAGGGATGACACCCCAACCACCTCCCTGGACAACCCATTCCAGGGCTTCACCACTCTCATGGGGAAGAACTTCCTCCTCACATCCAACCTGAATCTCCCCACCTCCAGCTTCATTCCATTCCCTCTAGTCTTATCACTACCTGAGATCCTGAGCAGTCCCTCCCCAGCCTTCCTGTAGCCCCCTTCAGATACTGGAAGGCCACAATTAGGTCACCTCGGAGCCTTCTCTTCTGCAGACTGAACAGCCCCAACTCCTTCAGTCTGTCCTCATAGGAGAGGTGCTCCAGCCCTCTGATCATCCTCATGGCCCTTCTCTGGACACCTTCCAGCACCTCCGTATCCCTCTTGTAATAGGGGCTCCAGAACTGGAGGCAGTACTCTAGGTGGGGTCTCACCAGAGCTGAGCAGAGGGGGAGAATCACCTCCCTTGCCCTGCTGGCCACACTTCTCCTGATGTAGCCCAGGCTCTGATTGGTTTTCTGGGCTGCAAGTGCACACTGAGAGCTCCTGGTGAACTTCTCCTCCCCCAGCACCCCCAAGTCTCTCTCCTCAGGGCTGCTTTCCAGCCAGTCACTGCCCAGCCTGGATTTGTGCCTGGGATTGCCTGCTTAAAGAAAGGCTTTGAAGGATTAAAATGTGAATACCTATGCAAAAAAAAATAAATAACTGATGCTAGCACTCACTGAATCCCTGGTGCACAAAAGTGTTTATTGCTCCAATATTGTAATGTTTTTAAAGAAGTTTGACAAGGACAAAAAATTGATACTTCCTTTCACTTGTTTGTGATAGATATCCCCTGCTGTGATATACTGCATAAAGACCTGATTTGACATAGATGCTTGACAGTTATCAGCTACATGGCAGCGTTCATTCTCTATCTTTCTACCTGTGTAGGAAACAGTGTAATGATTAGTAATGAAATTGAATCATATTAATGGAGAAGTATCATAGAATCAATCCTAGAATCCTAGACTCATGGAATCATGGAATCATGGAATGGTTTGTGTTGGAAGGGATCTCCAAAGGTCATCCAGTCCAACCCCTCTGCAGTCAGCTGGGACATCCTCCACCAGATCAGGCTGCAGAGGGACTGTTTCCAACGGCCTGCAGTGATAGGACAAGGAGCAATGGTTTAAAATGATAGAAGAGGAGATTTAAATTGGATGTTAGGAAAAGGTTCTTTAGCACAGGACTGGTGGAACACTGGAACAGGTTACCCAGAGAGGCAGTTGGGGTAGTTGAGGCCCCATCCCTGGAGCTATTTGAGGTGAGGCTTGACAAGGCTGTGAGCAACCTGATCTAGTGGAGGATGTCCCTGCTGACCGCAGGGGGCTTGGCCTAGATGACCTTTGGAGATCCCCTCCAACACAAACCATTCTATGATTCTATGATACTATCCTACTATATTTACTGTTGTGAGAACAATCAACAATGAAGTAGGATGAAATGCTTCAAAATTCCCAGGCTTAATGTCCAACTCTGCTCTTACTTATAAATATGGGCTTGGAGAATCTAGTTGTCCATCCAAAACAATTAGGCTGAGGTAATTACAGCATCTCAGTCTTCTGTAAGAAATCAACAGCCAAAAATGCTCTTAAACACATGAAAGGAATATTGTGAGGGGTATGCATGGCTGCTGTTGACTTGCTGCACGAAACCGTCTTGCACATGGGTTTTCTAAGCACATAACTGCAGCACAAGAGACGATATTATGAGAAGCCCTCTGACAAACTGATTAATAATCTTGAGCTGCTGAAGTTCAGCTGAGTGAGCAATTAAACATTCCAAACAGCAATGAACCTTCAGAGATAATTTATGATAATTTTATGCACAAGAGCTCAGTGGCTTTTTAATTTGATAGAATGATAGTAGCGTGGATTTCTAACAAGGGAGTTTCAGCGCTCCATACATCACTGAGATTACTTAAACATTTCAAAGATGGTTGATGAATGAAGTTTCCTGAGATGTGAGGAGATACAGGAGGTGTCAGAAGGTTGAGATTATTCATCATATCAATTATTGAAAGTGGATGCATTGACATCATACTCCCAGCTCATATTTTATAGCCCTTATAAAAACAGAACAGAAATAACAGTCTTGGTGGACTGCAGAACTACCTGGATATCCAAAGTCTTCCCTTTTTTATTCCAGCATTGCTCTGCTTCCATACAATGCTAGCACTTAGAGGTATTCCTCTGAAAGTTGTTCATAATGTGTAGCAGGAGAATGAGAGCTTTTCACACAGAGCCACAGAACGTTAGGGGTTGGCAGGGACCTCGAAAGATCGCCCAGTCCAACCCCCCTGCCAGAGCAGGATCACCTAGAGCAGATCACACAGGAACACATCCAAGTGGGTTTTGAATATCTCCAGGGAGGAAGACTCCACAATCCTCCTGGGCAGCCTGTACACCCTGGTAGCTGAAAGTTTCTTCCTCCTGTTTCCATGGAACTTCCAATGCCTCAGCTTCCACCACGACCCCTTGTGCTGTCATTGGGCATCACCCAGCAGAGCCTGGCTGCAGCCTCTTGGCACTCACCCTTTAAATCTTTATAAACATGAATGAGGTCCCCCCCTCAGGCTCCTTCTCCCCAAGCTAAAGAGCCTCAGATCCCTCAGTCTCTCTTCATAAGGAAGATGTTCCACTCCTTTAATCATTTTTGTGGCTCTGTGCTGGACTCTTTTTATTACTTCCCTGAGGTCCTTCTTGAACTGAGGGGCCCAGATCTGGACCTGACCAACTAATATGTGGAAAATATTCCATGCAGCTCAAGAGAGCAAAGGAAGGTTAGAAAAAATAACTGAGTCTAAGCTCAGTTTGCCAGAAACACAAATATTGTGTCAATTATGCTGAGTGAGAGCAGGACTGCCTACATTCTTGAACATCATCTTTGTGCATTTGTGTTGGTTTGCACAAACTGCACAGAGGAGCACATGCAAACAAGGCAAAAACCACAGCAAATAGTTTTAATCCCTAGAATATTTCCCCTTTGTTGTGTTATTTCTTTTGTTTTGGCAAGCAAAATGCAATGTTTTAATCTTGGGTTTCTGACATGACAGTTTGAAACACACCATGCTAAACTAAAGTAAATAGAGAAGAGGAGGCTCAGGGGAGACCTTATTGCTCTCTACAACTACCTGAAGGGAGGTTGTAGCCAGGTGGGGGTTGGTCTCTTCTCCCAGGCAACCAGCACCAGAACAAGAGGACACAGTCTCAAGCTGTGCCAGGGGAAGTTTAGGCTTGAGGTGAGGAGAAAGTTCTTCCCAGAAAGAGTAATTTGCAATTGGAATGTGCTGCTCAGGGAGGTGGTGGAGCCACTGTGCCAGGAGGTGTTCAAGAGGGCATTGGATGTGGCACTTGGTGCCATGGTTTAGTTGTCATGAGGTGTTAGGCATCAGGTAACAGGTTGGACTTGATGATCTCTGAGGCCTTGTCCAAACTTATTGATTCTATGATGCTATGAAATATTATAAAGATATCTTTATTGTATGAACAAAGACAAAGTCTCAGACTTGAACAGAGCAACGAAACACTCAGCACATGCTTAAGAGAATGGTCACCTGATGAGATTTGATTTGGTTTTAGCACTGCTATATTGATTTTGACAATAAATCATCGTTTCACGTATCCAAACAGTTAACCATATCATGCATGCAAAGACCAGAATGCTGGACAAGGGAGACTAAAGACAGGGAGAAGAGATTTTGCTAGAAGCAGGAGAGCAGCTGGTTACTTCAACTCTTTCAAAGGAGAGATCACTTCCCTTGTGTAAAGCACTATTAGTCAAAATAGTCCTCTATGTTCAGGAGCTTTGAAGACATCATTGAGTCCAACCATTATCTAAAGCTATTGAGTCTGGGGCGAAACCATGCTCCTTAGCATCTCTGTCTTTTAAACACCTTCACAGATAATGGTTCAATCACCTCCCTGGGGAGCCTATTCCAGTGTTTGGGAACCCTTTCAGCAAAGAAGTTTCTTTTAATATCAAATCTAAACCTGCCTTGGCACAACTTGAGGCCATTTCCTGATGCCCTGTCACTGGTTACTGGGGAGAAGAGACCAACACCTACCTTACTACAAACTTCTCTCAGGTAGTTGTGGTAAGGACTCCCCTCAGCCTTCTCTTCTCCAGACTAACCAACCCATTTCCTCAGCTGCTCCTTGCCAGACCTGTTCTCCAGACCCTTCACCAGCTTTGTGCCCTGTGGACCTGCTCCAGCACCTCAATGTTCTTGTAGAAGACTGAACACAGCACTCATGGAGTGGCCTCACCAGTGCTCAGTACAAGGGGACAATCACTTTCCTGGCTCTGCTTGTTACACTACTCCTGATTAAGGCCAGGATGCTGTTTGCCTTCTTGGCCTCCTGGACAACACTGCCAGCTGTCAATCAGCACCTAACTTGTGTAAGTGCTGCAGCAGGTCACTAACTGTCTCCTTCTGGATTATGGGGGCTTCATTCTGCTACCCATCCCTACCTTCTATCTCAGAGGGCTGGGTATCCAGCCTACAACCAGGCCTACTACTAAACACTGAGGCAAAGAAGGTATTGAGTACTTCAGGCTTTTCCTCATCCTTGACCACCATGTTCCCTGCTGCAACCAATAAAGGACAAACATCCTCCTTAGCCCTCCTTTATTTGCTCATAAATTTGTAGCATTTGTTGGGTTTAGTAGCTGAAACCAGATTAATTTCCACTTGGGTTGACATCCTTGTTATTTTCTCTCTGCACAACAACTTTGTGGTCCTCCTGAGTGGCCTTTCCCTTCTTCTGAAGACCAAAAATTCTCCTTTTTACCCTGGGTTGAAACCAAACCTCATTATTTGGTTAGACCAGTCTTCCCCACCCACTCATCTTTCAGCCCATGGGGACAGCCTGTTCCTGTAACTTTAAGACCTCCTTTGTGAAGAATGTTCAGCCTTCCTGGGCTCCTTGGCCCTTCAGGACTGCCTCCCGAGGGACTCTGAAATTTGGGAGCCACACACCACAGCACATCAGGCAGAAGCCTGACAACCCTCAGTAGCAGAAGGGTTTATTCCTTTCATAAATGAACAAGCCAGGAAGTCAGTCCATGAGTCAGGATCAGAGTCCACAACAACAAGTTATAAGTCCAGGTACAGGACTGGCTGCAAAGTAGATGCAAAGCAATCTAGGCATAAGCCAGGTGTGAAAGCCTCTGCTTAAGGTATCTGCAAGTGATGGTGGCAGGAACCCTTGTTGCAGCTTCTCCCAGCTCTTCCTCAGAGAACTCCCAGGCCAGTGGAGGCTTCTCAAGCAGATCTTGCCTGTCAGAACTATCCTTCCATGAGGAGGGAAGATTGTACTCTTACCTGACCCTAAGCCTTGCAGGAAAACTTCTGCCATGGGATACACTGTGGGAGCAGTGGCAAGTCCAAGTAGGGAACCTTGGAACATTTGGACTCAATGATCTCAAAGGTCTTTTCCAACCTGGTTAATTCTACTCTTTTCTCTTCTCTTCTCTTCTCTTCTCTTCTCTTCTCTTCTCTTCTCTTCTCTTCTCTTCTCTTCTCTTCTCTTCTCTTCTCTTCTCTTCTCTTCTCTTCTCTTCTCTTCTCTTCTCTTCTCTTCTCTTCTCTTCCCTTCCCTTCCATTCCATTCCATTCCATTCCATTCCATTCCATTCCATTCCATTCCATTCCATTCCATTCCATTCCATTCCATCCTATTTCTCATAGCAACCCATGCTTTGCTTTGGTAATCTCTTAGGAGGCTTGACCTTTCCAAGGGCACCAGCTTTCTCCCTTGCCCTAGCCTAAACCTAGTCTTAACCCTAAACCTGGTCTCAGAAACTTCAGCACACATTTCAGTAAGTTCTTCTTAGAACAGTTCATCTTGGAACAGGTTGCCCAGGGAGGTGGTTGAAGCCTTATTCCTGGAGGTTTTTAAGGCCAGGCTGGATGTGACTGTGAGCAACCTGATCTAGTGTGAGGAGTACCTACCTCAAAGGGTCCTTGAGGTCCCTTCCAACCCTGACAATCCTATGGTTCTATGATTCTACTAGTCTTTGAGATACAACTCTGCTTTTGAATGGATTCTCCTGGACACTGTTGACACTTCCATAGAAAGGAATTGCATTGTGCTGTCTAATTGCTGCTGGTTTACTAAGTGACAAGGCATTGTTTCTGTGATGAGTGCTCTGAGAGAATAAAAGTGTTAATACATGCTACAAATACTTTTGTGAATACTATGTTTAATTCCAGCAAACATTAGTGCCAGTGGAGCTTGATTGCTTCGGTGCCTGCAGAAATGAACACAAAAGCATTGTGACTGTTTCCCACTTCAGCTCATTTTCAACCTCTCATGAATAAAGTGCAGCTAGCTTTTCTGTGCCACCAGCCAACTCCAAATATTATGATTTATTTTCTCAGTAAAAATTAGCACCCAGCTACAGATTTACAGCCTCAAGCTACATCACTTCTCCTCTGAAAGCCTGGTGACATGTCTTGAACACCTGAGTAGTGATACTCAAGATTGAGGACTCAACTGACTTCACTTTGAACTCAGAAGGATGACTCTTCTGAGTCAAGTTGCTCAAGAATTACCACTTGAAAGACTGAGTCTTGCATTTCTTGCCCTGAATGAGTTTCAGTCCTGATTTTACTTTATAAATGCTAAAAGATAACTTAGGGAAGATAATGTGTTTTCAATCAAAAGCATAAGAGAGTTGATTTGTTGTTTCTTTTAGCACATAGATGTATTTTATAATCCACACACATTGGGTTTTTGAATGCAGTTTTACATAGAACACAGAAATCTGAGACCTTATTGCTGTCTACAACTACCTGAAAGGAGGTTGTAGCCAGGTGAGGGTTGGTCTCTTCTCCCAGGCAATCAGCACCAGAACAAGAGGACACAGTCTCAAGCTGTGCCAGGGGAGGTTTAGGCTTGAGGTGAGGAGGAAGTTCTTCCCAGAAAGAGAGATTGGCCATTGGGATGTGCTGTCCAGGGAGGTGGTGGAGTCACCATCACTGGAGGTGTTCCAAATAGGCTTGGATGTGGCACTTGAAGCCATGGTTTAGTTGCCATGAGGTGTTAGGTATTAGGTGATAGGTTGGACTTGATGATCTCTGATGTCTTTTCCAACCTGGTTGATTCTGTGATTCTAAGATGTGACACCAGGATGCACACATGTAAAAATACATCTGTTACTCATGCTGATTATTTTTCATAGTGTGTTTCTATACCTGGACCCTTTCTCCAGTTGACATCTCAGCATGAGAGGCACAAGCTGAAAGTCAGATCCCCAAAAGGTACCTGTTCAGAAGACATACATACAGTGGTTACCTTGGCAACAGGCAGCAGTGAAAACTCTCAGAAAACCTTTCTCATCACATGCTCATTCTTTTTTCCTGCTCAGAATGTTGATTCTAATGTTGGTTCAAGCTACAGACTTTATCAATTAAAGGACAGCTGCACACTTTTGCCACTGACTTTTACTCTTCTCTGCTTTCCAGCCATTTAGGATGAACATTTGCTAACGAATGGAGAGACTGGTACCTGGCAGAGCGTGCTGCTCCCCTAGAAACACACAAATCTCTAATGAAACTTTGCAGATCATTGACATGAACTTTTAAAGTGTTATATGAGTAGTGAAGTGGTGCCTATATACAACTGCACATGGAGAACTGTCTGGAGAAGAAACCCCCAGGACTGGAGCATCCTAAACTCCTGGACAATAGAAAATAGAATGGAATGGAATGGAATGGAATGGAATGGAATGGAATGGAATAGAATAGAATAGAATAGAATAGAATAGAATAGAATAGAATAGAATAGAATAGAATAGAATAGAATAGAATAGAATAGAATAGAATAGAATAGAATAGAATAGAAACCAGGTTGGAAGAGACCTTCAAGATCATCGCATCCAACCCATCAACCAATCCAACCCACCTAAACAACTAACCCATGGCACCAAGCACCCCATCAAGTCTCCTCCTGAACACCTCCAATGATGGTGACTCCACCACCTCCCCAGGCAGCCCATTCCAATGGCCAATCATGCCTAAGAGACACAGCCATAGTAGAGCTTTCATATTTCATAGTAGTATCATAGTATCAGTCAGGGTTGGAAGGGACCACAAGGATCATCTAGTTCCAAGCCCCCTGCCATGGGCAGGGACACCCCACACTAGATCAGCCTGGCCAGAGCCTCATCCAGCTTGGTCTTAAACACCTCCAGGGACAGGGCCTCAACCAGCTCCCTGGACAACCCATTCCAGTGCTTCACCACTCTCATGGGGAAGAACTTCCTCCTCACATCCAGCCTGAATATTTATTAGATAGAGTCCAAGTACTTTATAACTCTGAAGGTCTCTTCTCCCAAGTAACTACCAGTAGGATGAGATGAAATGGGCTTAAGCTGTGCCAGGGGAGGTTTAGATTTGGCATTAAGAAAAAGTGAGTGAGGGGAACAGGCTGCCCAGGGAGGTGGTGGAGTCACCATCCCTGGAGGTGTTCAAGAAACTGCAGATGTGATGCTTCAGATATAGTGTAGTGGTCATTGGAGTTGGGTTAGGGTTGCACTCAATGATCTTAAAGGTCTTTCCCAACCTTAATGATTCTAAGATTGTCCTGCGTTGGCAGGAGGGTTAGACTAGGTGATCTCCAGAGGTCCCTTTCAACCCCTACCAATCTGTAGTGCTGTGATTAGCATTTCTAACATAAATGATGGCATTTGAACTCTCCTCATTTGGGAATCAGCCTCATTTGGAATCAGTTTTGAATGTTTTCAATTATTTGCCTTATTGCAGCAACAATTTATAACTCATCTGCAAATATCATATGAGCAGTACAAGGCTGGAACACCTCTGCTATGAGGAGTGGCTGAGGGAGCTGGGGTTGTTTGGCCTGGAGAAGACTCTGAGGAGACCATAGAGCTGTCTTCCAATACCTGAAGGGATCCTACAGGAAGGCAGTAGAGAGACTTTTCATTAGGGTGTCTGCAATAGGACAAGGGGAAATGGTTTGAAGCTGAGAGAGAGTAGGGTTAGACTGGATCTGAGGAAGAAGTTCTTCACTACAAGGGTGGTGAAACTCTGGAACAGGCTGTCCAGGGAGGCTGTGAATGCCTCCTCCCAGTGGCTGCTCAAGGCCAGGTTGGATGAGGTCTTGAGCAGCCAAGTCTAGTTGAGAGGGATCCCTGCCCATGGTGTGGAAGTTGGTGCAGATGACCTCTGAAGTCCCTTCCACCCTACGCCATTCTGTAATTCTGTGATTTTTTTAACTGGTGGATTGTATATCTTAGCTAATTACTATAATCATAAGTAACAAGACAGAAGAATTTGTTCATCAAAAGTCCAATTAGTTGCAAATTTGGAAGGTCCCATTTTTCATTTAAGCCTCTTATAGCTCTTATTCTAACTTAGCTCATTCTGGACTGCCTGGACATAGAATCATAGAGTTATTGAATGGTTCAGATTGAAAGGGACCTTAAAGGTCCTCTAATCCAACCTCCCCACTATAAGCAGGGACACCTCTCATCTTATATTCCCAAGCAGGCATTAATTATTGGATAACTTGGTATCCCAGTAACTTGTGATGCTACATGGAATACAAGAGTCATAGAATGGTTGGAAGGAACCTTAGAGATAGATCATCTACACCAACCTCCCCACCATGGGCAGGGACACCTCTCAACTAGACTCTGCTGCTCAAGGCTTCATCCAACCTGGTTTTAAACACCCCTAGGGAGGAAAGAGGCATCCACAACATCCTTGGGCAACCTATTCCAGAGTCTCACCACCCTCATACTGAAGAACTTCCTCCTGAGCTCTATGATTGTGTTCTTCATCACATTTTACACAGACATAGCCTTTTCCTTTTCACTGATACAATAACTGATCTTGGAGCAAATCTATAGGTCATTGGCAACCTTATCAGTGGTCTTCTCAGTGAGTGGAAAAGCAGTTTACATGATCCTTATTCCCTCTATTTTATCTGACTGCTCCCTTGTACACAGCTCTGGTGAGGCCACACCTGGAGTATTGTGTCCGGTTCTGGGCACCTCAATACAAGAGAGATGTGGAGGTGCTGCAGCCAGGGCAGAGGAGGGCAAGGAAGATGGGAAGGGCCTGGAGAATAAATCTGATGAAGAGCAACTGAAGGAGCTGGGGATGGGTAGTTTGGAAAAGAGGAAGCTGAGGGGAGACCTCATTGCTCTCTACAACTACCTGAAAGGAGGTTGTGGAGAGGCTGCTGCTGGTCTCTTCTCCCAGGTCATTAGTGATAGAACAAGAGGGAATGGCCTCAAGCTGCCACTGGGTAGGTTTAGATTGGATATTAGGAATTTTTTTTTCATGGCAAGAGTGGTCAGGGATTGGAATGTGCTGTGCAGGGTGGAGGTTGAGTCCCCAAGCCTGGATGTGTTTCAAGGTGGTTTGGATGTGGTGCTTGGGGCTATGGTTTATGGGTGACCCTTGTAGAGTAAGGTTCTAGTTTGGACTTGTTGATCCAGAGGGACTTTTCCAACTTGAATGTGTCTGTGGTTCTGTGATTCTGTGATCCCTCTGGAAGCAACAATACCTTGGGACACTAGTGGCCATTTCAGCTTTGGAAGGAACTTGCAATTATACTTCAGAACTTGAATCAGCAGCTGCTCCTGTGCCTTCACTTCTCAGCTGCTGATTCCCATAGCTGACAGTGCTACTATATCTTATCCTGTGTGGGACATAAAAACATTTTCTCTCACCACTTGTCATATAAGACCACTGAAGGTATAAACCAGGACTTGTATTAATGGAACAGTTCCTGCATTTTAGACTAGACTAGACTAGACTAGACTAGACTAGACTAGACTAGAATAGAATAGAATAGACCGGACCAGGTTGGAAGAGGCCATCAAGATCATGGCGTCCAACCCATCAACCAATCCAACCCACCTAAACATCTAACCCATGGCACCGAGCACCCCAGCAAGTTTTGACATAGATTTTCTACTTCTGCAGTTTCTACTGATTCACTGCACTAACCAGGAGGCAGGGCTTTTCCCCCCCTGTCAGTACAGGTGAAAATACAGCAAAAGGAATATTGTCTTCCTTATAAGTGATATTATTATTCATGTGGAAAATAGGAGACTTGCTGGGGTGCTTGGTGCCATGGGTTAGTTGTTTAGGCGGGTTGGATTGCTTGAAGGGTTGGACGCGATGATCGTGAAGGTCTCTTCCAACCTGGTCTATTCTATTCTATTCTATCATTATTCTATTCTATTATTCTAAGTTGTTATAGGAAGAAGTTTTTCACTGTGAGGGTGGTGAGACAGTGGCACAGGTTGCCCAGGGAGGTGGTAGAAGCCTCATCCCTGGAGGTGTTTGCAGCCAGGCTGGATGTGGCTGTGAGCAACCTGCTGTAGTGTGAGGTGTCCCTGGCCACGGCAGGGGGGATGGAACTGGATGATCCTTGGGGTCCCTTCCAACCCTGATTCTATGAAACATTTCTGAAGGTACTTGAGGTTGAAATAGCAAATAGGGCTGTTCTGCTGCGCCAGGGGAGGTTTAGGCTGGATGTTAGGAAGAAGTTCTAAACAGAAAGAGAGATTGCACATTGGAATGTGCTGCCTGGGGAGGTGGTGGAGTCGCCGTCATTGAAGGTGTTCAGGAGGAGACTTGCTGGGGTGCTTGGTGCCATGGGTTAGCTGTTTGGGTGGGTTGGATTGGTTGATGGGTTGGACGCGATGATCTTGAAGGTCTCTTCCAACCTGGTTTGGTTTATCCTAAATAAAGGTTTATTCTAAATAAAGGTTTATTCTAAATAAAGGTTTATTCTAAATAAAGGTTTATTCTAAATAAAGGTTTATTCACTTTGTCTTGAATCCCTTATTCTCTCTCTGTCTCTTTCTGTATCTTTTATTTTTTTTCACCTTCTTTCTAAGTATTCTTTCCTAAGCTCTAACCTGGCCTCTGCTCTGCTCTGTTTTCCAGCACAATAACCTTGCTCTTGTACAGCAGGGCGAAAAGTGAAGGCTAGGTAATCATTTGTCAAGCATTTCAAGCAGAATTCAGGGACATTTCAAAATGTTTTTCTCTCTGTGTGTGTGTGTGTGTGTGTGTGATTTGGGCTTCCAGCTTTAAAATGTGATGTATAATTGACATTTTGATACTTCGAGGCCATGGTGTATTCTCACACTTCCATGAAGGAAAAAAAATAAA
Organism: Melanerpes formicivorus; assembly: GCF_026170545.1. NCBI lineage: Eukaryota > Metazoa > Chordata > Aves > Piciformes > Picidae > Melanerpes > Melanerpes formicivorus. Next base: position 3,270,619 of record NW_027142420.1, read on the forward strand.
ACCCACCAACAAAAAATACAAAAAAAGGGAAAAAGAAAAAGGAAAAGAAAAAAAACAACTTGCTGACACAATCAGGAAACAGATGGTGACAAAGATCTTGTATTTAATATGCCAATCATTACGCTTTGCTTGCAAGATTATCATCTCATTCATGAGGCCACTATATGAAGGAATTTTGCTGTGCCTCTGCAAATCAATCAAGAAGTCTCTTAATATTTTTATTTATTTATGTATTTATTTATTTATTTGTTTGAATAATTCAGGTCTTCTCCTCCCTCTCTCTCTCTCTTTCTCTCTGTTTCATTATATTTGGGGCGGACTGTTTATGCAAATGGATTGCACGTGCAAAAATGCTTTGACAATCCCGTGGCTGGAATAGATGGCAGCAATGAAATGCTCTCCATAGATAGCTTTAATAGAGAGAGAGGGAGACCAAGAAATGACTTGGCAACTGAAGCACCCACATTTTTCCATACTGTGCTGTGGTCCTTAATCCAAAGGCAGTGACACAGTAAGACACTATGAAGGATGATGTCGAGTAGGAGGATGGATTCTGTAATGTGGCCTCGTATCTACTAAGACCTGGACTTCAGTCAAAATTCCTGCTCAAGAAAGCCACAGATGGCAGATTACCAATATATTTCAGTTAGAGCTAGCACTGGGTTTGAAATCACCGAGTATCTGAGCCAAGCAAAGCTCTCTTCGGCTCTGAAAATAGGCAATTTCCTTAGAAAGTGTCTGACTCAGGCTTCCATCACAGAGGAAGGAGTGAGTTCACTGACTCACAACCCGAGCAAGGACCCTCCTTGGACAGTCTGAGGTCCCTTGAAGATGTGTTAGGCCACTCTTACAAGTGGTGTGAAAGCGCTGGCTCTTTCTCCTTCATTCCTACCCTGCAGTGTGCAAGAAAGCTTCTTGTTACCTGAGTGCCAAACATTCCCTTTTAGAGGAAGCTGGGGTATAGTTAGCACCTTTATGTTTTTTTCTGTCTCACTCCCACTCTCTCTGTGTAGGTTCCCCAGCTTCTAAAATGTATAGCTTGCCATTTAAAGAAGCACAAAAAAATATTTTTAGTGCTTTGCAAAAGGCAGAGCACAAGCAAGAGGAGACAGCCTGGAGCTTGACAACTTAAAAGTGCCTTCTTACATGAGACAGAACATGCTTCTGACCTGGGTACAGTTACGGAGTTGTTGGAAAGCTTATGGATTCCTCCTGAAATGGATGGGAATACACACAGGCTTTCAGCTTGGAACATGGCCAGAGAAGGGCCACAAGAATGATCTGAGGGCTGGAGAATGGGCTGAGAGAGTTGGGGTTCTTCAGTTTGGAGAAGGGAAGGCTCCAAGGAGACCTTATCGTGGCCTTCCAGTAACTGAAGGGGGATGGGGAGGGACTTTTTAGGGTGTCAGGGAGTGACAGGACTGGGGGGGGAATGGATCCAAGCTAGAGGAGGGGAGATGTAGATCAGAGCTGAGGAAGAAGTTCTTCAGCATAAGGATGATGAGAGACTGGCACAGGTTGCCAAGGCAGGTGGTAGAAGCCTCATCCCTAGAAGTTTTTAAGGCCAAGCTGGATGTGGCTGTGAGCAACCTGATCTAGTGTGAGGTGTCCCTGCCCATGGCGGTGTGGTTGGAACTTGAGACTCCTTCCAACTCTGATAATTCTGTGATTCTGAGAAGATATGGAGAGATGAGGAAGCAGCTTTTTGTTCTGAAAATTAAGGGGAAAAAAAGACCAAAAAAAAAGCTGCTTCTGGAGGAGAAAAAGGACCTTTACACCATAAAAAAGGACTTTTACTCCATTGTTCAGCACAATCCAACAGCATTCTGGGGCAGTACAGTTCAGTAGCTGCTTCCATGAGACAAGTCTCGTAAGAGACAAGGTGATCCTAACTGCCATCCTGTGTTTCTGTCATACATGTCACTTAAGACTTTATGGTAGCCTTTCAGCCCTCTAATTCCCCTTCCCTTAATTTCCAGCCATTTGTGACCACTTGCAACGTGCTCTGTTAGACCAGATGTTCACTGACTTGTAATGGGGAGTTCTATGTCATCCCTATTTTGCTCTATTCCCTTTGTCCCATGGCACTCCTCCTTTATCTTGTCCAAGTAGATTTGTGGGTTTACAAAACCAGAAAGGCCCAAAGTTGCCATTCTGTGTTCCTTTTAATTGGTTAGGAAAAAAACCAACCTCAAATCCAGAACCTCACCAAGCCAAACACAACATTGTGTTAGAGCTGAGCTGTTCTTAAACACATGGTTAGATGTATTGTTTGCTTCGTTACTTATCAAAGACAGTGGCTTACACACCTTGCACTATCTAGACAGCAGGCTCTTGGGACTCAGAAGTTGAGGTTACATCAGCTTTTGAATTTATCCAGGCTCTATGATGTACAATGTCACTGTAACAGGGCACTTCCTCTTTGTTCTGGGGGAATTTGATTCATAATGAGCCCATCCAGGGTGTACTCAGCCCGTGATAAAGAGCTCTAGACAGAGGCTCCTATTTTAGAGAAACAGGTGTTGGCTTTGATTAGAGAAAAATGACATCATCCAAGGGAGAAGGGGGGGGGGGGGGAAGGGAAAGCAAAGGGAAAGGAAGGCAAAAATAGAAAAAAAGTGGCAACTAGACATAAATACATTTGCACATATAAAGCTGTTCTAATGAGAGCCAAATTGATTTGACATTCAGTGGCAGTTTGAAGCCAAAAAAAGCAAAGCAGCCTACAAAAGGCCCAGCTCATTGTTTATGGAGTGTCATACTTCATCATCTGTGAGACCAATAACAGTGATGGGAAGACCTTTAAAAGCAGGGAGCTTGCACAGAGTGGCAGTGTGGATAATGCTGGTGTCAGATCCAATAGAGTGATTGTGAGCGATTTCCTGAATTGGAATCATGTTTGTCAGATGAAGTAGATGCTCTCCACAGGTTTTTATCTTCGAGGGGAGGATTTGGTGCACTGTCAGAGTTCTTGGCTGATTTCTGAGGGACAGACACAGCCACGAGACTTACCCTACGATGGCCACTAACCATCCAAGTGCCTTAAGAAACAACATGGAAGAGGAAAAGAAAAGAGGGTGTGTGTGTGGGGGGGGGGAAATTACATAACATGCAAATGCAGTTTCCAGTGCATGAAAATTAATCTCTTTGTGAAAGGGAGCCTTGCACAAAATCATGTAAATTAATGTAGGCACCCCTTTCATCATCCTTATTTTCATAGCTAACTCTGTAAATATTTTTACTGACACAGTTTTTTTTAACCATCTTTTTATTTTTTTCTCCCCAGGAAAATACTGGACCCCTGTCACTGGTAGACTGGGGAATATATTTTGTCAATCTCTGCTTTCAGTTGGAACACCTGGTGAGGAGGGATATGTTTATCGAATGGTGGTGAATGCCAACATGAATTAAATGAGCCTTCAAAATATGTGAGATGCTATAGCCCTGCGCAGGCAAGGCTATGTGGAGAGTGTAGCCATGCTCTGCCTCCCAGCCATGAGCTCAATCTAGACATCACAATATTGATATTTAATTCTGATACTAATGTTTCTGTTTAGCTTTTGCTGGAAAATCTGTTTCTTTCTTGGGGAGGGGGGGATCAGGAATCTCAGCCTCCTGGTTCTCAATTCTCTAATGGCTCCCTGGAATACAAATAGGCAATGGTCTCAGACCAGCAAGTCCTTAATCACATTTCACATGTAGTTTCATAGTTTCATAGTTTCATAGTTTCATTCAGGGTTGGAAGGGACCACAAGGATCATCTAGTTCCAACCCCCCTGCCATGTGTAGGGACACCCCACACTAGATCAGGCTGGCCAGAACCTCATCCAGCCTGGGCTTAAACTCCCCCAGGGACGGGGCCTCGACCACCTCCCTGGACAACCCATTCCAGGGTTTCACCACTCTCATGGGGAAGAACTTCCTCCTCACCTCCAGCCTGAATCTCCCCACCTCCAGCTTCATTCCATTCCCCCTAGTCCTATCACTACCTGAGATCCTAGCAGTCCCTCCCCAGCCTTCCTGTAGGCCCCCTTCAGATACTGAAGGCCACAATGAGGTCACCTCGGAGCCTTCTCTTCTGCAGACTGAACAGCCCCAACTCCTTCAGTCTGTCCTCATAGGAGAGGTGCTCCAGCCCTCTGCTCATCCTTGTGGCCCTTCTCTGGACACGTTCCAGCACCTCCACATCCCTCTTGTAATAGGGGCTCCAGAACTGGACACAGTACTCCAGGTGGGGTCTCACCAGTATCTACTGCCATTTCATAACTCACAGAATCACAGAACGCCAGGGGCTAGAAGGGACCTCAAAAGCTCATCCAGTCCAACCCCCCTGCCAGAGCAGGATCACCTAGAGCAGGTCACACTGGAACACATCCAGACAGGTCTGGAATATCTCCAGAGAGGGAGACTCCACATGCACTATCAGGGTGATCAAACTTCTAATGGATGGCACCAGAAAATGAAGACACAGGGAAGTAGTTGTAAGGGAATCATTGAAACATTTTCTTTCATTCACATTAAAAACAAAATTCAGTTTAGCCTGTCTGTGGGAACCCTCTGTTCTGTTTCCTGTAACTACCTGAATGTGAGCTTATTAGCATGACCACTCACCAAAACAAACAGATCAGTAGGTCCACCAGTAGGATCATAGAATTGTCAGGGCTGGAAGAGACCTCAAGGATCATCCAGTTCCAACCCCCCTGCCATGGGCAGGGACACCTCACACTACAGCAGGTTGCTCACAGCCACATCCAGCCTGGCCTTAAAAGCCTCTAGGGATGAGGCTTCCACCACCTCCCTGGGCAACCTGTGCCACCACCCTCGCGGGGAAGAACTTCCTCCTAACATCCAATCTGAATCTACTCACTTCTAGTTTTGATCCATTCCCCCCTAGTCCTATCATTCCCTGACAGCCTAAAAACTCCCTCCCCAGCTTTCTTGTAGGCCCCCTTCAGATACTGTAGGTGAATTGGTCACACAAAGTCAATATTCTGTCTGTATTAGAGATTGTGTTCTGTGACATATGAAGACAGTGTACACTCACTGCGTATTATGCATGCAGATATAATTCCTGCTGTGTTGGCTTTATGTTGTAAATCATATGATTGAGTTTCTTCTGTCACAGTTAGGGGAATCATAACACTCTGTGGAATTAATTAGAAATGTTGAATACTGCAAGATAGGTTTCTGAATTCACACTGTGGTGGTAGCTAGAGATCCAAGGCCACAACTATTCTACCATAGCCTTGACTTGAGCTTGCAGGAGAAGTGAGGTTGCTCTGTGCCTGGGAGTCACTGTGTTAGCAGTCAGTGTGAAGTCCTGAAGTCCTGGCACTGAATTCAATTGGATTAAATATTAAAATGCAGTCGGTATGACAAGCCCTTCAGCCAGTGGCTTTCACTGTTCTCAGCACTCTCATGGATGGCTGTGCTGTAGAAAAAGTCAACAGGAAAGCAGTTACCGAAGCCTGCAGAAATCCAGTGCTAGTAAATCTTGTTCAAACATTTCAAATGTTACCTTTCAGGATTCAGTGCCAGAATTATAACACCACAGAAGTGAATGAGAGCAATTTACATTTCCCTTAGAGCTATTGTTTCACACTGTCTGAAGATCCAGGCTACGTCTTTCACTGCTGGGAAATGATGTATTTCACAGCAAGCAATGTAAACTTCTCTAAATTAGCCAAAACAAATTTCACTTTCAGATAGCTAGGCAAGATTAACCTCAGGCCTGCTTCTGCCATCACACTGAAAGATTATAGAGAACTCACAGAGCTAGGAATGAGCACAAAGGTTGTTTGGATGTGGGGCTTGGAGATAGGGTTTAGGAGGTGAACCTTATAGAGTAAGGATCTCGGTTGGACTTGGTGATCCTGAGGGTCTCTTCCAACCTGAATGTTTCTGTAATGCTGTGTTTAATCTCTGTGGCTAATCCCACAATAGACTGGCAAATTGTACCAGCCACTTTTCAATATAATCAGAGACATTTTAGGGTAAAGAGCTCATTATGATTTAATATGAGCAAGGTGGGAGAGGCTAGATAGGAAATTATTAAGAAGAGGGAGGAAGAGATAAGCATTCATTGGTGTGGATTGAGTTTTCTCCATGCTTCTCAAATTCACTTAGAATCATAGAATCATTAGGGTTGGAAGGGACCTCAAGATCATCTAGTACCAAGCCTCCTGTCATGGGCAGGGACACCTCACACTACAGCAGGTTGCTCACAGCCACATCCAGCCTGACCTTAAAAAACTCCAGGGATGAGGCTTCCACCACCTCCCTGGGCAACCTGTGCCAGTCTCTCACCACCCTCAGGGGAAGAACTTCTTCCTAATAACCAATCTCAATCTACTCATTCTATTTTTTTCCCATCCCCCCTAGTCCTATCACTCCCTGACACCCTCAAAAGTCCCTCCCCAGCTTTCTTGTAGCCCCCTTAAGATAGTGGAAGGCCACAACAAGGTCTCTTGGGAGCCTTCTCCTCTCCAGACTGAACAGCCCCAACTCCCTCAGTCTGTCCTCATAGGAGAGATCATCCTCGATCCTCTGATCATCATGGCCCTTCTCTGGACACCTTCCAGCACCTCCAGATCTTTCCTGTACTAGGAGCTCCAGAACTGGACACAGTACTCCAGGTGGGGTCTCACCAGAGTGGAGTAGAAAGGGAGAATCCCCTCCCTCAACCTGTTGGCTATGCTTCTCTTGATGCAGCCCAGATATTGCAGTCATATCTGCAGTGTGGTAGTGAAAATCATTTGATTTGCATTCTTTTTACATCCACCTATTTACTTGCATTCCATACAGCTAAGTCTGCTTGTACTGTATTCCATTCTGTTTATCTAGCTTCACTTGAATTGCTTAGTAAATTCCAGCCCGCTGCTCCTTTCACAGCTCAGCAGAGCCCCTGCACAGGTCCTGATAAACACATTCAGAAGAAGACTAGATTAAACAGGTATACTGAAAGCCTCACTTAGGTGATCTTTGCTATTGATGGCAAAGAGACTAGAGAAGGGCATTAAAACACAACCCCAAAACCGCAACAGGTAGGATTTACACTTCAGGTAACTAAGAAAATTCATGCTGGCCCTGTACACAGGACAAGTTAAATACAGACACTAGGATGAAAGCAACAGTTATGCACATTTCAAGTATAAACCTTCACTGCAAAAAGATCTCTTCTCAAGGAAGTGTGACTGCTGACTACAAGTTCTATTCCTTAGAAACTGGTTGTCTCCTAAGTATTTTTTCCCCTGCCTGGGAATCTAGTAGCAAATCGCTTACAAGAGGAAGGAAAGACACCAAGAGTTATCCTGGAAGGAAACTAAATCACAAGTCCCTCTTTTCCTTGTCTTTCCTGTCACTCTGTAAGCCACTCTCTTGTTACAGTGGAATTTTTGGAGGCATGTTTTCTAAAACAATTCTCAGCCAGATAACCTTCACTCATGCCAGACTGTTCATTTCAAAGCTGTGAGTTCCCTGACTGAGGCTAGACTTAGCCAGCCCTGCACAAAACTATGGGGGCTCCAAGATGCCTCTATGTCATTAAACCCACCTATTAACTCTGAGTAGTGACATCAGGTCTAACTGTGCAGCTGGAAAGGACTGGAGATCAAACTTTGCTGCAGCCACTTGCCAAAGCTGCAAATGAGCAGCTTCAAGGAAGTCATGCTGCAAGAAGGTGACATGACAGCTGTTTCCCACAGAAACTCAGACACTACTCATAGAATCATAGTCCAAGAATCATAGAATCCAAGAATCATAGAATAGTTTGGGTTGGAAGGCACCTCCAAAGGTCATCTAGTCCGACCTCCCTGCAGTCAGCAGGGACATCCTCAACTAGATCAGGTTGCCCAAAGCCCCACTGAGCCTGACCTTGAATATCTCCAGGGACAGGGCCTCAACTACCTCCTTGGGAAACCTGTGCCAGTGTTCCACCATCCTCATGGTGCAGAATTTGTTCCAAACATCCAATCTAAATCTCCTGTTCTCTAGTTTGAAACCATTGCCCCTCATCCTATCACTGCAGCCCTTTGGAAACAGGTCCTCTGCAGCCCGCTTGTAGGCCCCCTCTAGGTACTGGCAGGCTGCTCTCAGGTCTCATGCACCATTACAAGACCAGTTCTTGAAATGAAGTGCTGTAGATACATCCTCTCTGCAGGCTTTCACTAAGAAAATGATTTGCATACATATCTCCAAACCTATACCCTCCAGTTTACCATGATGTCTTAAGGTGTTTAACCGCAATGTAAGGACTGGCTGTAGTTCAGTGGCTGTTCTTTGCAGTTCAAAGACAATTGATGAAGACAATGGTGAGAAAAAATATTTTCACCTCAAAATTATTATTTGTCTATTGCAGATTTTATTGAGTTTAGGTTGTTGGTTTGTTGGTTGTTGGTTTTTTTTTTTCCTGAAAAACAAGTTATTTTTATCTGGTAGTCATCCTGAATGTGACTGTTAGGAGAAAAAGCTTAAAACCAGGCATGCCAACTCTGTTTTCATGAGGAACCTGCAGCACAGAAAACCTGGCATTAGATGTATTAAAGAATGAAGAGGCAAAGTGGGAGAATGTCTGCTGGAAAGGTAGCTGAACTATAATAAAATGGAAATGTACAAGGAAATGTTCCACTAACAGCAGGGACAAGTGAGAAGAGGTATTTTATTCCTGGCCTTGCCTGTGCAAAGATGAGTAGTACTCCCAGATCTGTGACAGCACAGAACAGAAAACAAAGAGAACACAACCCCTCCACTTTCCCCCCAATCTGCTTCTTGTGTTTTAGCAGCAGCAATAGCTGTCAGTTAGGTTTTAGTCAATAATTTCATTAGCAAACAGAAAAATCAAGTGCCACCAAACTAGATAGTGATAGATTGCTCTTTATGAAGCAGTTTCTAGCGCTAATAAAAGTGAAAACCAGTGTGGGTTTTTCACTTTGCAGCACCCTCTCCCAGCTTCTTTCCTCCATTGCTTTATTTCAGCCACTGAAGAAATGAGCAGGAATGCATGTGAAAAGACACTGGCAAAGATTATTTTATTGTAGAACTGCATTAAAGATCCAAGAAGGAAAAGAAGGCAGTTTTGCAGCAGGAGTTGTCTAAGCAAACACTCCTTTCTTCTCCCCACACTGCCTGAAAGCAAATCCAGCCTCCCTTGCTCAACTGCGAGCTACCATTTTGCAGATGGAAATACACTGGGGTTCATTAGGGTTTCTTTCCCCTTCTAATTCATTGCAAGTTGGCTTTTGTTTTCCAGCCTAGGTTGGATCAGCTAAGCAGGGTGTGGAGGTAGCGTTCCCCCATTCAGCGAGACTCGGCGGGTTCTATTCACTTTTATACTTCATTGCATTTTCACTCTTGGAGGCTCATTTACATAATCTCCGTATGGTCACTTCACAGTAACTGTATGTGACTCTGGATATGCCAGCTAATAAGTACCCCGAGGTAGCTGACAATACCTAACTACACAGTGCCTGTACAGTTATTTCTTAATACTCATACACCCTAGATTGAAAGCCCTCTGACTGGCCCAGTCCTATGAAATGTCAAGCTGTTTACCAACAACAAAGACTGCCTCTGCTTCTCAGCCCCTGCAGCTGAAGCAGAAAATGCCAGTGTTTACTTCAAGGGGAGGAAAAAAACCCTCTCCTTCCTCCAGGCTTGGTCCTGTGGCTGCTGGAGTGAATAGTAGTTTTTGTCACTGCTTTCAAGGAGAATCATATCTGACTCTCTTTCTCATCTGTTCTATGCCTCATCCTGTTGCATTTCAGGAAAGTACTTCACTTACACAGTAAATGACATCAAACTATGATTTCTGTAGACAAGATTCTGCTCTATTTCTCATCTAGTAGCTTAGGGTAGGTTTCCCATTATCTCATCTACACAGCCATGATGTACACGTGTGTGAACACATCATTTCACTAGAGAAAATAAGAGAGGAAGCAAGAATCACAGAGTCACACACAGAATCACAGGATGACACACACAATCACAGAATGACACACAGAATCACACAGAGAATCACAAAATTGCACACAGACTCACACAATCGCACACACAATCACAGAATCAAACACAGAATCACAGAATCACTCACTGAATCACACACAGAATCACTCACAGAATCACACAGAGAATCACAGAATCAATCACAGAATCACAGAGAATCACACAATCACACACACAATCACAGAATCAATCACAGAATCACAGAATCACTCACAGAATCACTCACAGAATCACTCACAGAATCACACATAGAATCACAGAATCAATCACAGAATCAATCACAGAATCACAGAGAATCACACAATCACACGTGCAATCACACAATCACACGCAGAATCACAGAGAATCACAGAATCAGTCACATAATCACAGAGAATCACACAATCACACACACAATCACACAATCACATGCAGAATCACAGAGAATCACAGAATCAATAACAGAATCACAATCACACAATCACACAAACACATGCAGAATCACACGCAGAATCACACAATCACAGAATCACACAGAGAATCACAGAATCAATCACAGAATCACAGAGAATCACACAATCACACACAGAATCACACAGAGAAACACAGAATCACACAATCACAGAATCACACAGAGAATCACAGAATCAATCACAGAATCAATCACAGAATCACAGAGAATCACACAATCACACACAGAATCACACAGAGAAACACAGAATCACACAATCACAGAATCACACAGAGAATCACAGAATCAATCAGAGAATCACAGAGAATCACACAATCACACACACAATTACACAATCACACACAAAATCACACAGAGAATCACACAATCACACAGAGAATCACACAATCACAAAATCATACACAGAATCACAGAATCAATCACATAATCAGAGAGAATCACACAATCACACACAGAATCACACATAGAATCACAGAATCAATCAGAGAATCACAGAATCACACATAGAACCACAGGATCTCACACAGAATCACAGAGAATCATAAAATCACATACAGAATCACGCATAGAATCACAGAATCACTCAGAGAATCACGGAATCACACAGAGAATCACAGAACCAATCACAGAATCATAGAATCAATCAGAGAATCATGGAATCACAGAGAGAATCACAAAATCACATAGAGAATCACAGAATCACACAGAGAATCACAGAATCAATCACAGAATCGAAGAGAATCACAAAATCACATACAGAATCACACATAGAATCACAGAATCAGAAAATCACAGAATCACACAGAGAATCACAGAATCTTAGAGTCACAGAATCAATCACAGAATCACAGAGAATCACAAAATCACACACAGAATCACACACAGAATCACAGAATTGTTCAGGGTTAGAAGGGACCACATGGATCATCTAGCTGCCAGCCCTCTGTCACGGGCAGGGACACCCTCCACTAGCTCAGGTTGCCTTGGAACTTCTGCAGGCCAAAATATGCAGCTGGTTTTACCCCAGCATCCCAGCTTTTCTAAGCTTTGGCCACTCCTTTCCAGCATTACTGTGACACAAGATGGCTTAGCATGGGTCTGCTGCCTTTCAGTCAAGAGTTTGGTTTAAATGGCTATGGGAAGGGGTGAAGGCAAATTATGGAAGGGAGGACTTAGCCTCTCTTTCCTCCTTAGCAACTCAATTTAAAAATGCCACTGACTTCAATCACCAACTACAGGGCATTGAATTGTGCAGGGTGTTTGAATTTGCCAGGAGGAATGTAAAAAAAATTTCTGAATGGGGGGATAAAGGGAAACACAGCAAAGCCTACATAGAAATGCACCCAAAAAAAATAAAGAGTGAGAGAAAAAAAGAAGGGGGGAAAAAAAAAGAGCTATTTTCTTTGCTATTTTACAGAATACCCAGAAATAACATTTGCATAATGATTAAATAATACTGAGAACGTCTACTGTGCAAACAAGGAATTTCTCAGGGCTGTGTTATGTGTGTGCTACTCAATTATTTTGGATTTTTGGTGGAGATTTCTTTTCAAGGCAAAGCAAAAAAAAAAGCAGAATGATGTGGTCTAAAAGGAGAGGACAAGCTTGGTTCAGTTATAGCTTTCATATAATTACTACAAACTAATGCAAATTAGACTGTAGGTCTGCTCAATGTACATTTCTGTGCTTGCCAAATTATGTTTGGCAGTGTGGTCAAGCAATAACAGATGCACACTGTGCCTAGCTTTCTCGGGCTGTTCAATAATTAGGAGGGCCATGTATTATAATAAACCACATCCCCTTGGCTGAGGCTTGGATGCAAATTGCACACTAATTCACTTCCAAGTTTTTTGGAAGCATCCCAAAAGACATGAAAATTAGGGAAATATACTATTTACCCGGGGAAAGGGGCTTCAGAACCAAACAAGGCTCATTTGTAAGCAGCGCTCATCTATTCCACCCCTCTTAAAAATAATAATCATAATCATAATAATCCCGACGAAAATCAACAACGAGCTCCCTTTCCTCTGCACTGTTTTGTTCAGCGCTAGCAGAGAGCAGCTAATGCGACACCTCCGCGACGTTCACGGCATCTCTATTATTCTTGGGCTGAGAGAGCACAAGATAAAAGACAGTTACTCTACTCTGTATTTCTCTAAGGCATTGCTGAGGTGGAGTGGATGAAACCTCTTCAGTGAAAGACTCGCAGCGAGCTGCAGTCCAAATCCTTTGCAAGCAGATGAGCTGTTTATAGCAGGAAATGTGCCTTTTGAAAAGGCTGAAGATTCTTTACCCTCAGCTACTGCACAAAGGCTGAATGGGCAGATTTAATGAGAAAAATAATACTTGGCGAAGGGAATCCTAGGAAATTCAGCCACATGCACAGCTGCAGCCACACCTGTCTCCAAATTCTGGAGCAAGAGGAATCAAAAAACCCAACTCATTACAATAATTTCACTCCTTGCTGGATGTATTAACAGGTGGTTAGGTGTTCCTGGGAAACATTTCACAGCGAGCTGCCTTGCAGCAGCAGTCCACACTCTTAAACAGAGGAATATATTGCAACCTGAAAGTGGTGTAACGAGAGATATACTCTTGTGTGTCTCTCATTACGAGATAAGAGATCTTGTGTTTATTGCCTGCTAATTGTATTATGATTCACCAAGGAGACAAGCTCACAGATAAGGGCTCCTCTGCACACGGCTGCAGACACACACGGCAAAACAGGCAGTGAAAATGACAGAAATCAGAATGCTCTCCTGCAGTAGTATTTCTGGTTAAGGGAAGATGCCACAGAATATAATCTTGCCCAGCGTTTTACATTTTATGGTGCGATTTACGTGGTTGGTTGCAAGAAGACAATGAGGGAAAATCTTGTTTGCCCAAAATGCAAGCACCCCCTTGCCTTCAATATATTCTGCAGGGTTTTAATGCAGCTCTGACAGGGGGGACCGAGTTGTAAACTAATTCCCATAGGCACCATCAGAAATCTCTACAGCAAAGCAAAAGTCAGGAGATTACTGAATATTAAAAACCTGCTAACAGGGCAACGCAGGTCTAGGACAAGTGTCCCAGCATCAAGACTGGTTTTAGGAGGATAATGAACGCTGTGGCATGCAGCTAAACAGCAAGGCACGTCGGGTTGACTCAATTTCGCAGTAGGTGCTTTTTAGGCGCTCCTTAGGTGTTTATCCCACTTGGTGGTTGTTAGTATCTCAACTATATCATCATAGACTTAGGGAACAGCGACAAGATTCTTGCTTGCAGCGTGCTGAACGCAGAGTTAACCACACAAAAGCCGTTCTGGCAAAAAGTAGCGTTCACTCTGCATGCTGAATCTGAACAGAGGGTAGAGACTCCGTGTGGGAAAGCAGCTAAAATGTTAAGCCCATTTGAAGCATTTAAAGTGAGGGAATACGAAGAGCTGCTGGTGATTTTCTTTTTGTCAAGAAACAACTGGTGGAACAAGTTAGTAGCAGATAAACCTCAGCAGAGGTGGAAAGAGTCTGGAGTATTTATACACAGTGATGCCTCCTGAACGAGTTGTAAACTCTCGGGGGAAAGGGGGGGGGAAAACCAAGATCAGGCGTTACTGCAGACAGCGCAGTGAAGAGACTTGTTCAGTGGTGATTAATAAAAAGGCAAATAAGATGTTAAATTGTGTTAAGAGGGAATTAGAGAATAGAAGAGGGAAGATTACAACTCCATTGCATAAATCGATGGCACATTGATTACTGTTATTCAGCCAGACGTCTTCTTTTCTAAAGGCACAAATGAGAAGGCGAAATGGAGTACAATGAAAATGACAAAGGTGTTAGTTGCAGAGTCCCTAAATGAGGGCAGCCTGTCCAGAAGAGTAAGGGGCTAAGTGCAAGATGTTAATCCCCGTCCGATAGAATCCTCCCCAGAAAGCTAGCAGCCCTTTTTTTCTTTTTCTTTTAAACATTTATTAGATGCAAACTGATCTGATTTTTAACATGTATCACAGAATCACAGAATTTCAGGGGCTGGAAGGGACCTCGGAAGCTCATCCAGTCCAACCCCCCCTGCCAGAGCAGGAGCACCTACACCAGATTACACAGGAACGCATCCAGGTGAGTTTTGAGTATCTCCAGAGAGAGAGACTCCACAACCCCCCTGGGCAGCCTGTTCCACGATTATGAGAGCACGTTGCCTCCATCAGATTCAGGACAAGGCAATAAGGGTATAGAGACACCACTGGACTCCAGTTGTTATCTTGCCTCTGTACTCATCCTAGATGTGAGGGGTGTATAAATCCACAGCAGCACTTGGGAAATAATTTCATCTCCATTTTTAATAGAGAACCTTTCTCTGAAATGATCCTTTCCACTTCAAGCTTCTTGCTTGACCCTAGCTCGATGCATTTTTTGGGGTTAGGTGGGAACCTGAGGGGTTTGGAGCTTGGTGGTGGTTTTTAGTGGGGTTCATGAGGACTTTGTTACTGGGTTTGTTGGGTTTTTAGGGTTTGGGGGTGCTGGTAGTTTTTAGTGGTTTTTATGAGGATTTTGTTATTTGGTTTGTTGGGGTTTGAGGGTTTGGGGGGTTTGTGAGTGTGGGTTTGGTTGTCAGCTTTTATTTTGTTTTGGTTTTGGTTTTTAATAGAAGACAATTCATTGAGGTCAGAATTTAGGAATAATTATCAGATTTTTTCCAAAGAAAGTTGCTGTACCTTGCCTGAACTGGTCAAGACAGCAGGATATATATGTAGTAGCTTCCCCAGACTTGGAGAACACCTGTGCCTAGACTTCAAGAATGTTACAGATACAGAATTACCTGGGCTGGAAAAGACCTTTGAGATCACCAGGTCCAACCTATCACCCAACACCATCTAATCAACTAAACCATGGCACTAAGTGCCTCATCCAGTCTCTTGTTAAACTCCCCCAGGGATGGTGACTCCACCACCTCCCTGGGCAGCACATTCCAGTGGCCAATCTCTTTTGCTGGGAAGAATTTCTTCCTCACATCCAGCCTAAACCTCCCCTGGCACAGCCTGAGACTGTGCCAGGAAAGAAGAGAAGACCTCTGAAAACACCAAGTTTGTGCATATCTGCGTCTGATGGAACAATATGTGTGCATGTTAAACACTGAAAAGAGTCCAGGAACTGCCATTCATTTGAACTGATCTGAAATCATTAGCTGAAAGTGGCAGGAAATGGAAAAAAAAATGAATTATTTCCACAACCCTTATCTGAGGTACTCCATACCTTTTGAGGAATGTGCAAGAATGTTATTGCCATCAATGCTCCTAACTTCATTTCATTAAATATGAAATGGAGCACTGAAGAGAGGGTCTCTCATCACTCAGAAGAGACTTTGGCCATACGCCCATAGTCAGTGATGCTCCTTCTCTCTATGTGGTGACCTCAGCATGTGAAGAAGTCTCTCTGGAGTGTTACTGAGTTAAACAGTCTTCCAATAACATTAAGCAAAATTTTACCTCAAGTTGTGAAAAACACATAATGATAAATGTCTGACAGAGCTTTGGCTATGGGGCAGAGCAAACATAGAAGCAGAATCACAGAACTGTTAGGGTTGGAAGGGACCTCAAGGATCATCCAGGTCCAACCCCCCTGCCATGGGTAGGGACACCTCACACTACAGCAGGTTGCCCAGAATCCTATCCAGCCTGGCCTTAAAAACCTCCAGGGATGAGGCTTCCACCACCTCCCAAGTGACAACATGCTGTCAGTTGTTTTGGTCTGGTCAGTTATGCTCCTTTAGCAGCTGACAGCTTTTGTAGTAGAGGTGACAGGCTTCCACTGGCATCTATTCCATGTCTGAGGGTGACAGAGCCCTGGAACAGGCTGCCCAAGGAGTCTCCCTCTCTGGAGATATCCTAAAACTCACCTGGATGTGTTCCTGTGCAACCTGGTGTAGGTGATCCTGCTCTGGCAGGGGGGTTGGACTGGATGAGCTTTCAAGGTCCCTTCCAAGCCCTGAAATTCTGGGATTCTGTGATCTCTCCTGGGTGGTTGCCTGCATTTAAAGCTCAATGACCTCTGCAAATTCCTTCTAGTCAATATTCCTACATTCCTTATCAGAATTGGCCTAGAAGAACATCATTTCTACTGCAGTGTCAAGTGAAAGCTAAGAGAAATGAACTGATTTCTTGATATTTGATTAATTGTATGACATACTGCCACCATTAACACTATGATTTACTGGTTTTCTTATCAAAGCCTGCCTCCATAGCTCTGGCAAGTTCAGACAGAACTGAAACCAAGCAAAATGTCTAATTAATTGACGTGGTGTGAGTTGGTCTCTTCTCACTAGTAACAAGGAGCAGGACAAGAAGAAATGGCCTCAAGATGTAGCAGGGGAAGTTTTGGTTGGATATTAGAAGATTAAAAGGGCTCTCAAATACTGGAACAGGCTCCCAGGGATGTAGGTGAATCACCATCCCTGTTGAATCACCATCCCTGGAGGTGTTTATAAAAGGCAGAGATGTGGTGCTAGGGGACATGGTTTAGGACTGGACTTGACAGAGAGAGATAATGGTTGAGCCAGATGATCCTGAAGGTCTTTTCCAATCGAAACCATTCTATGATTCTATGACTATGAAAAATCTTCTCAAATTCCTGGGATTCCAGATTTTCAAAGAAAGATGGGAACATTTATCTGCAAGCATTTTCAGCTGGAAATACCCCAGGTCTCTTCCAACCTGGTCTATTCTATTCTATTCTATTCTATTCTATTCTATTCTATTCTATTCTATTCTATTCTGGTATATTCCTGTTTACAGGTGATCCTGCTTTGGCAGGGGGGTTTGGACTCTGGAGACCCCTTCCAACCTTCTGTGATTCTGTGATATCACCTTTCTCATTTATTTTTTTAAACCTAAAGCTCAAATTTGCAAAGGCAGGTCATTGAATTAGGTGCCAAAGTACCTTCATGCAATAATAAATCTTAGCCAGATCAATCACAGAATTTCAGGGGCTGGAAGGGACCTCGAAAGCTTATCCAGTCCAACCCCCCTGGCAGAGCAGGATCACCTGCACCAGACTTACACAGGAACACATCCAGGTGAGGTTTAAATAGAGAGAGGGAGACTCCACAACCCCCCTGGGCAGCCTGTTCCAGGGCTCTGTCATCCTCACAGGGAAAACATTTTTCCTTATATTTACATGAAACTTCCTCTGCCTCAGCTTCCACCACTGCCCCTTGTGCTGGCATTGGGCACCACCCAGCAGAGCCTGGCTCCAGCCTCTGGGCACTCACCCTTTACATATTTATAACCATTGATGAGGTCACCTCTCAGGCTCCGCTTCTCCAAGGTTTAAGACTTCTTTTCTGCAGCAGAATAATGTATTGGGAATAACAAGTGGAGATGGTTCTGGTCTTATCACTCCTTTTTAAGTAATTGTTATCTGAAGGACTTTGGGCAACTCAGCATCTCTGCTGAGCTGGTGGAGAGCATGCTTTGTTCAAACCTGGGGATGCTCTAGGAATGGCATAACGACTAAGGATAAATTGCTCTCTCACAGGAGGATGTCAGCAGTGTGAACTGTTTCAGCTCATCAAAAAAACACAAATTCTATGTTATTACTCAGGAAAACTCTTCAGTCTAGTGATCCTTCTTTGTCATCTTCATGGCAGGGATGGTAGGAAGAAGTTCTTCCCCATGAGGGTGGTGAGAGCCTGGCACAGGTTGCCCAGGGAGGTGGTGGAAGCCTCATCCCTGGAGGTTTTTGTAGCCAGGCTGGATGTGGCTGTGAGCAACCTGATCTGGTGAACTAGATGATCCTTGAGGTCCCTTCCAACCCTAACAATTCTATGATTCTACCAGGAGCCTTTTTGTTTGCATTTTATCACTGGCATTCTCAAGACTTGCCATTTCCCCCCTCCCCCTCCCCATCTCCCCCTTCCCCTCCCCTCTTTTTTTTTTTTTTTTTTTTTCTGGCATAACAATTTTAATCACTTCTCTCAGGAATACTGTTTTATAAGGAAGTGTGAGTGACTGCTGCAGGATGTCCTATAGCTGAGCAGCAACAACACTGACCTGGAAGAAATGTGTTCAAACCACCCCAATCAGCAGAACAGGTGATTGGACCCATGTTTGCCACCCGTTCAGCAAATGTTGTGGCAAGCATCTCCCTGGGATGGGATGGGAAGTTGGTCCTTCACTCCTATCTACTGTTCCTTCACATTTCCTCTGGGAAAAAAAGATTACCTTCAGGAGCAGTTTTAGGTTAACAAACTCACTGTCCCAGGTTGTCTCCCTGCAGCCTAGGCATGCAAATATCATCCCTCAGACACTTAGGGCAACTCTCTCTTTGCAGCATTTCCCAAGAGCTACTTTAGATAACTTAAGCTCTATATTATGTTTTTATGGATCTCATTGTCAGCTTTTCTCTCCCCACAAGCTGCATGCAGGGAAATGAAGCACCTGGATTCCCAGGCAACCAGCACCAGAACAAGAGGACGCAGTCTAAAACTGCACCGGGGGAAGTTTAGGCTTGAGGTGAGGAGAAAGTTCTTCACAGAGAGAGTTGTTAGCCATTGGCATGTGCTGCCCAGGGAGGTGGTGGAGTCACCATCCCTGGAGGTGTTCAAAAAGGGATTGGATGTGGCACTTGAAGCCATGGCTTAGTAATCATGAGGGCCTGGGTGACAGGTTGGACTTGATGATCTTTGAGGTCTTTTCCAACCTTATTGATTGTATGATTCCAATAACTGGCAGGTTTGCTGCTGCAGCACGCAGGCAGGGTTTTGATGCCCCAAAGCGCTCTGCTGTAAAAGTTTTCTATCCTGAAGATTTTGACAACGTTTGCAGTTTCAGAGGAACGGGATACAACTCTTTCAGGAGTGGTTACAAAAAGCTGGGGACACTTTTGTTAACTGAGCTGTCATTTTGGCATGGTTTCAAGTCCGTGGCAGACTCACTGGTAAAAAAAAAACCAAGATTGCATCATAAAGCAGACAGTGTCACAGATTCTCAGCATGGCATTTACCTAAGAACAGGAGGTCAACCTGCACTTGATTATCTCATAAGGATTAAAAAAACCCCAAGCAGCCAACAAAACAACCCCAAACCCCCCAACCTAGCAGAGGGTTAATTTAAAACCAAGAAGAATCCACTTCAGGCAGTAACATTTTTTAAACCTTCCTTTATAATTTTTGCTTATCAAGGAGTGCCCTTCTGGTACATCAACTGAGCCAAGACTGAGTTCTCAAATACTATGATGGCTTCTGTTAATTAGATAGTTTATCTGTGATGAGTTGTTGACACTGAGATGATTTGTGTTAAATAATTTTAAAATATTCTGTGGGGCACTAACTTAGAAGCATTGTTTGTTCAGATTCCAGGACCCAGCTCCGAGTTTTTTTACAGCCCTCGACAGCCACGAAGTTGATGCTTCAGCAAAGTTCTTCGAGTCGGAACGAGGAGCGCCGCAAAGGCATTTTTGAGTGGCTGGAAAGCCACGTAAGAATTTTGCCTTTTTAATACTCTGGGCTTCAGCTTAATGCCATCAGATTGGAAGAATGTTTTTGCTGATGTGGTTTGAATATGTTCTGTTTTGATGTGGTTTGAATATGTTCTGTTTTGCCAGCTTAGCTCTTCTTAATTTTTATGTTGTGGTTTTGTGGTGTTATTTTTTGTGATATGATCTTTTCCTTCTCCTAAGTCCATCTCCACTCCCCTAATTCAGGGCAAAATGCAGGGAAGTGGCTGAATGGGAGACTTATTTCTAGTAAGGTGCTATTTTTAATACCTGCTCTACCTTTTGGTGGGCTTTACTCGTGCAGGAAAGATGGATCCAAGCTGAGTTTTAGTAGTGAAATACACTATTGTCACAACAAACTATATATTCCGCTTCAGTGATGCTTGCTAAGTATTACACTGTTTGGCATGAAATAATATTTAAGGCTGCATGTGGATGAACCAAGGGGAAACACAAGTAGGAAGTTCTCTGGTGCCATAGCATGAGCCTTGCATTATTTGTTCTTCTTGTTCTTGTATTCCACAAATTCATTGGCCCCTCTTCTCTTGCTTCTCTGTTCTTCTACTTTCCCCTTTCCCATCCCTTTTCTTTCCCGTTCTCCCTCTCAAAGCAATTTGTACCCTTCCTTCTGACTTTTATTTTTCTCTTCACTTTACTCTTGCTTGCCTTGCACTGTCTCTTTAGTCTTTAAGCCCCAAATGCTCCCTTTTCCTTCTCAACGCCCCATCCTTCCTGAGTGGGAGTGCTGCCCATGCCGCTATAACACCTCAGGCTCTGTTGTGATCTCCATTCTGCAATTGCACATGGATACAGTCCCCTAATTGAGAGACTTTTTTTTTTCCCCCCCTTTTTTTTCTTCCTTTTTTATTTTTTTATTTTTTATTAAAAGCATTAGACATTTATATGTAGGAATAACACTTGCAGAGACGTTCTCTAGGTTAAAAGTTAAAAGGGATGTCA
This sequence comes from Melanerpes formicivorus, assembly GCF_026170545.1. Lineage (NCBI taxonomy): Eukaryota > Metazoa > Chordata > Aves > Piciformes > Picidae > Melanerpes > Melanerpes formicivorus. Next base: position 3,291,496 of record NW_027142420.1, read on the forward strand.
ATCATCATACTTCAGAACATAAACAGATTGCCAGCGTGGGTTGAAAAGGAATTTTCCCCACATAAAATCATAGAAGTTTGCAATGGGAAGCAACTAATAGGTCAGCTAATCCATCTACCTGCCAATTCAAGCTTCTTCCCCACCATGCATTTTGCTGTTCCTTTGGCCTCTCAAAACTCTCAGGCAATTGGACTGTTAGTTCTTCCCTATAGAGACCATCCACTCGTTTGTTGCCACTAGTTCGCTCTCCAGATTTTTTGAAGTAGTCAGTCTAAACTTTATTTACTTTCATCCCACTAGCCTTAATGGCTCTCTGATCTATCATATTAAACAAATTTTCTCTCCTGTCTTATTTTTCACACCTTTCCAGGAGATATAAATTGCTGCATGACCCGTTTGACGAGTCTCACCTAACCCATTACTTGCTTCGAGCTAAACAAACAATTCTTTCTCCGTCTCATGTCTGCTTCAAACTGTACTTCTGCAACTAGAATGCACGTCAGAAGAATCAGCTACACCACAACTGCAGGCAAATTAGAGCTTCTGAATATATATATATATATACACTCAAACCCACAGAAATAGATTTGTCAGCAATAACATCCATGTATGCAGTGCCCTCACACCCATGCAAAATGAATGTGCAGCTATCTCTGGTGAGACAGCTCTTTCAGATATGTCAACGTTCCTGGGGTACTCTGTTCTCTCCTGAAATTCTTTGTTCAGGGAGGAAGGGAGCTTTGCAAATCAAGATTTTCTCTCTCTCCAGTGGTAATAGTTTTTCTAATTTTATTTTTTTTTGGGGGGGAGAGTGATTCAGACCAATGATGAACTTTTAATAAAGAAAGGACAGAGAAAAAACCTTTAAAGCTTGACTAGGAGGTTAAATAGGCAAGAGAGTGTTACATGTCCCTTCCTGGGCTGCTTATAAATCATCCCACACACCACTAAACTTAGGCAAACCACAATGCTCCTGCACTTTGAAAATGTCTCATATCCTATCTTGTAAACAAGAGGAAGGCACAAAAATGCACAGGCAGGAGAACAGGAGAATACTTTGCCTGAGTCTTGAATGCAGACACAGAACTGCAGATGTGACAGAGGACAGGGTGAGAAAGCACTGCATTGGTATTCAAAGGTGCCACACATGAGTCTTCTGGTTTTTGTGGGATTAGTACCATGCCAGAAGAGCAGATAGAAAGGTATAACTCTCTGTGTTATAGCACCTAGGAGTCAGAAAAACGAGAGAGAATGTCAGCCCTTCCCACAAACAACTTCCAACAACCTCCACTTTCTGCTTTCCATGACAAATGCAATTCTTCACTCTTCTACGCTTCATAGCATCATTTTCCTGGAGCGATGGCATTTGCAAGTGTAAGGCCTTACTGTGGAGATATTTGGAAGTCTTGAGGTCAAATTCTAAGCAGCAGCTATCAGAGGAAAGCAGCCAGTGATGTTCACTACACTTCCCAGCCCTCAAGATACTTTCAAACTTCCCTGACCTAAAATCAGTGGTCTAGGCTGTTCACGCAGCAAAAGCAGATGGCAGGGGTCCTCCTCCTGTACAAGTATGCTGCAAGGTAGAATAAAGAACTTCCTTTTTTGTAGGTCAGTTTTGGTTATCATTCTAACAAGCAAGTAGGCAATACACCCAAAACACAGGTGATGAAATGGTTACTATGAAGTACCCTGACTAGACACGTTTCTGCAGCTCTGTTTTTACATCTCTTTACATCCTTTGTAGATTAGCGTAAACACGATTAATTAATCATGAAAAGCAACTCCTAGAGACTAGGAGCAGCATTTTAGCTTCCAAAGCAACTTCCCTGCCAGACCTGGAAAAAAAAATAAAATAAAATAAAGAAGAAAAAAAATCTTATTCATTGTCAAGCAGTGTCACTTCTTAGCCAGCCTTTGATACCATGAGGTGCAGCAACCAAGAATTGCAGCAGTCTGCCTGGGTTTTTTTTTTGACATGGATACAGGATTGAAATATACTGGGCTATTTGCACCATCTGGTACATGCATTTCAGTTGAATGAAAGCAGATGAACTCCTGGGCACTTTGGTGATGAAACACCAGGAGAAAAACGAAACAAAACCTCCGAGACAAAAACGTGTTGGTGAGGGAGAGACAACCGAACCGCTCTCCTCGCTGGGCTATAGGGAGGGACGTCCACACTGGTTTCCTCGCACTTGGTATGGGACCACAAGTTTTGACTCCTTGCACAGTTGGAACGGGAATGCATCAGATTAAGCAGAATGTTCTAATGATCCTTTTTAGTTTTGAAATCTAGGGACCTATAAATATGTATATATCAATGTTGCTGTGACTATGATTTGCAGCTGTCAATCAGTTTGCACTTTATGGCTGTAAATTTTCATTCCTCTATTTTTTTTGGTGTGTGTGTGTGTGGTGTGTGTAGTCTTCTAAAAAAGAATAAAAGTCTCCTCCACATTTTAGACAGAAGAGTAATGCATGATTAACAGTATGCTGAGAGGTGTCACATTCACATTAACACTGATGTGTGAACCAGTGGTCAAATGGCAGATTACATGTCTGTCACAACACATCAGGGCAGTGTTCCAGTCTGCCAGCTTTACCCTGCCCAGCTTCTTCAAACAAAGAGTTCTTCCAAAAAAATGTAGCACAAAAAAAAAATGAAGAATGTTGAGCCTTTGGGGGGAAAAAGAAGTCTGTCTCACGGTCAAGCTTTTTGAAGTCTTGGTAATATCGAATGGTAGAAGGGGTTACTCACAGCCACATAACCTGGCAGGTTCATGGATGCCTGTAACACAAATGCTGCACGTGTGGCCTTCCCAAGGATTTTTCTGCATGATAACTATATTACTAGGGGGGTGGGGGGAAAGTACTACGGCTGGCATATTTCACTTTGGAGAAAGGATGCCAATTCTATCAAGGCTAGAAAAACCCTGACCCAGTTCCAAGAGAAAAAGCAAGGTTTTTTTGGAATACCATTTGAAGCAAGAAGTTCCAGTTCACCGGAAATGTCACCAAAAGTCCCTTTCTCCTTTTGTCTTAAGGACAGAACTGCTTTGTGAAGGTGGATAATTAACTAGCTGCTGGATTTCTGAAGTAGCAAACAGTCATACCTGGAACTGAAGTGACTTTTAGTGGGTAATGAAGTCTGAAGCTAGTCTATATCTATATCTATATCTATATCTATATCTATATCTATATCTATATCTATATCTATATCTGTGTCTGTGTCTGTGTCTGTGTCTGTGTCTGTATCTGTGTCTATATCTATCTATATCATCTCTATCTCTGTCTCTATCTCTATCTCTAATATCTATCTCTAATCTATATATCTATATCTATCTACATCTATCATATATCTATATCTATCTCTGTCTCTATTCTCTATCACTATCTAATCTATATATCTATATCTATATCTATCTAATCTCTCTCTGTATCTCTATCTCTAATGTATATCTCTATCTAATCTATATCTATGTAACTATATAAATATATATATTTCTATTCTATTCTATTCTATTCTATTCTATTCTATTCTATTCTATTCTATTCTATTCTATTCTATTCTATTCTATTCTATTCTATTCTATTCTGTTCCGTTCCGTTCCATTCCATTTTGTATTCTATTCTATTCTATTCTATTCTATTCTATTCTATTCTATTCTATTCTATCTCTATAATGATTCAGACATATTTTCAATCTTTTGGGATGTTTTCATACATTAAAAGCAAACTCTTATTAAGACAGTAACTGCAAGATTGTTTGCACAATCAACAAATACTTTCTCAGGCTTTACAAATCCCTTTTTTCAGGTGTGGGCTGGGTGGGAATATTGTGCTCAGTGCCTGACTTATTATATGCTCTAAGTCCCAAAAGATTCACTGAGCTTTACACAAAGGTAAGTTGCTCCAGCAGTACTCTCATTGCACTGGAGGCACACAATGGAAGATGCCAAGGCTAAAACATTGAAAACAAGCAATGTAAAAGTTAAACTCTAGTTTTGAGGACACACGAGTTGCACAGGTGTCTTGAAACATGTCCACTGAGGAATATTATCAAAATACTGTGCTTGTGAGTAGTTAGCCCATGAGCCAGTATTTGGACACAGGCCCACATGAGTAGTTCAGTATTGTCTTGGCTCATCTCTTACATGTTAGTAAGCATTTGCTGTATATAATCGACTTGATAACCTCCTACAATGGTTTAAGCATTGGCTTTATCAGAGTCCAGATTTATACACAAGCAAGAACTGGAAGATCAAATCAATTTATAGATAGAATACAGGAATATATAAATATAGATATAGTGATACAGATTGATATATAGATATAGATTGATCTAGAGATATACATAGAGAGATATAAATATAGATATAGAGGTAGAGATAGAGATAGAAGTAGAGAGATAGGTAGATATAGAGAGATAGTTTAGATATAGATGATATAGATAGAGATATAGATTATATAGATGATATATAGAAATATATAATAGAGATGTAGATGTAGATTAGATATAGATATAGATATAGATAGATATAGATATAGATATAGATATAGATATAGATATAGATATAGATATAGATATAGATATAGATATAGATATAGATATAGATAGATAGAGATAGAGATAGAGACAGAGAGATAGAGATAGAGATAGAGATAGAGATAGAGATAGATATTAGACACAGATATACATACAGATAGAGATAGAGATAGATAGGTATAGATATTAGATATAGATAGAAACAGAGATATAGAGATAGAGATGATAGAGATGATATAGACAGAGATAGAGATACAGATAGAGAGGTAGATATATAGATATATAGACATATAATGTGTGCATCTTCAATATGCAATACACACTCTTGTTGTGTAATATAGAATGCATGTTCTGTGTTCTACAAAAATATTGCCTATTAATACACAGAGCTACAGCACTCCTTATATAGTGATTATTTGGATTTTTACATTGATTCTCCATGGATACATATTTCCATATAAACTATTGCAGAATTCAGCCCTTTTTATCACCATCTAGCTGTTATTAAAATCCTCTCCTCTGCTCCCAGTTAAAAATACTGAGGAATGCCTATACAGTTGCTAAGATCTATGAATGCACAGCGTGCACACACATTTATTTTAAAGCCAGTACATTATGGTGAGAGGAAGGAACTATTATAACTTCCCCTTTTTAATTGTAGACTATTATTTCATGGAAAAAAAATAATATATATAACACTGCTTTGTTAGTGAAATGAAGTTCAACATCATTCAGACGAGCCACAACTCAGTTTGTCAGGCTTGGCTTCCTTTCATCATTTTTTTTTCCCCCTTCCTGACACTATGAACCTGCTGCTACTGTCATAAGATGTAAAGTTTATTTCTGTATACATTTTATTTCTCATTTCTGTATGAATGGCTCCTGTGTCTTGAGGCACAGAAATGTTATTTTCTGTGGATTGGATTCAGGCTTCTCAGGAATAACCTAGGTACAGAACGTTACAAGCAGAAAGAGTAGCTGGAGGCTTCGAATTCCACCTTCAGCTATCTCCTTTCTAATTCACTTAAAGTCACTTTAAATAATTATTCTTAAGCAAAGCTCTCGCTGTACATTACAGTGGAATGCATAAAAAAAACCCCAGCCATAGTTGTGCAGCACAGCGTGGTGTTGTAAATGATACAGCAGGGCAGTAGTTTGCATTCAGAAAGTAGATAAAAAACCTGCTCACAACAGAAATGAAATGTTTTCACTGATGTTCATTAATTTTATCCTCATCTTCAAAGACACATAATGAAATGTATTTTAGGCTCCCATAAACACACACTTGAGCACCGTAAAAGAAGGATTAGGCAAGTGGCTAATGTTATTCTGGTATGAAGAAAAGAGGGATGCTTGGAGGAGGATATTCTCAAGCAAGCTGCAGCTGATACGTGGAGTTTCTTTCTTACCTCCTATGAACTTTGGTTAAACAAACAAATAAACAAACAAAAAAAACCCCAAAGCCCAAACCAACACAGTACTTACAAGTGGAAATTTCAGAAGCATTTATTATTGCTCAGCTCTGGTTCTTTTGAGTCTCATGCACATTCTCAGTAATTTCTGCAGAAGCAGCATTTCTTTAGCTGTAGGACAAGCTTCATGAGGAAAGCTCTGTTTTTAAAGCAGCAGTTAGGCATCTAAAGAAAGCAATAGTATTTCATTCTGTGGCATTCACAAAACACTGAACTGATGCCTGCAAGTGTCTAGAGCTGCTCAGCAAATACTGTTCCTGTAATGTCTTGTTAGGCACAAGCTGAACAGCCTATACTTTTCAAATGCCAGGAAAAGTATCAACTAACACTCTCAGACCAGAGTAATCCACAGATTAATTTCATAATCTTTTTCTGTGGGTCCTGAAAATATTACCTATGCTTCTTTGGAGACTTTGAAGGCCCGTCTGGATGCGTTCCTCTGTGACCTGAGCTAGATTGTGTGGTTCTGCTCTGGCGGGGGGGGGGGGGTGGGGGTGGGGTGGACTTGATGATCTCTTTGGGTCCCTTCCAACCCCTGACATCCTGTGATCCTCTGATCTGTCAATTACCGACTGAATTAAATTATCCTTGTTGGAAGTTTGGGCTTTCAGCAGTTAATGTCAAAAATTATTTATACACATGGTATTATTATACTGTAATGAGTCATCTGTTATTTATTTTTGACATATAGAATAATAAAAATACACTCATGTTCCAGCTATTAATAGAATTGCTCTATCTTTATGAAACTCATACTGAACTGCTAGGATTGGGGGGGGGGGGGGGGGGGGGGGGAAATTGGCACCAACTGACATTTCCAGCTTTAAAAGAGTGCAGGTATTTTTTTTGTGCCTAAGTTCTGCAAAGATAGTGCAGGCATTTCTTTTTGTACTATAATCTGTAAAGATAGCACAGGTATTGGGGTTTTTTTGGGTACCTAAATTCTGCAAAGAGAGTGCAACCTGTAAGTCTGCCTTTACATAGCTGCAGACAAGCAGTGGCTAACCCTTACCTCAGTTTCAAAGCCTTCCAGCAAGATGCACGATGACTACACACGCTCTCAGAAACATTCTCCGACCGACCACATGCTGTGCAAGGGTACCAGTGAAATACTTCATAAACAGACAGAATGCAAACATGCACAAACACACAAACCACTAATGCCATAAACAACCTCCAGCACAGCACAAACAAAACTCGTGCCAAGAAACCTGCTTTAAAAATTGTATTATAGGGGAAAAAAAAAATCAAATGAAAATCTGCACTTTCAGTGTCTGAAAATTGTCTTGGACTACTTGGTGTGCAGTAAACAAAACTCTGCACGGTCCATGACAGCCCCTGAATGAAACTTCTGCCAAGCTCCAGAGCCTGTTTGCTGCTCATTGCTCCTAGCTAGATATATGTTAGGTAAGACCTTTAGGGTAGAAGAAGAAGTGCTCTTTTTAATCCATGCATAAGTCACCTAAACCAAAATAGGCAAAATGTACAGATGTGATCCTGTGTGCTCTGTATGCTTGTAGGGCCTTGAGCAGCCCAGTGAGAACCTCAGCAGCTGAGGTCTTGAGCAACTGAGGGAAGCTTTGAGCAGCCGAGTGAGACCCTGAGCAGCTGAGGTCTTGAGCGAGGCTTTGAGCAGCTGAGTGAGACCCTGAGCAGCTAAGTCTAGTTGAGAGGTGTCCCTGCCCATTGTGGGGAGGTTGGAGTAGATGACCTCTGTGAGGTCTCTTCCAACCTAAACCATTCTATGATTCTGTGGAAAAAACAGTTAACTACTAGATACAGATTTGGATACTCAGCAAATCACAGAATCAATTTACTCCTGACATTATACACCATGAGGGTGGTGAGACACTGGCACAGGTTGCCCAGGGAGGTGGTAGAGCATCATCCCTGGAGGTGTTTGCAGCCAGGCTGGATGTGTCTGTGAGCAACCTGATGTAGTGTGAGGTGTCCCTGCCCATGACAGGGGGTTTGGAACTGGATGATCCTTGAGGTCTCTTCTAACCCTAACAATTCTATGATTCTAAATCCACTTACTTCAGCAATACTGCATCTGTAGGTAAATTCAATTCTATACAGGATTCAGAGTTTTCTTCTCCTTGGCCTGATTGTGGTGCATGTGTGAGTTACAGCAATGCTTTTCAAACCACAATGGCATCACAAAGCCAAACATTTTAGTATCAAACATGGCACTATGCTACCAAGTGAAACCCTTAGCCCATGCTTCACAGGCAGACTGGCTGAAGACAAATATTAGTAGGATTTATGTTAATAAAAAACAGAGAAGGTTGCTGTTATGTAGGAAATACAGAGAAGAAAGTGAGAGGCCAGAGCCTGTCCCTCAGAGGTAGTTAGGTGTATGAGTTCAGTCTGGATGCTAGAGTTTAATTGGAGGCCTCTCTCCTTCACTATCTTCTAGGGAAGGTTGTGAATTAGGACCCATTTAGCACCCAGCTTCAAGCTAGGAATGACAAAAAGATGCAATTTCATGAAAATTACTCACAGATTCTTCCTGTGTCCTTTTACTATGGACATGGCAAACAGCAGCTCTGCACTACACGTTTAATGGGCAGCCAAATACGTATCTGGTAAACCTGGCAGAGCTCCTTGCTGGAGCTCTCACTTGCACTTTTTGTTTTGTTCTCACACAGGTGTCTGTGTTCACAAAACCTGCAGATGTGTTGTGATCTTCAGCCCTTTGAAAAATCCGTTTGAACTGACCATATGTTTACAGGGAAAGGTGTGACAGAAGAGGGCAGATGTAAAGACGGGTTGGTCACATGTCTAATTTCTTCGAGCTAAATCCACTCTATGCCAACAGTTAACTGCCTAGCTGGCCACAGGACATCCAGGCTGGAGGTCATTGACAATCAGAAATGAACTGAAGAGTGAGCTGACTGGTAAGAGGTGCTGAGAAGAAAAGGGAAGTCCAGGTGCAACACAAGCGTTTGTTTGCCAGGCTTCCTGATCAATGGCTGCTAAGAAATACTGAGGTAAATCTTTCGGGGCATGTTTAAGCTGTCACAGCACCACAAGAAGCTTTAAGAAGCACAGTGACAAAATGTGAATGATCTCAAAAGAAAGTCAGCATCACGAAATCACTAAATTAAGCCAAGAAAGTTTAATTGATGACTGCACAGCCTGCAGTGTTGGCACTGATTTATCAGTTCTGATGACTCGTACTGGGGCAATTTGACCAGTTGTCCATCCAGGCAGGAGAAGTCAGTATCTCCACGGTAGACACAGGAAGTTTACTCCCCACATACTGCTGTTTAGAACTAAGCATATTAAAGTAACTGCAATTAGTGGTCTTGCAAAATAATGCCGAATTTCACATTCCAGATTGGCTCCAAGGGGATACATCACCTCTGCATCCATACTGCTCAGCAGATGCCCCAAGAGAATTAGCCTTTAAATTCAAGAAATACCACGAATCTTTATTACCACATTGCACTGATTAAACTAGTAAAATCCTAAATTAATTCAATTAAATGGGCATAACTTTTGCACTACAGCTCAGTCCTCAGAAAAGAGCCACTTATTAATTAAGATTATTTACTGTTTAATTTGAAACTGAGTAACTAGTAAGAAGTAAAGATTTTTTTTTTGGGGGGGGGGGTGAATTTTCATTAAAGGAACCAGCATGTGCCAAAAATATGTTTCTGAATACTCTTCAGGAGGAGGAAATTCAGGAGAAGATGACAAACTGGTATTTTAGAAATTAGAGATAAAAAAACCCTTTTTGAACAGGTGGACATGGCAAGAAGTGGGATTTGCTGAGTTTGTTTTCCAGATATTTTTTTCTCCTAAATCTGACTTCAGTAAACTGTGCCCTTCAGATCTGGCTTAAACACAGCTTTAAAGGCTTCTCCTTTATTATCTGTGCATCCCTATGACCCACGTGTCGTCTTTTCCCTGGTGACTGCCTGCCTCTGACGAATATTGGTTACGATGAACTCTGTATGTTTGCCCATTCTCAATAGAAGCAATTTCCACTCTCCTCCCCCCCAAAATATTTTATTCCAACTAACTATCAGCTTTGGAAAATCACCAGAGTTTTCAAACTGAGCTCTGAGGATTTGCTGGCTAGTACAGAACACAACACTGTGCCTTTGCAAATTCAGAAAGGGCTTCCTCTGCCTGGTAGTAGAATTCAGACACGGTGCTTGTGGAGTTTTTTCCTCGGGTACAAAGAAGTTGCTGGGGATATGGTTATTGCTTTCCTTGTTTTTTCAAGTGGTTACCCACTTGCCCAAATTCTTTTCTAGCAACAATCCTCTCTTGCTGCAATGTAAGAAAAAAAACCCAACCCCAGAGCAGCTAAAGCTTTGGCTTTGGCATGGGTGAGTATTATCTGCCTGAAACCATGCTTGATTCTGAAGGTTTGGGCTATGCTGGTGCAACTCCCCTGACAGAACTTCAGAATTTAGGGCAGCAGGGGATACTCAAATTCCTTCATGACAGCTGAAAATGACTCAGTGATTAAAGATGTCGGGTGACCTGACATCTCAGGACCTCTGCTACAGAAAACAAAGTCGCGCCCAGGAGCTTTGAAACTCCCGTCCTCGTCGGCGTGTTTCTCGATGTCATCGATAGCAGCAAATGCAATGTAGGGTTTTAAAAAAAATAATGCTCTATTTTTTTTTTTTAAACTGGATTTATAAAGTCCAAATGTTTACTTAGAAATTAAACATTTTGGTACTGGGGCCTCTAGGATCTGTTGGCAGTGGAAAAACTAACCTACAGCAGATGGCAGAGGTTAAAGAAATACTATAAAATATGGCTTCTATTCATACAGTTCTCAGACAAACAGAACCCCAAGCAGAAAAAAAACCTGTGAAAGTGGAAAACCTTTTCATTTGCTTACATTTCTCTTTGCTACTCAGCAAACCTGAGAGGTATTGTATCATCACGTATCAAGAAAGTAATATGCCAGATTGTTGTAACAGGTGGAATATGTTTGTTTGTAACACGTTGCATCTGAAATAAAGAAAGGACCAAAGTTACTAAAGGTTCTACACAAACATTTACAAAATGCAAGTACCTCGGTTTTGTACCTGCAAACTTAACTGCGTGAATGGGAATTTGAGGCAGACAATGGCTGCACTTTGCACACAAAACACGAACGTTAACCTCTCCGGTTTTCAGAGGGTCTGATGATTTGATTAGGGAAATGGATAAGCTGAGGAGGTAATTCCCCATCAGCGTTTTTAATTACCTGTTTCACAAATACACAATCTTTTTAATCTGGCTTTCATCCTATTTTACCTACACTATATAATCTCTCAGCTTCATCCTTATTTTTTCTATTCCTTAACATCACATGTGGGTTGTTTTTTTTATTCAATGGAAGTGGCTTCGATAGGATTTGACGAATCCCTTATTTTTGTAACAGCAATGCATCCTGATAATAGCAATGCTTTTAGTGCATTCTTTTATCACTTCAAAAATCCACTGTGAACCCAGATCTGTAAAAGCCAAATGTGAGCTATAAGCAATTTTCTTATCATATATGTAGTCCTGTGATGTTTAAAATAAAAGGGGAGGGGGAGAAAATAACACCCCACCCTGACGTGAACTTGGGGCACAATGGACCGTGCTGTCAAAGATACTCAGTTGTCAAAAAATGCAGATGGCATAAAAGCACAGAAACAGAGCAGTCATTGGAGGGCTTTTGTTTGTTTGTTTGTTTCTAATAGGGGCTATTGTGGATGTCAAAAATTAATTAGGTGCCTAAAAAATTAGGTGTCAGTAAGGGTCCTCAAGGATACCTAAATATTTCTTGAACATCCCGTGTATCTGAACAGTTAGGTGCTTTGTACCTTGAAAGACAGAGCCCAATGTCCAAGACAGAAATAAATGTATAAACATTGTATAAGCAATGATTAAAGAGGAAAGCAGCAAGGTGTGTGAGGAGGGAAAAGCTCTTTCCAGTCTCGTCCTTTTCCCCCAGAAAAACAAACACACACCAAAAAAAGGGCAAAATAAAAGCTGAAGCGAAGGGGAAGCTCGGCACAACAAAAACAACTACTGAGGCATTCAGTTGAGGCCATTCAGTAAAGGTTTTCTGTATTTCAGGTTTCTGAGGCACAAGACCGTTCCTAATGAAACAGCCACGCTAAAGGAGAAGTTAAGATCGGTTACAAGCTACCTGGCCAAACTCAGGAGCTCAGCCAGAGGCAAGGCTCTACCTTTTCCTTCCTGAGCAGTTCCCAAGAGACAGAGAGGAATCTTGAAATACAGAAAGTGCTTACGACTACTACGACCCTTTCTTCCTTCTGCCCGCTCTATTTCTGCCCCTTTTGCCTGCAAAAGTGTTTGGGTTTTGGTGCGAATACAAAGCCCCTCAGCGATGGATAGAATCAGTGTTCATAATAAACTCATCTCTTATTGCTAGGCAACACCGAGCAATGTGAATTTGTCACTTCTGTTTGGTGTAACTTTCGATTTCACCTCCAACTGCAACAATATAGCCTGCTATATTTTAGATGCCACTGTGGTTGGATGCCATCCCAGGAAAGATGTGAACTACTACTGACAGGGAGTGAATGACTGGCAATGGGCATAAGCAGTTTTTTGATTCTTAAGCCTTGACATGTAATTAATTGTTACATTTATTCGTCTCCGAAACTCTTATTTCACAATTTCTCCTTATTGACTTGCCTTGTACAAAAAGCAAATGGAGTGCACAAATTTCCACTGAGGAGAAGGGTTGGGTTGTTAGTTGTTTTTTTTTTTGCTTGTTTACCTGCTTTCATTTGGTATTTGCTTTGTTGTATTTTTCTGCATTGGATGTCTTTTTTGGAGGGGGGACAACATGCAAAATTCAGATCTTAAGTAGCCTCAGTCAAGCCAGGATCAGCATTTCTGAGGCACATCCACCTATTTGTTTGAACATGATCCTCACCTCAAAAGACTAAGGTTCAGACCACAATTGATGCTGAGCAACTCTTGTATACTGTGAAATACTCTTAATACCCACCAGCAGCAGCTGCTGAGGAGCTCAGATCATTGCAGAATGAATTCTGTAGTCACTAATTTTTACAACCTGAAATGAACCCTCCCCATCAAGCCCAAACCAGTTTAATGCCACTAATTGCTGCCTGGGCTTTAGTTGTTTATTTTTATGAGAGGACTGATAATTTTTTGCTGTTGTTTGAATTTGTGTGTGATTATCCAACATGGCTTTATAGCTCTCTGCTCTTTAATCCTTGAAGAATTAGGTCTGTTCGGGGGGCCAGCAAAAAAAGGGGGCGCGCTGAAACCTGACGTTGTGTCAGCACCTTTGGCTGAGGCACAGCTAGAAAGATGGACAAATTTCTCCTTTCAAACCAAATCTGCACCATCTAAAAATTCACCATCATTATCACCCGTCATTTCTCTAAATGTTTAGAAACATTTCATGACATTAACTACAAAAATATGCCAAACAAGGAAGAATCCTAGCAATATTTTAGTCTCTGCACATTTTCACTGACTCACTGAAAACAAAAGGAGTTTCTGTAACTGTATGAATGAACCGTGGCATGTGCATGTTCTTTTAAGAAAGGCCAAGGGTGCAGTTCTATTTTCTTAGCTCTGCTTTCATATTTATGTGTCTCATTTCCAGCTCATTGCTGATGCCTTAGTTGCGCCATCCATCAACACTTTTATCCTCCTTGTTCCTCAAAAAGAACATAAAATCCTTTTTTATGTGGTGGTAATATTATTGCAAATAAAAGCAAATACCAAAATCTTTATTAGTCTGCCAAAATAATAAACTATTTAATAAAAGCATGCTGTAAAAATAAGGTCATTTGCATCACTCAAGTTTCTTGCAGGAAATGCAGAGAATTATTGGTCAAAAAGTACAAACTGACAGCAATTATTTCCGTTGTTGATCTAATGCTGCCTGAAAATGTGGGGGGAAAAAAAAACCACAACAACCCACTGAGGTTTTTTGCAAGTTTGCTGTCTTTAAGTGTTTGTTTTCAGTGCTGTTGCATTCAGGCTGGGAGAAGCAAATTTTTTAAAGCTCTGCTTTTGGGGTTGTTTGGGGTTTTTTTTTTTTGGCCTTTTTTAAGCAGTTTTCTCCATAATGGAAAAAAAGAAATAGGAGAAACTGGGTATACCCTATGAGAAATCTTTACTGAAGATCTCATAGCAACCTTCTGCCTCCCATACCACAGCAGGATTTAGCATCCAAATATGTATCAGTCTTACATTCCATATTAATTGCATTTGGTTAGGATTTGTGTCAGCTTCAGCTAGATGGCTTCCCCCCCCCCCCCCATCCCCCGGTTCTTTTGTCATCCTCGCAGAGAGATCACTGCAAAGCTTCTGTTTAAGAAGTTTGTTAAAGGTTTCAAGTTAGTGAAAACAGGCTCTTAAAATCATGGAGCTGATGTCTGGTCCTCCTCTCTTTTTTTTCTTTTCCTTGTTGTACTACAAACCTGACCATTATTTTCTCACTGCAGTTTCTCTCCCCATCTGGCAGTTCTGCAAATATGTTATTGATAGAAGCACAGAGAAATCAGTTGCCGTGGTGAGATTTAAACACTGCTTGTGATGCTCCTGTATCCTTCCCCAGAAGAACCTGCATGCAAACACGAAAAAGGAGCCAACCTTAGAAATTTATAATCTTCTTAATCAGTCACAAAGCATTTTCCTTTACTGCCATAATAGAGATGTTAGATTTTTATGTGTGTGTGTGTGTGTACACTTATTACAGTGAGATTTTCTAACTTAAGCAGTTGTAAGTCACTGCTTAAATAAATCTCAAAATACTCTGCAAGGTGTAGCTTTGCAGCCAGAGAAACTGAAACTAAGAGCAGCTGAAGGTGCATGAACGATCAGCGAGTGATCAACAAGTTATTGACCAGAGAATAAAATTCCACAATTCAGATCACCAGCACTGTCTCAGTACTTTTGGGCTCTACTGCCTCTGCTCCTTAGTGCAACAGGGATTGCTCCACTTGTTTATAGAGGATGAAAGTTGCACAGAGATGAAATATTTTTAAAATACATTATATCTATATTGAAATGAGTACTTCACAAAGCCCAGTTAGTATATTCAATCATGCTTGAAACCATAAACCAGCCAGAAGTTATTCTCCTTGCTTCATAGACTGCAGACTGCTGAAAGCTGAATTAACTCTCCTGTGAAATAATGTTTAGGGTGTCACTTGATACGTGCAGGGTAGCATGTGCGTTAGGAGCAGCACTTTTTGGTTGTTTCTTTTCATTCTGAAGGTGTGGAAATTTGGTGTTTGATAGGTTCAGCAGCTCTTAAGTTTTTGTCTAACGAAAAACTGAGCTGGTTTACACATTCTAGCATTCACCCATATGTAGTAGCTAAATTGATAGCTTCCCAAGTTGAGTTAGTTTGGACACTGCACACGGTTAACAGCAGTTGCTGGAGGAAGAGCTCCTAGGTACATGCAGGACAGTGTACTGCAGCATGAAGGTGTCCTAAGTCCTAGGCAAAGTGTGTAACTGACATACAGAACCTGCACAACTCCACCATGAATCAGTTTAAATGAAAAGCACTCACATTGTATCTGCTTGCTTGCTATTTATTGAGTTTGCTGGGCTATGTATACATCATTAAGACAAACTGTACAGATGGGATTTTAAAAAGACTTAGATAATTGTATGAATGTTAATTAGAGCTTTATTTATTCAGGCTATGATATGTAATAAAGATATCACCAAATCACTTCCCCCACCCCAAATATTGTATCTTGCATTACCTGCAAAATTCAGCAGATTTGTAAAGGTCTTTTAAGGATTATTTCTGAGCTGGGTCGTTTAGGTATGAGAGAATTAAGTAAACTGTCAAAGTGAAACAGATCAGTGGAAGATTCCTGTAGGTAATAAATTGTTTCTGAAGAAGGCTATAGATTGTTAAAATTCCCTCCAGTTTTCACAAAACCCAAACAAAACCAACAAAAAACCCAAACAAAAAAACCCCACCCCACAACCCCAAATGCAATCAATCAAAAACCCCCAAAACAGAGAGAAAACCCAAACCAGGCAATGACAACTAGTAAATTGAAATTAATGCCCATGGAGCATGGAGTTGTCCTCTAGGCTAAGGGCAGAGGTGACTGCAGGCAGAGCAATCTATGAACTGAATGCATGGTTCACAATCTGGTGTCTCAAGTCAATCTCTGCAGGTGGAGGGTAAACTTCCTCTCTTGTCTCAGCTCTTATTCCTGAACTTGCAACGACTCTGTAATGTCACTGCAGTGATGCAATGGCCACAAAACTGCAGGGCTTTGAAAATCATAATACTTGTACTATGACTGGGGACAGTGTGTCCTGCTTTTTGTCTTTGCCTGCTTTTTGTCTTTGCCCACTTTCTGAGGCATTACAGAAGCAACGGGACGACCAGAAGAGATCTCTTTGTCCGATGGAGTAATCAGAAGTGTCTTTCAGACTCCTGTAAAGTATCTCCTCAAAGCTTAAACAACCTGAATGCAAGCATACAGACAAAGCAGTGCTGGAAAGGAAGTAATATGCCCTTATTTTCAGCACTTGCCCACTTGTCACTCTTAAATTCTCATCTGCCTTTCAAATGTAGTGTAATCTAATTTTTATGCATACTGTATGCTCATACAGACAATTTCCTCAGTTCAGAGTATGTCAAGTTTGGTAAAGGCTTTTGTACTTTCCTTTAACCTGTTTCAGAAACAGCACTGTCACCATTTGTCTCAGCAATCCATGGCATGATGGAAATTGACATTTCTCTATAGAGAGGTGAAAAGAATATTACTTTTATCAAAGTCTGGATCCACTCTTCCCCTCCAGTTATATTTGAATCTGGTCACTTCAGGGCTTATTGTGTAGGATGATTTTAAGCAACGGTCCCTGTGGTTGCAGGCTCTATCACCTAGTAATTGACCATGACAGGAATTATATGTCCAAAGCCAAGGGCTAGAGTGAATAGCATATGTCAGGGTCAATTATAAGGTGGAAGACCCTGCAACAAAAAAAAGACTGCACTGATTAGGGAATGACGTTGATATGGGAGCTGAAGCTTCAACGTTCTTTCAAAGGGCACTGCCACAGCCACCCTTCCTTGAGGTCTCAAAATCAGAGGCAGATTATGTCAGGGGTTTACACTACACATGACGTAATGAAGTTCAGCGGGACACTGAAAGCTACAATTGATTTGTTGCTTCTCGCAGTGATAAAATGCAGCACTCTGCAGCACTCAAAATGAAGCTTGCTCACTACTTTGCTAATTAGGTCAAAACGGCTCCATACTTACTAGATTAATTCTCCCTTGGAAGAAAAAAAAAAATATCTGACTGTGAGCTGAAGAGAGTATTAAATGTGACAGTTAAAAACTGTTTTGATTGTTAGAGCTATTAACATTATTTGTACTGGCAAAATTGAACAGAGCAGGAAGAGTAGAAGGGGGAGAAAATAGTCCTTTCTATTAGTTAAAGCTATGCTATAAATATTTTATGGTATGGGAAGATTTCTGCAGTGAAACAAATGGGCCAAAAAAGAAAAAAGCTGCTGTTTGCTTATTCCCCTGAAACTTCAGCAGCTTTAAGCTCCTCAAATGTTCTTAATTGCAGCACCATTTAGTAAGTGAGTAATGATGGCAAATTACACACCAGCAGAGTGAGACTGGAGTTTCAGTTTTAAGATTTTTTCTCATTGCACCAGCTCAATTTTCTGACTCTTTTTCTTTGAAAGCTGTTTCTCTACATTTCTGTCTCTCTGTCAGTTCTGCCTACAAGATCCCAGCGGTTTAGCTCATGATGATGGAGAAGATCCTCTAGCTTTTAACCTCGTTAACTAGAGAGCTAATTTCTCTCCGTTCTCCTGGGTTATTATCCCTGAGCACATCTTTCCTGGGTGTTTTGCAGCTATCAAAGAGACAGCTAACTCCCAACAAATTCAAGCCTACAGCTTTAAAGTTGCTGGATGGTGGACATCGTAAGGGTTAGAGTCTAAAAGATTTTTTTCTCCTCCTCAAGAGTGGTTAATAGGAGATCACTCTCTTAACATAGAGAAGTGCTTCAAAATGTCCATTTTCAGAGACTTCCTTGGCAGTTCATATAGGAAACAGGCCACAGGAAACATGTCCTGCTACGTAAGAGAGAGCTGGGCTTGAATCTTGCACTCCTTTACAATCAATTCCTCTGATCTGCACTTGTCTGAATGTAACATTAGAATAACTCTCCCATTTGTTTTGTATTTAAAACTTGTGGACCTTTTGTTAGAATAACTCTCCCATTTGTTTTGTATTTAAAACTTGTGGGCATTTTAAATGTGAAATGTTTATTTCTAAAAACAAACAAACAAATCTCTTTCCCCCCTCCCCTTTGTAAGTGAGAAAAAAGATAGAAGGATGCAAAGTTCTTTAACTTGTAAATAAAAAAAAAATCAAAATAAATATATGTAGAACAGGAACTCCTTTGGTATTCTGCAGGCTTTTTGGTGAGCTGGAGGTGTTTGGACAGATTTACTCTTTTTTTCCCCCCTTGAAAGTCTTTTGTTTCATATGGCAAAAAAAAAACAAACCCCAAAACCCTGCATGAAAAATCCCCCAGATTAAGCTGAACAGAAAGAAAAGGTACATGAAGGATTTTGGCAGTTATGACACTTTCTCCTGGAGGTAATTAACACTAGTGCTTGTAATAACATAGTAAAAATTTCAAACACTGAAAACAGTGGAAAAAAAAACCCTCTTCAGTATTATTTTAAGCTTGTGCTAGTGCCTGCTGGGAACAGAACCAGGCTGGTCACTTTGGCAGAGACATGACCTTATTAAGATTAATTCTGACTTGCTGAATATTGATTAATGAAAAAGAACTTGATCAAAAGCTTAGAAAATCTGGCAGCACATGAGGATCACTATTAGTCCAGAACATCTACAATGCTGTCTCAAGCTGAATGCCGTTTCTGCTGCTTAATAAACACAGGGCTGAGAGTCTTCTTGAATGCTATCTAAAGGACAAAGCTCCTGGGTTTCATTGTTCTGCAGGAACAAGTCAAATTACCTAAGAAAATGAACACTCTTTTCTTATCAGAACTTGCAACTACAGGATTAGCTGTACATATTTTCAGAAGTGTTTATATGGGGCACTTAGGAGTAAGAAGTTCAAAGGTCTGTAAGTCATCTCCCATGCACAGCGCTGATCACCAGGGCTGTATCTGTGTGAGTGGCTGGAGAGCAGCCTGAAGTCACTTCATGCCTACTTTTGTCTATAAAATAAGAAGTGAACAGTGTGACAAGGTGTTTGAGCTAATCTCTGAAGGCATGATGCACTGTTAGCATGGTTCTGTAGCATTCAGAGGGAAGCCCTTTGTATCTGCCAAGGTTGAGATGTGGATAGAATGGCCGTGAGTCCTTCTACACCCAGATGGGGAGAGATCCCTCCTGGGAAATTCCTTCCATTCAGATTTTAGTCCTATGTCAATTCACTTCATGCTTCCAAACGCTAAAGTTTTTCTCACAAGATTTAATTCCAGTGTATCTCATGGAAGAGTTGCTAATATCCTGCTTACTGTGAAGCAATTGAAAATTCAGAGAAGTTGTCAGAGGCAGCTAAAGGAACTTTCCAGCCAGTTTCTTAGTTAAAAAGAAGCAGTATCCCCCCGTGGAATCTCAAATAATTTTTCTGTACTACATAAACAAGTCTGAGTTTAAAGAGCAGCAAAAGTTCTGTCACCTGTTAGACGAGGGAAACACCTCTGACTGCAAGAGAGTCAGAGCAGGACAGCCTAATGAGGGGCAATAGTGGCCCACTGCCAGCTACACCCAGGCAAAGCACAATAATCCCGCTCCAGACTTGGTTCAGCAAGCAAAAGAGACAATTTGCAGAATCTTTGTTTCAAAATGGGAAGAATTCCTCTAACGTTGTATCTGCTTTGGATATGCAGTATTTCATTACTTACTGCTGATTATAATAGGAAATCCTTTAATTAAGAACTTCATTAGCTCACCTTTAACTGTCAATCACTGGATAATTGGCCCTTTTCTAACAGGCACTGCAGCTCAGGTATGCTAAAGTGACTGTGTCTCAGAATAACTTACTGAAAGTAAGTTATTTTTGGAACTCATTTATAAGAGAACTTAATTAACTATTCCAGATCGTTAGGGATACTGCATTGCAGGGCTTTTTTTTTTTTAATCCTCTGACAGGTTCCTCCACTTGTATTAATTCATTATAATTATTTTCAACTTTCTAGGCAGAAAAGGGTGAGAAAGAAGCGCTGAGGCACTGCTGCCTTTCTGCACAAAGTAGCCAGCGCTTCCCTGAGAAGAAAGGCAGCTTTGGTGAAACAGAGAGTTTCAGCTGCTGCAGCAGCACAGCAGAATCTCTGGGGCTTGAGAGAACGCTGCTCAGTCTTCCGTCCACTGTCCTATAGCAGAACCTTTTAAGAGCAAGGAACACCACACCAGAGCTGTTTCGTCAGGTGAGTGAGAGCGAACAGATTTTCCTCACTGAATATATTCCAAAGGATTTGGAAGCAGCATCTTCTGGAGTAAAATACAGATTTGTTTGGAACCCCCACTTTACTAATTCAATTTTTGACACATTCCACAAATTCTTAGAGCCAAATCCCACTCTTTTTTTTTGTTTGTGAAAATAACTACTGATTCCTTCATCAGATGGAAGCAAAGAAAAAATCGAGTCGCACTGGCAAATGAAGCAGACTTTGGTCCTGCAGTGTCTTATGTAACTTCTACTTCAAACAAGTCTGACTTGCAAGTGGAAAATTGGTTTGTGAAAGGCTGTAAAACTGAATGCAACAGAACCATCTGCTGAAAACCCAGCAACGCTCTACCAGAACGGGATCATTACAGACCCTGGAGAAAACAAGAGGACTTCCAAATTATTCTCTCACCCAGATCTTCTAATAACACTACTAAAGAAGTAGAGCTCCACAAGTCTTTGAATGTTTGTTACAAAGCTGTGTCATGTGGCCTCCCCATTTTCCACATAACTTCTGTACAGGGCTTTTAATCTTTCCACGTTTCATTGCTAAGAATTGCAAGTGAGCACCTTTCAAGTGTTCACAACTGCTGCTTAATTTATTCTTGTGATAATAAAAATCCCACAGAGGCAATACATGACCCCAAATACCCTTTAATATTTTTCCCAGTAAATAAAATCCCTTTGCTCTGCCTTTTTTCTCAGAGGTGTGATTATTTTTCACCATTCATGTACTATGTAGTTTTGCTTCATTGAGTTTAGTAATCCCTGCTTAAATCTGAGTGTACTGTATTTACAGTTATAATTTAGAACAGGCCTCCCTCGCCTTTTTGCGCCAAGAAGCCCCAGCCCCCTACCAAAATCCCTGCCACTTCATTACACATCTAAGCAACCCTCCTTCAGATCATCTATGACGTTTTGAAGAGCAGAAAAACCTTTCTACAGATGACACATTGAGTCATTGGCACCGAACTAGAAGGAAATCTAACTGTTCTCCAATTACTTCTGGTGCAAGTAAAATACTTCTTGTATCTGCTGGCATGCGGTTGCCAAACCATGAACTGAGGATTTAGCCTTTTAAAATGTGCTTTTTGCAATTATTCCTATGCAGAAAAACCTATGTTGTGATTGCTACCTCTTCACAACTTCTTACCAAATACGCTTTATACTGACTGCCACTTCTTAACTTCTCGAAAGTGTATTTAGGAAGGCATCATCACCTTCCTATCTGCCCACAGTAATTATCCACTCCTCATTTACAAGTTCCAGTGACTTACTGTACCAATCAAATGCAGACTCGAATGAACTAAAAACAAAAAGCAAAACCAAAAAGTGGCCAAACTGTTTCATGAGCTGTACATAAAAAAAGAAATCTCGTAGGCTTGCCTCACTAGGGATTTATTTTGGTGTATTTATTGCCCTAAACAAAATGCCTTTTCTTCTCTATTTTTGTCCATCTTTTCTCTTCCAGGGCACTTCAGACTCAATGATTTGTGTGCAAGAAACTTGTTTTTCAGAGGCTTGTGCAAAGCGTGATTGATACAGATTCTGATCTAGCATTATCATGCTATGGGGGCTGACAAATTAAAACTTGCCATGCATCAAGCATACTCTTCATATCCCAGCCCTTAGGAACAAACCCTACTATGTTTAGCTGTACCAGCTGCTGCAGCCAAATTCAGCAAGAACCATTAATCAGCGTTCTTGGTCACTGCCAGTTTACAGCGGTGGCACTGCAAATGAAGACTGTGAGCAGGGCAGCACCAAGGTTAACCCTGCAGCATTGTGCTTGCCCCCATGCCAGATTTCAGTGAATGCCAGCAGCCCACCAGTAGTTTCCTGTCCCCATTCTGGACCTACAGGTCTTATTAATCAAAGCCTGGTGAGTGGTGGGCCCTCAGACCACTGCTCCAAACTCTGCCATAACACCCTCAGGAATGCTTTTATCTGGTGGGACGAAACACTTCACATTAGCCTAGCAATAGGGTTTCATCAGCAAAACTAACCTACGGGCTGTTTTCTCTGACACGGGAGAAATAAAATTGTGTCTTGATTCAGAGTGAGCACCTGGGTTGAGCTTTTTCACTGACACAGCCTGCAAACGTACAGTGGTGTCTTGCATTAACAGCAGGATTGCTCAGAAAACTGGCCCCACAGGGATGGCATCACAAGGTTAGACTTTCGGTCTGCAGAAGCTGAGCCCGAGGGTGCAGGCAGGCGTTTTGTGCTCCCAGGCGAGCACAGCGGCTTCCAGGGAGGCAGCCAGGAGATCTGCTCCTCTGTTCCGCCCCGCTCGGTTCCCGCTCTGGCCCCTCAACACGGGCTGCTGGGGACCACTGCGCTGAAGCTGGATGCTGAGGATCTCCGTTTTCGCCGCTGTCCTGCAGCAGGGAGCATTACACCGCCTGGGTGGCCGGGCAGCTTCCCAGGGCGCCTGCAATCGCCGAACGCAGGGCTGCGGCTCTCGCTGCACGATTACAACTGGCCCACGGCCACTTCTGAAGCCCCGCAGCATTTCCTCCACTCAAAGCAACCTCTCCCGGCTCCCCTTCCCGGGGCGGCGGCGAAGCCGAGCTGCGGCTACGCCCCGCAGTCCCCCGAGCAGAAGGGGCTTGCTTCACTCAGTCGACCCCATTCTGGACGCAGTAGCCGCTCAGAGCCGGCCCGCTGCTGCTCGCCGCAGACACGGTGAAAAGCAGGCAGAGGGAGGCAGCAGGAGCGCAGAAGCGATGCCGCGGCAGCGGGTGGCCCGCTCGGGCCTAGCCGGGCGGCCGCCCTGCCCTCCATAGGCGCCCCGCGCGCTGCCTTGCGGCCGCGCTCTCCGCACCGCCCTCATCTGCGTTGCGCTCGGCCTCCGCCATCCCGGGCGGCCGGCAGGGCCGCGGCGGAGGCTGCCTGCTGCCGGGGGGCGCGGAGAGGCGGCGGCCTGTCATGCCGCCCGCTTGCTCAGGCAGTCTCCCGGCCTGCCCCGGTAGGAGGGCCCTCCGAAGGGAGGCGGCCAAGAGGTAGCGGTAGCAACGGCAGAGCTGCCGGCGTGTGCGGTGCAGGGTGGCCGGGGCGGCTGGCCAGCAGCCTCCTTCCCCGCTGCGATTCGCAGCTGTCACACACCTCCCTGTTAGTGTTGCCGCCCCCCGGGCCCGTGAGCAACATGAGAGTAGTGGCTTTGATCAGGTAACGGGCTGAGGGAGCGCCCACGTGGGCGAGCGAGGCGCTTCCCGCAGGTGGAAGCTTGCGGCGGAGGGAGGGCGCGGGGAGAGGCCAAGTCCGCCCGCCCGGCAGCAGCCCGGGGGTCGTGCTCCACCCAGCGCCGCCGGGGACACCCCTCCTGCCCCGGCCCTTCCCGCCTCTGCGTTTCCTGCCGCTCCCCCTCCGCTCCGCCGAGCGATGATCGGTGCTGCGCTGGCGTCGTACTCTATGCCGCCCGCGGCTCTCTGCTGTCCGCCTTTTGAGTGCTGGGTGAAAGCCTTCCCTGCCGGTGCGCAGGGTAGGGCTGTAATGAGGTCTGTCCTGCTTTCCCCCTCTTCTCGGTACGCTCAAGGACTGCTACTGTGCGTTTAAAAAAAGACCCTCACCAACCAAAACACAACACCCTGGTGGCGTGCCCCCCGTCTCCCGAGTTCTCCCTCCGAGCGCGGAGGGGCTGAGCCGGCGCCGTCCAGGGCGGGCTGCGAGCGGGCCCGGAGCTGCCGGCGGCGGCAGGGAGCAGCTGCTGCCCTGGAGGTGCAGACCCCTGCTCGCACGTCCTGCAGTTAGGGGGAGTTGGCGCTCATTCGTAGTCGAATTTCCAGGTCCTTTCTGATTATCTTCACCTCTCTTAGGCCAGATTTTTCTGAACTCCCAACGACAGATTTTTCCAGCGTGTCTTTTGAGGTGAAGCTCGCTCAATTAAATAGTTGGACACAGCCCTGGTGTGTCAGTGGCTGCTGGTTTTGCTCCTGGTACGCTCCTGCTGCTTTTTGTCAGCTCTTGCGGCTCTTGTACCGTAAATAATAGTTAATTAAAACCCAGCAAGCTATGGAACCTGTAAATGGGAAAAGATTGTGAGAGTGTGTGCAGTGGATTTTTATTTTTAGGGGCAAGGGCTGTTCGCTGAAACTTCAGTGTATTTCATTCTCTCAGTCTATAATACCAAACCTTATTGAAATTGGGAGTTTGGGTGCAGCAATTACAAATCCAAACGACGTCCAAAGAGGAGAAAAAAAAAATCAGCAAATGTTATCTACATCTTTCACGAATTCCTTAAACACAGGCTGGAAATAGGAGCTTTTTCTTGTTCTATAAGCATCTTGTGATGCTTTTTCTTGTTTTATAGATAAGATTTTGTCTCCCGGGTTTATTAATTTTGATATTCTGGAAGCAGAGGAAGATATTAAAAGGCAGGTTGAAATAAACCCCTAAACCCAGGTTCCTAACACAACTGCCATTTCAACGTGCGGTTTTACAAGGGCGGATTTAGTTTCAGTAATAGTTTTAAGAAGAGTTTAAAGAGCCATCAAAGTGTTTGAAATCTTTGTAACAGAGCTAGCCTCAAAGAACAGAGGGGTGGGGTGGGGTGGGGGAAGTATTCGAAAGCTGCTGCTTACCTTTGAACAAGGTCAGGATTATGTATAAAACTACTTCAGCCTGTTTCTTTTTCTTTTAAGGTGTTGACCACGCTTAAAGTTGGTAGTCTCGCTTTAAGGTGGTATTTATGGGTTAAACCCCTATTGTGTTTGGTGCTAAATCGTGGCCGTTTGACAGCCAGTCTATTACCCGGACTACAGTGATTTTCAACTCTTCTAATAGAATTTTCTTGCTGTAAAAGGTTGCATTTCTCAATGGAAAGGAATTCTGCTCAGAAGTCTTTTATAGTCCCATATCTTCATGGGGGATTTTTTTTTCTTTGGTGTTTTTCCTCTGGTATTTTGTCTGTCTGTAAGCCGACCTGTTGACACACTTGTAACGTTGTCAAAACTTACTTTTTCTGTGTCCCAACTACAAAAAGGCCTTGTAGCATTTTTTCCCTGTGATGAGACCTGGGAGGAGTCCCCAGGCTACCTCATGACCTGCTTTCCTCTCTCCTAATATTTTTATACAGTGTGTGGGGGTTTGTGCTTTCATTTTTGTTGTTGTTGTTTGGTTTTGTTTTGTTCGGAGGGTTGTTATTATTTTTCTTTTTATGCTGTTGTTGTTCTTTTGTTGGGTTTTGGGGGAGGTTTGGTTGGGTTGTTTTGGTTGGTTTTGGGGTTCTTTTCGTTACAAAAAGACCACACTCGTGCTGGCATGTGGAGTCCACCATCCTCCCACAGCATAGGCTGTCTGGCTTCATTCTGTCTGCCTTCCTTGGTCTTAAGCATCATGTGTTTGACAGCTAGGTTAGAAGGCTTTGTAGGCAGGCACCATTTCATTTTGTTTCTTAGAATGGTTAGGTTTCAGCTAACAGTAATAGAGAAAAGGAATTAACAGTACAGTAGCATGTGGTCCAGTGGGTACTCTCCAAATTTCAATCTAGCAATCAATGGTCAGGTGTGGGAAATGGAAATGCAGCTTCATTTTAGCTGGGTTTTGTTTGTTTGTATTTAATATCAATTAACTGAAAACGTCAGTGGGTTTGTTGTAGTGTCCTTTTAATTTGTGATGTTTAAAACCTGAAGTGCCTGTTTACAACAGGCAATTATTTATTGTCATAGAATTTAGGGTTTTTTTCTGAAGCTGTGTTTGCAGTTGAAAACAGACCTGTGGGAGGTTTTTATTTGCTAGAAGTAAGTAATTCAGAAAGGAAAAAAAGCCTTTGTCTCATTATGATTCTGTTAAACCTGAAATTTCACATTATGAGGTGGATGCTCGAGTTTTCAAGCTACCAAGCACAGTATCCAGAATTGATGAACATTTGATTGTAATTTTTTTTTGTGTGTGTGTGCTGGAAATGTTTAAGAGGAGACTGGATGAGGCACTTGGTGCCATGGTTTAGTTGAGTAGATGGTGTTGGGTGATAGGTTGGACTTGATGATCTCAAAGGTCTCTTCCAACCTGGTTAATATCAGGTAGTGATAGGACTAGGGGGAATGGAATGAAGCTGGGGGTGGGGAGATTCAGGCTGGAGGTGAGGAGGAAGTTCTTCACCATGAGAGTGGTGAAGCCCTGGAATAGGTTGTCCAGGGAGGTGGTTGGGGCGCCGTCCCTGGAGGTGTTTAAGCCCAGGCTGGCTGTGGCTCTGGCCAGGCTGATCTAGTGTGAGGTGTCCCTGCCCATGGCAGGGGAGTTGGAACTAGATGATCCTTGTGGTCCCTTCCAACCCTCACTGATACTATGATTCTATTCTATTCTATTCTATTCTGTTCTGTTCTGTTCTATTCCATAGACAGGTTAGAAGAAGGTCGTAGGTGTGCATGAGAATGTCAGGTAGAGATGGAAACTTACAGCACATAAGCAGCTGCTTTGCCAAAATCTGTTGAGTACAAAAAGATGCTGTGTTATTTATACTCTTTCTGCTTTAGGTTTTAGTTGTACAGCAAATTAAGGTCAGCATACAGAATTTGAGCATGGTTCAAAGCAGAAATTGAGAGGAATGGCTGTATGGTTACATTCTTGTAAGACGTTTCCAGGCTCTTGCTTGGAGGCCTAGATGGAAGTAGGAATTTTCTACTGGAAATGAAGAAGTTTGTTGGTAATAGCACAGAAACCAAAGGGCTGCTGTAGCAAGAACTGCTTGTACTGCCTGTTCTCCTGTCTGTGTCCCAGTGACTCTGAAGATGCAATTTTGCAGAGATGGCCTAGATCTCTGTTCCTGTTCCTGCCCTGGAATACTTTTTGTGCCTTGGCATTTAAATGATCTCCACCTGTCATTTGAGGGCTGTGAGTCTGAATGCAGGTTTTGTAAGCAGGGTGTATTGTTGCAATGCTCTTAGCTTTATTGTAAAACTGTACTATTTCTTTGGAAAGTGATTGGAATTGATGGCAAGCAGTATATTTCACTTACAGGAGGAGAGCAGGATTCTGCCCTCACTGTGGACAAGTGGAAAAGGTTCCAGTAGATCTTGTATGAATGTCCAAGTCGATAGTGTTCTCTCTCTTAGACTATCATCTCTTGGCCTTGGAGAACATTGTTCTGTTTGGGTTTTATTTGTATTCAATCAGCAGCAATTACTTTTATTTGAAGTTATATGCAGGAAAAGAATTGTGTGTTCAGTGCAGTGCCAACCAGGGCTACTGCTCGTAACAATTACAGCTTTTGACAATGGGAGGTGCCTTTAATATCTTGAAACTTCAGGTATCCCATGAAGGATAAATATTATTCCTGATATGGCAGTCTACATTTAAAAATCATTTGAAAAGATTGCTAATGCTGGCAACTCTCTGGAGCAGATACTGTTGTGGGCTTTTTAATCCAAGTTACCTAGTAATGAGCACAGAGTAATTAATCTCGGGAGTAGAAGACAGTCCTTGTTCTGAAGGGATTCCAGTGTCAGTGGCTGTTCATGGGTACTGTCTTATTTAAGATACAGAATTGGGTTTGTGCTTTTTGGGTGCTGTGTGAATGGAATGGAATGGAATAGAATGGAATAGACCAGACCAGACCAGGTTGGAAGAGACCTTCAAGATCATCGTGTCCAACCTATCATCCATCACCACCTAATCAACTAACCCATGGCACCAAGCACCCTATCAAGTCTCCTCCTGAACACCTCCAGTGATGGTGACTCCACCACCTCCTCAGGCAGCCCATTCCAATCACTCTCTCTGTGTAAAACTTCCTCCTAACCTTCAGCCTAAACCTCCCCTGGCACAGCCTGAGACTGTGTCCTCTGTGTAGGCACTATACATATAGAATGGGTGTATAATGAAACTCTCCCTTTCCTACTGCTAATGTTTTACAACCTTTTTTTAATTTCAGAACTTTGCAATGAGCTCTGATGAGACAAATTCTTCAGTAGTCAACAGACTAAAGCTTTTATCAGTTCTTTTAATTGCCATTCTTTCCTTCTTCTTACAGTGGTGGGAAGGACAGCTGCTATAACATGATGCAGTGTGTTGCTGCTGGGCATCAGATTGTTGCTCTGGCCAATTTAAGACCTGCTGAAAGCACAGGTATGAGAGCCATGTTTTCTTTATTGTTTTTAAATATTAGAAACAATGGAAGCAGAGCTCTGCCTAAATGAAGTTTTTATGTGGTTTTATGTAGCTTTGCATATTGAAAGGGGAGTCTAAAAAAGTCTTGAGAGGTAGAAAAAGAAAATGCTGTGTGGACATAGGAAATGTTCTTCTCCTCAAAAGGGGAAAAAAATTTACCCAAACACAAGAAGATGAAGATCAGTGAAAGGGAGACTTATACAATCTGAAAAAGGGAGGGTTTGACTACTCCTGATGGGAAACAAAGGGATTGTGTGAGTTCAGTAGCACAAATAGTAAAAGATGGTAGAGGATGTCATCAAACAAAACAATTACTCTATTTCTGGAAATGCTTTAAATTGGCATAAGCTGTTCTGGCTGCCAAAAATAATGCAGTTTTGCTGCTTCTCATTCATTTTTAGCCTTGTGTATCCTTCTCCATTATTGTAGCCCAGCATTTGTGAACTGGGTTGAGAAACTGATCTGGGTTGGAATTGACCTCGATGCACTCCTTTTTCCTGCCTTTCTCCTTTTAGTTCAGACCACTTTTCTGATCAGTTCCTCACATGTTGCACCTACATAGGAAGGCCCTACAGAGAGACCTGGACAGGGTGCATTGAAGAGCTCTGAGGCCAGTTGTATAAGGTTCCACAAGGTCAAGTACTGGGTCACAACAACCCCATGTAACGCAGCAGGCTTGGGGAGGAGTGACTGGAAAGCTGCTTGTCAAAAAGGGATCTGGGGGTGTTGGTTGACAGCCAGCTGAACATGAGCCAGCAGTGTGCTGAGGTGGCCAAAAAGGCCAATATCCTGGCTTGTCAGAAATAACTGGCCAGCAGGAGTAGGGAAGTGATTGTCCCCCTGTGGTCAAACCTTGAAAGCTGGGTTCAGTTTTGGACCCCTCGCTGTAAGACAGACGCTGAAGTGCTTGAGCACATCCAGAGAAGGACAACAAAGCTGCTGAAGAGTAGAGCACAAGAAATCTTATGAAGGTAGACTGAGGAAGCTGGGGCTGCTTAGTCCAGAGAATAGAAGGCTCAGAAGAAGCCTTGTTCTCTACAACTCCCTGAAAGGAGGTTGCAGTGAGATGGGGGTCAGTTTCTTGTGCCAGTAACAAGTGACAGGATGAGAGGAAATGGCCTTAAGTTGCACCAGGAGGGGTGTACATTGGACATCAGGAAAAATTTCTGCACAGAAAGAGAGGTTAAGCACTGGCACAGGCTCCCCAGGGAAGAGGTGGAATCACCCACCCTGAAAGTGCTTAAAAAACATGTAGATGGAATAGGATAGAGTAGAATAGAATAGAATAGACCAGGTTGGAAGAGACCTTCACGATCATCGTGTCCAACCTATCGTCCCACACCACCTAATCAACTAACCCATGGCACCAAGCACCCTGTCAAGTCTCCTCCTGAACACCTCCAGTGACGGCGACTCCACCACCTCCCCAGGCAGCCCATTCCATATGGGTTGAGGAACTGATCTGGGTTGGAATTGACCTCGATGCACTCCTTTGTCCTGCCTTTCTCCTTTTAGCTCAGACCACTTTTCTGATCAGTTCCTCACACACTGCACCTACATAGATGCGGTGCTTAGGGATATGGTTTAGTATTGGAAGAGTTAGGTTGGTGGTTGGACTTGATGATCTTAAAGGCCTTTTCCATCCTTGATTCTATGATTCTGTGAAAGAGAATGGGAGAAACTCAGGAAGTCTAAGGCAGTGGTGCAGCGAGAGGATTGGCTAAGTACTTCTGCCTTGAACTAGAGCATAAAGCAAAGTGAAACTTGACAGGAAAGTGAGTTGCTTCCTACTTGGTAGGGGGGAAATGTTCAAATACATTAACTGCTCAACATATGTTAAACAATTAAGTATGATGTCTGGTAACTGCACATTAGGAAGATACACAGAAATGGAAGGCAAAAGGGAGCTGCCATCACAGATGAGTCACGGATGGAATTGGCAAATGCTAGGGAGTACAGAAACAATTTATTTTCTGGGGAGCTAGGACATCATAATCTCTAATCTTGTTGAAATATGTTGTCTTTCAACTAATTTATCCACATCAGAAATGTGGAATATTGTCATTAAAATCGTAAAATGCTGCCTTTAAGTATGTAGTTGGAAATTTTGTGGAAAGTTAATTGAGGTGCTTCAGGCAATAGCTGATTCTGTGCCATTCATTTTGCTTTATCTTGTACCACTGTTGCCTGGAGAGTCTCAATTAATAAAGCAGCTGTATTCTGAACTGGATATCGGTTTAAAGACCTTGTCATATTCATGGATGTTGAAAAACACTGACTTTTCCTCTAAATCAACTCTTCTGCTTTAGATTGCTTGGTTGTGTGTCTGGGTTTGGATTTGTCTGTTTTGAGCAGAAACATATCTGTTGTATGGCATCAACCTAATTGTTGCATCACAAATTGCTCATCTTCATCAGTGCTACAGACCTTTTCCTTTGCAAGATTTGCTACATCCATAAACAGCAGAGCTGCTTGATGTGCCTGTGCAAATGAAGAGAAGTTCCAGTACTACAAATCAGCACTAAGATAGTGACCCCTGTTAGCTTCCAATAAATAAAGCTTTCAATAAATAAATTCGCCAATAATGATGTGGTGCATTAATCAGGCTGAAAAATTAGCTGACAGATTTGATATGTAAATATTAAAATAGTGACCTGTGTTAGCTTTTAATAAGTGAAGTGGGGAATTCACCAAGAATGATGCATTGCTTTACTCAGTCTGAAAAATGAGCTGAAAGGTTTTATGTGGAAATGATTTTACTGTTCCAGGTTTCATCCTAACCCATAATGTGTGGATTTTAGCTCTTGAGGTTGGGTTTTTTCTGTTGTGTCTGCTTGCTGCAAACTGCTTGTGGGAAAATTCAGCTACGTTTTTATCCCAGTTAAGGAAGTAGTTTCTGTACTGAAATTATATGAGCTAAATTGTTTAAGGGTAGAAAGGGCCTGGATATTAAACTATGGCATTTTGCTTATTAAGCAATCTCAAAACACTTTATCAGTCTACTTTTCACAGTGTCACTAAGGTTGGAAGAGACCTCGAGGATCATCGAGTCCAACCTGTCACCACAGACCCCATGACTAGACCATGGCACCAAGTGCCACGTCCAATCCCCTCTTGAACACCTCCAGGGATGGTGACTCCACCACCTCCCTGGGCAGCACATTCTGATGATGAAGGACTCGCTCAGTGA
Source organism: Melanerpes formicivorus (assembly GCF_026170545.1). Lineage (NCBI taxonomy): Eukaryota > Metazoa > Chordata > Aves > Piciformes > Picidae > Melanerpes > Melanerpes formicivorus. Next base: position 3,323,254 of record NW_027142420.1, read on the forward strand.
AGAACTTTCTCCTCACCTCCAGCCTAAACCTCCCCTGGCGCAGCTTGAGACTGTGTCCTCTTGTTCTGGTGCTGGTTGCCTAGGAGAAGAGACCAACCCCTTCCTAGCTACAGCCACCTTTCAGGTAGTTGTAGAGGGCAATGAGGTCACCCCTGAGCCTCCTCTTCTCCAGGCTAAACAATCCCAGCTCCCTCAGTGTCTCCTCACAGGGCTGTGCTCCAGGCCTCTCCCCAGCCTTGTTGCCCTTCTCTGGACACGTTCAAGTGTTTCAATGTCCTTCTTTAACTGAGGGGCCCAGAACTGGACACAGGACTCAAGGTGCAGCCTAACCAATGCAGAGTCCAGGGGCACAATGACTTCCCTGCTCCTGCTGGCCACACTATTCCTATATTTTATTCTGCTTGAGCAGAAGCAATCTCCTCTCTCTTAAACAATCTCCTCTTTCTTGATGGCCAGGCTATTAATTTTAGCAGTAAAAGTTTGGGGAAATTTTGACAACCTATTGCTTATCCTCAGTGTTGCACTGCAGTCCCCATCTTTTTTTCCTCTATGCATGGGTTTGTGCCTCTGAACTGCGTGCCTATTAAAATCACCATCTAAATAGGAGTGTTCCAAGGTTTTTGGATGAAGCATGGAGGAATACTAAAGAGGCAATAGCCACCACAGTTTTCAAATAGGCACCATATTTGTGACAGATGTCTTCCTTTCCATGCGTCTGTTGGGTGGAGAAATCCTTCTTTTTGGTGTGTTTCCTCCCCCCCAACACACACACACACACACACTTTCTTTCCATGTTTACAGAGGTATTGTCACCAAACATCTGTTTGTCAATGAAATGTAATGAGCATTTCCATGTTCTCAGTGCTTCCTAGTGCTGGGATTAGCTGTAATGGCTGAAATAACCTATCTAATCTGATTGCTTCTTAATTGTGGCAGGGCAGAGTGATGAATTGGACAGCTATATGTATCAGACAGTAGGACACCATGCCATTGACCTGTATGCTGAGGCCCTGGATTTGCCACTCTACCGTGGTTTCATCAAGGGGAGCAGTGTCAATACTGGAAGAGTGTACACCCCCTGTCAGGAAGATGAAGTTGAAGACCTTTACCACCTCCTGAAACTTGTCAAGGTATGCTGAACAAAAAGAACTCAAAGAACTAAATTACTGGGGACAATTATATTGCTTAATTCATTTGAGGTATTTAAGGTAAAGGACTTGGATATTTAAGGAAAGCTTTGAGGGAAAACTTTTGCAGGTTTTATTTCTGTTGCTCTTCTTGGCACTGTAAATACACAGTGTAACTTTATTCCTTTCTCCCCAGTGTAAATCAGATTTATTTATCCCTATTTCAGGCCACAACCTTATCCCTGTTTAATAAAGCTCACCTGTAAGAGGTGCTCAGCACATACCTTGGTCCTGGTTTAAGCTTCCAGGGCAAAAACCCACCAGGCAGAATGCAGGGTACCCTCCCCCTCTTTTCACTCCTCCCATAGGGAAAAGAGGCAGGGGAAAGTAAAAGGAGTGACCAAAAAGACTTTGCACCAAATTGGTGTTCCAGTCTAGAGTCCAGCAGTTAACCCTTAACCTACAACAACCACAAAACACACAATTGTGACAGTTATCTAGAAATGTAGCTTCATGTTTGAAGTGATTCATTGCTTGATCACTGGGAGGAGAGATTTGTTGGGGTTTGTGATTTCTGAGTGTATGGAATGTAATGTCTAGGCATTTCCATTTGTATACACTTCTGTAAACCAGAATCTGTTGTTTGTTTTCTGTGTTGCAGATCGCTCACAGAATATTTGACTATGATAGCTTTCATTCCTGTAGCTCTGTAATGATGCTCTAATGTCTCAAATAATAGCAGCAGCATATAGCAATCATTTTCAGCCATGAAATCAACTGAAGGGAGATAATCAGCATCTTTCCTAAACCTCTTGAAATCTGTTCTCTGTTCTTTGCTAAAATGTTTCATGTTGTCCTTTGCTTTCCACCAGAATTGAATCAGGCTTCATATAAATAAATAGGAAGCTTCCCATTGGTTTTACACGAGATTTGGGTCTCTTCCTGTTAATTGTGTTGGGGGCTGCAGCTCACAGTGCTAAAACAATGCAGTGTTCAGAAAACCATATTCAGAGTACACGAGGAAATCCAGCTTTCATTTGACTGGCCAAACTACTCTCTGAAACTTCAGCTGAGGATGTTTGCAGTCTTCAGTTCAGGTGTGGAACATTCTTAGTGGTGAACTGGGTAGAGTGGGATTCATGGCTGTCGGACCTGATGGTCTTAAGGGACTTTTCCAACCTGAGTGATTTTTCTAGCTCTCTTTCCTCCATTGAAATGGGATTTGAGATTCATCAACCCAAAAGCCTCAGGCTTAAAAACATCATTATAATATTTTTTTCCAGGTTAAAAAAAAAAAAAGAGCTTGCAGGTGAGCTCTGAGAATGTGGCTTGAGTGCAGAGGCCTTCCTGAATCATGTTGGAATTGTGTGTTACATCTTTTAAACACCTTTGGCAGGGCAGTCATGTTCCTCTGAGCTACAATCAAGATCATCCACCTGTGTTGGTCTATGAGACTGTGAAAGAGGACAGTGCACGGACACTCTGTGGCCTCGGGTTGCACCAAGGGTGGTTTAGTTTGCACGTTAGGAAAAGGCTTGTCAAACCCTGGAATAGGCTGCCCAGGGAACTGGTGGAGTCCCCAGCCCTGGAGGTATTTTAAAGACGGGTAGATGTGGTGCTGAGGGCCATGGTTTAGCGGTGGACTTGGCAGGGCTGGGGCGGCAGTTGGCCTCAATGCTCTTAAGGGTCTTTTCCAGCCTAAACAATTCAGTGTTTCTGTGATTATGCTCTGGAGTGCTTCACAGAGGTTTTTGTGTGGACTGTGCATATCAAGCAGTGCAGGAGCTGAAGGAAATACTGTGCAGCAGTTTTACATTATTTTTGAGGCAGGGTAGTGTTAGAAATTAGGAGGGCTAGGATCTGCTGTCTGTTAAAGCTGCATGCTAACAGCTTTCTGCCTCTGGGTAAGCTAATAAATTACTGATCAATTTAATTAAAAATGGGCAGATTAGTGGCAATTAAGAAGATACTTCCTTTTCAATTCTTGCTGTCTTTGGAGAAATGGATGCCTGACATAAATTAATGCTAATGTTAAATCTTGACAACTTCTGCTTTGGAATTTAGTACGTGATAATTATAACTATAGTTGAAAGAGATGTTATCAAGTTGTCTGGAACTAAATAACTATTTATTTTCTGTCTGGAAATACTATTTCCACTATACAATATTTTTAAGTCATAATTTTGAAGGCATAAATTAGTTAGGGGCAGTGGCTTTAAACTGGGGCAGGGTAGATTCAGGCTGGACAGAAGGAGGAAGCTCTGCACAGTGAGAGTGGTAAAATACTGGAACAGGTTGCCCAGGGATGTGATTGAGGCCCCATCCCTGGAGACATTCAAGATCAGACTTTGATGTGGCCCTGGGCAGCCTGATCTAGTTGGAGGTGTCCCTGCTGACTGCAGGAGGGTTGGACAAGATGACCTTTGAGGGTCCCTTCCAACCCAGTGCAATCTGTGAATCTGTGAAATATTATCAATGTGCTGCCTTTGTGTTAGGCTTTGGATAACCAGGTCTTTAGTTACCTATGAAATTCTGGTGCCAAAGTTTCAGTAGAACTCTTGGCACATTCTGATGAATAATTGCAACATTACCAGGGAGACCTAAACTACAGCAGCTCAAAGGCTTTGGTTTGATTTTATTTATTGTTATTTTAATTTGAAGTAAAAGACATGAAAATGTTTCCTCTGTGTGTTACCAGTACCTTTGAAAGCTTTCTGCTTTTGCTTTTCCACGTATCTTTTATAACTGCAGCTTTGTAGCTCTGCTATGTAAGTCTCAATCACTGAGAACTCTGCTTTAGGAGTTGTTTTTTACTTTCACCTTCCCACCCTTTTTCCCCCCCAGATGTTAATAGTTTTAAACAGAGAGTTCAAGTTGCATTCTGTTGGAGAGGGGAGGAATTCTGCAGAAGCCTTGGCAAAATGCATCCTTGAGTGGAGGTAATTTCAAAACACTGATTAGCTCTGGATTTCTGGCAAATGGTTTGGGTCCAAGAGTACAGAAAAGGTGAGGATAGATCAAAATCACAAAGTGTGCCTCAGTTTCCATTCATAAAGAGGGTTTCTAATGCAAGTGCATCTGTAATAAAACTTGTCAACAAAAGGCATTTGAAACACCAGTGTGAATTCAAAAGGATTTGATCATTTGATTTACCTATAAAGATAAATACTCCTCCAAATGTGCCACTCCTGTTCTAGCTCATGGCACTCAGAAAGTGATGCTGACTGCTAATGATTGTGAACCTGCTAATTTTATTGTCACAAGCCCTGATGATTGATGGGTATAAAGGAAATTTATTTTTTAGTTGCCTTATGCCCTTATTTGGATTCTGTCTTCAATATGTATTGGGAAACATTCCAGGGTGTTTATATGATGCATGTATCTCACTATGCAGTCCTCACCTCATACTCTACAGCATTTACTTTGTGAGGCACAGAATCACAGAATGGTTTGGGTTGGAAGGGACCTCCAGAGGTCATCTAATTCCAATCCCTCTGCAGTGAGCAGGGATATCCTCCACTAGATCGGGTTGCTCAGAGCCTTGTTGAGCCTGACCTTGAAGATCTCCAGGGATGTGCCCTCAACTGCTTCCCTAAGGCAACCTGTGCCAGTGTTCCCCTACCCTCATGGTAAAGAACTTGTTCCTAACATGCAATCTAAATCTCTCATTTCAAACCATTTTCCCTCATCCTATGACTGCAGGCCTTTGCAAACAGTCCCTCTGCAGCCTTCTTGTTAAATCCCTTCAGGTGTTGAAAGGCAGCTCTAAGGTCCCCATGGAGTCTTCTCCAGGCTGAACACCCCCAGCTCCCTCAGCCTGTCCTCATAGCAGAGGTGTTCCAGCCCCCTGATCTTTTTTATGGCCCTCCTCTGAACTGGCTCCATCAGGTCCACATCCTTCCTGGCTTGAGGGCTCCGTAGCTGAATTCTGAACTCAGGAAGAGTTCATTCTCCTCCCCATGTTACTGAACAGGAATTATCCGTGCCCTTGTTTGTCCATGTTGATTGCCTTGTGTAGTTGATGTTTTCAACATGCTGTTCACTAAACCGGTTTGGCAGCTCGTAAGTTCAGACATAGTAGGTAGCTTCCATCTCCCACTGCTGAGATTCAGAACAGTTCTGTTCTAGTCATCATTTCCCTTGTTTTCAGTTGAAGAAAATCTGCTCCTTTCCCTGTTATGACTTGAATTATTTGTGGCTGTCTGGAATAGTTACTCAAAGCTATATTTCTCAGCATCTTTGTAAAAACATTAAATCATAGGAGGAGGGTTTCTCTTCATGCTGAATCTCCAAAATAATCATTTCTCCTTAACTTCCTCCCCATATTTTAAAGATGATGTCAGATTGAGAATGCTATCACCTTAACATTTTGGTGGGTTAATTTCCCATGTTTCAATAGCTGAATTATAGTTAATTTGTGTACAGCAAGTGAAGCATTGAGAAAAAAGATCAGCTTACAAAATCTTCAGTGCCCAGTTAGGGAGAACAGTGATGGATGAACCAATGGAATTCAGTTTTTGGGGCCTGAACTACTGATGCTGTTTGGAGGATCATTTGAAGACCTATATCTCTCTGTGCATTTCTTTTTGCCTTTTAGACATGAAAGCTAAATGTGAACGTTTAGAAATGGTATGAAATGTCTACCTACACTACCAAGAAGTAAATAACCATGCTTTCTCATAAAGTAACGTTTAGATATATTTCTTTTAATCGAGACAAAAATACTAGCTGTGGGTTTTCATGTGACATAGCCTAAGTTCCTCTGTCTTTTATAATGATCACAGGATGTCAGGGATTGGAAGGGACCCAGGGAGATCATCGAGTCCAATGACTGGATTTTTATCTGTGAGAATATGAATTGTCCCTTCGCAGTCCCTTTCAGCAATTATTTTTGCCATTGGCCAAGAAGGCCAATGACATTCTGGCCTGTGTCAGGGCCCGTGTGGTCATTCTGCCCCTGTACTCGGCACTGGTTAGGCCACATCTTGAGTCCTGTGTCCAGCTCTGGGCCCCTCAGATTAGGAAAGATGTTGGCTTGCTGGATCATGTCCAGAGAAGGGCAACAAAGCTGGGGAAGGGTTTGAAGCACAGCCCTATGAGGAGAGGCTGAGGGAGCTGGGGTTGCTTAGCCTGGAGAAGAGGAGGCTTAGAGGAGACCTTCTTGCTATCTACGACTACCTGAAGGGAGGTTGTAGCCAGCTGGGGGCTGGTCTCTTCTCCTGGGCAGCTAGCACCAGAACAGGAGGACACAGTCTCAGGCTGTGCCAGGGGAGGTTTAGACTGGATGTTAGTATGTAGTTCTTCCCAGAAGGAGAGATTGGCCATTGGAATGTGCTACCCAGGTAGGTAGTGGAATCACCATCACTGGAGGTGTTTAGGAAGAGCCTGGATGAGGCACTTGGTGCCATGGTTTAGTTGATCAGATGGTGTTGGGTGATAGGTTGGACTCAATGATCTCAAAGGTCTCTTCCAACCTGGTTAATTCTATTCTATTTTTTTTTTTAATTGACTTGTTATTTTATTCCTTTAATCCTGAAGTGGAGCTCCATAGCTTCTTCCAGCTGGGGGATGACCATTATCAGCAGTGAGTAGGCGTGTGAATTAAAGGAGGAGAGCAGTGTAAGAATGATTACACAAGACAGCATTTGTTTCCAGTTTTTCATGTCTGGGTTTGTGGTGGGGTTTTTTTTGTTTGTTTGTGGTATTTTTGTTTGGTTTGGTGTTGGTTGGTTGTTTTGGGTTTGGTTTTGGGGTTTTTTGGGTTGGTTGGGGTTTTTTTATTAGTTTGAATGTTAAAATGAGATGGGAACAAGGGCGTTCTTTAATCAACAGGATGCCTGTTGTCTGGTCTGAACTGTTCAGGAAGGGTCAATTTATTCTTTTTTCTTTATTTATTTCCAGAGGAGGCTCTTGAGCAACATCTTGGAGGTAGTTTCTAACCGTGAGAAACGTTGATCTCTGTGTAAACACAAGAAGTCTCTCTGTTAGGTGTGTGGAGTTGTTTTCACTCGCTTGCAGTCTTGTTGTGTTAATATTGAATAAGAAGAGACAGTCAGGCTGGTGGTGAAAGATGGTAAGCAAGCCCCAGGGCTTGTTCTGGTCAACTTTAAACCTCTGATTGCCAGTTTTTCCTAATTTGCCATTTCCAGGGCATCTCTAGTGTGACCTTGCCTGCTGAATATGATGCTCTGGGTTGCAGGATTCTCACATGGGTTTGGAAGTGGGCAGCCAGGCATTGTTTACAGGACGCCAAGTGAACTGTGCACTCGCAGCAAGTTTGATAAACACACGTTTCCTCCTTTTATCAGGGAGATTGCAGAATGTGAAGTATGAGTTTCCAGTTTTACTCATTCCCTTCAAACCTTTTCCTGTTTAAAAACTGAAGCTCCCTAATTGGATGATGATACATCCTTAGGGTTTTGTTTTGCCCTTTTTTTGGGAGGGTTTGTTGTTTTGAATCTAAGTCAACCAGCCACTGCAGCTTTATTTCCAGTGCCTACCTTGACCAGGTTTGGCAGACTTTCAGATAAAAGCTTCCATTTGTTCAGCAGAGAGAAGGCTCTTCCCTATCAATGTAAAGCGAAAGCTAATTAACAGTAATGACTTCTAATCACTTTGCTTTTATAATCCTTGAGGAGCACTGCTATTATCCAATGTAGTTAAGTGAAATACTTGTGTATGAATCAACAATGCTGTATTTCTTCTCGCAGCTATTGCTCATAATCAAGCCCTGAATAAATTATGATAGTGAAATTGATTATAATGTGCTGTATTGCACGTGGGGAAGGCAGCCTCAAATACCCCATTAAATACCTTGAATATTTAGAGAGGTGCTATTAACATTTTGGCATTTGGTATTGTAGTTAAATGGAAAAATACATTAAGGTGTTTAAGTCAGTTTTGTAAATGTTATCAAAACCTTCTCCATGCTTTGAATTGTGTCGAAGTGACATGCAGAGACTCAGCAGCCTCACTGCCAGCCTCATTTGGATCCAGTTGCACATCTGGAGGAGTGAACTACACTTATACTTTTGATCTCTGGAGGTCCCTTCCAACCCTTAGCATGGTGTGGCTCAGGGGAGACCTTATTGCTCTGTACAGCTACCTGAAAGGAGGCTGTAGCCAGCTGGGGGTTGGTCTCTTCTCCCAGGCAGCCAGCACCAGAACAAGAGCACACAGTCTCAGGCTGCATCAGGGGAGGTTTAGGCTGGATATTAGGAAGTAGTTCTTCACAGAGAGAGTGATTGGCCATTGGAATGTGCTGCCCAAGGAGGTGGTAGAGTCACCATCCATGGAGGTGTTCAAAAAAGGCTCGGATGTGGCACTTGGTGCCATGGTTTAGTTGTCAGGTGTTAGGTAGTAGGTAATAGGTTGGACTTGATGACCTCTGAGGTCTTTTCCAGCCTGGTTGATTCTATGATTCTGTGGAAATGCAATTCAGTTTTACCTAGACTGAGCAGGTACCTCAACTTGTGCTTCCCCTGGTTTAGCCTGCTCTCTATATTTAGCAGGTTAATCTGCATTTCCTTTAGTAATATTATGTATCTACCAAACTCTTAGTTTTGTTCACGTGCATGCAGCTTGCCTGCCTGCAATCATTTACACTTCAAAAGGAGTGGAAGAGTAATACTGGGGAATTATTATTAATACCTGGAAGCAATAAAAATAAGATGTAACTTCATTGGAGCAAAACTGGACTGCTAGAAACAATGCTGATGAAAACCCAGAGCCAAACAGATTGCTAGGCTGGAGGAATCTTGCAATAATTCTGATTGAAACCCAGAGTTAGGCAGGTGGTGGAATTGAAATTTGAAATTTAGTGGACTCTTCCCCCTACAGGGCCAAAACCTGGATGAAACTGAATTTTTGCCATGCACACCTGTTTTTCTTTATCTTTTGTAAGCAAATTGCTTGAAACAGTTCTTTCAATCACTTAGGTCTCAGTGTCTGTGAAGGAACTGGGGTCTTGCTTGGTAAATGTATTTGTGTTGTCTGGCTTTGAAATGGAAAGACAAAAGCACAAATAGCATTTTCTGTAGTGGCTGTCTTGGCATGCTTGGAGGCACAACTCCTCCACCATTCCCCTCACAGCTGTTGTGCCTGTGGATGTGTGTGAGGGTTTGATTCTGTCCTGTTTGGTCATTCACGTAGCTGTAGACGGTTTGCTGCTACATGTTTTTAATTGCTCTAGCACCTTCTCTTCACATTTATTCTTTGGTTTATTAGGAAGTGATTGCCTAACTTGATTTGCAAATACCCTTCCCTCTTTACAGGTGAATTTGAGTCAATGTTGATAGAAGTCCTGTGTCTTTTACTGTGCTGCTTGTGGGCTTTGCCACCACGGAGTTGTGAAAAAGCAACCCCTTTCTTCTCTGCAGTTTCATGTTAATGGGTGGGTGTTACCCATACCTTATTTCAGTACCTTGGGTTTCTTGCAAGGCAGCTGAATCATGCTTTTGAAGAATAGAAATGAAAAATGTCAAAAAAAAAAGAGAAAGAGTTGTCTTACTCTGTGCTGAGGGAACTGGTGGCTTTATATCATTTACATTCCTCATTAGGCAGTGGTGATGTATGTTTTAAGATCTATCAGTGTTTAATGAAATGTAATTGGGCTTCTAATAAAACAAAATCAAGGGCAGGTGAGCTTTCATATGAATGAGCAGGGAAACAGTTATCAATTTATTGTTATCTCTGAAGCTCATTCCTTGTGTGCAAATCGTTTTGGTTCCTTACACAATCACTAAGTTATTTAAGCTGACTTATTTAACACCTCTCCCCCCCACACACTTCACTGAATCATAGAATCAATAAGGTTGGGAAAGACCTCAGAGATCATCAAGTCCAACCTATCACCCAACACCTCAGGACTAACTAAACCATGGCTTCAAGTGCCACGTTCAATCCTGCTTTGATGTGAATGCCATCGGTGCAGCAATTGCGTGGCTGCATTCTTTTCAGCTGGACACACAGTTTCCCATGGCAGTTCTCAAAGGCAATTCTTCTGGCAAAGCTGGGGTTTCATTTTGTTTATGTTGCACCAACATTACCACTTCCAGCACGGCAATGATTGATCTGTAACTGTCATAATGCAAAGGAATAAAATGGCCCTGGCCTTTTACTGCTGTGGAACCACTGTGCAGTGTGGGGATACTCGTTAGGCTGATGAATTCTGCCTCTGAAAGAATTGCATAACAGTCATCACTCATTTTCATATTGATTATGAGTGGGATTCCAGTAATAGGTTGCTGTTTGCAGAGGATAAGAGGGAGCTATGATTAGTTACCTTTTCCATGCAAAGTAGTACAAAGGAAAGCGCCGCACGTGTGCACGGCGCTGTTCCTATCAACCTGACAGGCTGAACTTTTTCCTTTGCTTTTGCCTTTATTTTTTTCATTTCCAGCCCATTTTCCTTCAGAAATACAGCTTCACTCTCTTTTGCCTTATTATTGTTTTAGGTTTAATGCATTTGCATGCTCCCCTAACTCCGGATTCCTTCCCTAGCTGTTTGTTTTCCTGCCAGCCTCCCGTTCTTGGCGCCCCTCCTCACCATTGTAGCTCTCGAAAACTGATACAACAGTGCCCTCTGTAGTTTCTCCCTACGTGGTTCCTACCTACAGCTCCTTTGGAGCAATCAGGTAAAGAGGGGAGGATGTTTAGCCTTATTTTTAGCTCAAACAAAAGCCCTTTTTCTTCTAAGGAAAAGAGTTTTCTTTTTTCTGTGGTTTTTCACTGGCTGCCTTACGTGCAAGGAAGGGAACAAAAGAGACTGTTCTGAGTCATCTGTTAGGTTTCCAAGCTCCCTTGTCATTATCTAGTGAAAAGTGGAAGTTTCATCAGGTATTTCAGGGCAGTCATTAAAGCTGGATGGGGTTTTCTGAGTTGTGGAGGCTTTCCTGCAGTCTTTTGTTTGAAGTGGAGCTTCAAAACTCCATCATTTTCTATTTGCTTCCTTTCATATGAGGAGAGGCTGAGGGAGCTGGGGTTGCTTAGCCTGGAGAAGAGGAGACTCAGGGGTGACCTTATTACTCTCTACAACTACCTGAAGGGGGGTTGTAGACAGGTAGGGGTTGGTCTCTTCTCCCAGGCAGCCAGCACCAGAACAAGAGGACACAGTCTAAAACTGTGCCAGGGGAGGTTTAGGCTGGAGGTTAGGAAGAAGTTCTATGCAGAGAGAGTGATTGCCCATTGGAATGGGCTGCCCGAGGAGGTGGTGGAGTCACCATCATTGGAGGTGTTCAGGAGGAGACTTGCTGAGGTGCTTGGTGCCATGGTTTAGTTGTTTAGGTGGGTTGGATTGGTTGATGGGTTGGATACAATGATCCTGAAGGTCTCTTCCAACCTGGTCTGGTTCGGTTCTACTCTACTCTACTCTACTCTACTGTACTCTACGTCTTGTATGACCTGCCAGGACCTGAAGCCATGCTCACCAGCGGAACACCTAAGCTTCAGTATTGCTGTTGCTTTAATTCACCCAGTGACTGAAGTAATTGTTGTTCATTAGCACTGATTTGTCTCCAAAGCTCATTTACAATTTAGATTTCTCTTTTACCTTGTTCTGGCTTAATATGCAAATACCTTTCAATGCTGAATTTGTTGGAGGGGTTCAGTCCTGGCCAGAGGTGTTCCCCACATTGGATTGCCTGCACACTGACACTCATTTGCTGCCGTTTCAGTGTTAGAAACTACAATAAAAATAATTAACAAAAAAGAGAGACATGACCTGCTAAAATAGAAATGCTTTAACTGCAGTTAGTTCCTTCTGTAACAGCATCATAAAAGTCACCCTGTGCAAAGTTAAATGGCTTTATTTTATGATGGGGAGTGTTAATGTATGTGTAGAACACAGTCTTAATGCACTTCTATGAAATGAAAATCATAAGTCATTGCAGTAAATTATAGTTAATGATGTAACCATTGATGGCTGTTCAAAACATTCCTGTATCCCTAATGGTTTGTGTAAAACACGACTGCCCACATGCCTTGGTTTGTTCAGAAGAGGAGACAGATAAATGCTCCAGCTTTCTGCTGCAGGAGACCTCTTCTGGCATGCAACAAGTGATAAGCATTTGCTGGAGAAAATAACACATCACAAACCACTTCTTGAAGCAGTTGAGTTCTGGTAGTAAATGATGCTGAAGGCTAATTTAAAACGAAAGGAGGAGGTGAGATGCTCCAGGAGTGTTTTGTGTAGAAGCTTTGATTTGTGTCTGGGAGTTTTATGGGTAATCTCTAGTCTTACAATGTCTTTACTTCCTACCCTGAGGTTTTATATTCTGAAACATTGCTGGGTGAGGAGTGGCTCGAGAGCAGTCTCAAGGAGAAGGACTTGGGAGTCTCCCTTGATGAAAAACTCAACATGAACTGGCAATGGTCACTGGCAGCCCAGAAGGCAGCTGTGTGCTGGGCTGCATCAAAAGCAGTGAGAGCAGCAGGATGAAGGAAGTGATTCTGGCCCTCTGCTCTTGTGAGATGGCCACCTGGAGTACTGCGTCCAGTTCTGGTGCTCCCCAGCATAAAAGGGACGTGGAGCTGCTTGAGTGGTTCCAGAGGAGGGCCACAAAGATGATCAGAAGGCTGGAGAACCTCCCCTATGGTGATGTGCTGAGAGAGTTGGGACTGTTCAGCCTGGAGAAAAGAAGGCTCTGAGGGAGACCATAGAGCAGCCTTCCAGCACCTGAAGGAAGCCTCCAAGAAAGCCAGGAAGGGACTTCTGGCAAGAACTTGTAGCAATAGGACCAGGGGGAATTACTTTCTGTGCTTGCATTTCATTCTGCTGTAGTTTGGATTATAATTTCCAGGAATTCTTTTTTTCTTTCACATTCCCTGATTCTCTTTTACACCTCTACAGCTTTCCAGGGATTTTGATGGGTTTGTGCTGCAGTAGCCATTTTTGCCACCTTTAGGATCATCCTTATCCTTTGGAGACCGGTTCTGTGTTCTCAGGGAGAATCTGTCAGCCATTATTTATTACTCACTTGTCATTGTAACTTATGCAGTGCTTACATCACCATTCCCTTTACAGAAATGCTGAATGGTGCTGTGAAGGAAAGATCAATACATGCTTTCAAAGGAAGATTTAATCTGAGACTTGGGTCTTCTTTTTAATACTAAACCTGTGCTATTAGTTAGGAGATGGTTTTAATACTTTGACATCAAGCACCCTGTTTCTCAAAGGGGGAAAATGCTGCTGTGTTAACTGACTTTTGTGGAGCAGGGTGACTTTGGGAGTTGCTTAATGTCTAATTTTCCAGTTTTCAGTACTTAGTGAAATTTCCTGAGCATTCTGAGCTGCAAATACACAGTTTCAGTCTCTAAGACACAGTAATTACTCATTCATATAATAAATACTTCCGAAAGAGTCTGAATGTCAGTGATACCCTGTCATGGTTTGACATGGGGGCCTTTAAAAAACCATAAACTTGAGGTCCAGAGGTGGGCAGGAAATTGTAGTTTGTGTTATTTCATTCCCAGAATGCCTGCATCTAGCCTTTATAAGGGGACAGCCTGGTTTGGTGGAGCCTGGGGCCTAAGGAGGTTCTTGGATAACAGTTTGGTAGAAAGTGGCCTAAGGAGGTTCTAAGGAGAAGAGGAGATTCAGGGGTGGCCTTATTGCTCTCTACAACTACCTTAAAGGAGGTTGTAGACAGGCAGAGGTTGGTCTCTTCTCCCAGGCAGCCAGCACCAGAACAAGAGGACACAGTCTCAGGCTGCACCAAGGGAGGTTTAGGCTGGAGGTTAGGAGGAAGTTCAATACAGAGAGAGTGATTGCCCATTGGAATGGGCTACCCAGGGAGGTGGTGGAGTCACCATCATTGGAGGTGTTCAGGGGGAGACTTGATGAGGTGCTTGGTGCCATGGTTTATTTGATTAGGTGGTGTTGGATGATAGGTTGGACACGATGATCTTGAAGGTCTCTTCCAACCTGGTTTATTCTATTCTATTTTTCTCTTCTATTCTATTCTTGGATAACAGTTTGGTGGAAAGTGGCCTGAAGAGGTTTGTGGATAACAGTGGCCTGTGGATTCCTTTGCATTTTATATGCTTTGCCCTGTAGCAGGTAGTTTCTGAACAGCACAGAGATTTTGTCTCACTCTTTAAAGCAAGACATACTGTCAGCTGTAACTGCACAGAGAGGAGAGCACTTGTTTGAAGTCATCATAGGGGGGAAAAAAGAGAAGAAACAAAAATCTCCTTCTCCCCATGCCTGTTTAGATTGCTCTTGAGAGCACAGTGACCCATGCTGACTTTTCAGAGCATGCAAAGCCATGTGAATAGATAATATGAAATATTTGGCTTAGTTTGCAATTCAGGCAGCTGAAGGTTTGGAAGTGGCAAATGCCTGGTGTCAAGCTTGCTTTTGTATTAGCTGGTGCTCCAAAGAAGCTGGGAAAGCAGATTGTAAGTGTATTATATTAAAGATTGTATCACAGAACTCACTGGAAGGAAATTAAACACAAAAGTGACAGGGATGCCTGATGGGTTGTAAGTTTTTATTTCATGACTCTGCAAAGTTAATTTTTTTCTCCCCAGTATTTTTGAAGTGAAGATGAAAAGATCTAAACCAGATGTGCACACACATGCATGCTGTGGCCCAGGCACAGGAGCAAGCTGGGAACTTAGAGTTTCCTTTGCAGCAGACATTTCTAAGCATGAAATGAGGCACTACACCATCTAGGTAGTTGCTCTTTCACAGGTAGGAAAGAGGTTTCAAGGGCTGGATTTTTGTAGTCATGAGATGATTGGGGGTGGGGGTGGGAGGGATTTCATTGGGAATTTTCTTTGGTCTATTTGCTTGTTATTTTGCTGATAGGTACTGTGTCCAGTTCTGGGCCCCTCAACTCAAGGAGGACCTCAGGGAACTGCTTGAAAGAGTCCAGCACAGAGCCACAAAGATGCTGAAGGGAGTGGAACATCTCCCTGCTGAGGGAGCTGGGGCTCTGCAGCTTGGAGAGAGGAGCCTGAAGGGTGACCTCGTTCATGTTGATGAAGATGTGCAGGGCTGTGTCGGGAGGACGGAACCAGGCTCTGCTCAGTGATGTGTAATGATAGGACAAGGAGCAATGGATGCAAGCTGGAGCAGAGGAGGTTCCACAGGAACATAAGGAAAACCTTTTTCCCAGTGAGGATGACAGAGCCCTGGAGCAGCCTGCCCAGAGAGATTGTGGAGTCTCCTCTGGACACATTCAAAACCTGCCTGGATGCACTCCTCTGTGACCTGCCCTAAGTGAACCTACTCTGGAGGGGGATTGGACTGGATGAGCTTTCATGGTCACTTCCAGCCCCTAATGTTCTGTGATTCTTAGTGCTGTGTTATTACTATCTGCTGCATCAGTGTTATTTCAGTCTTGGAATATTCATGTTCTCAGTAATTCCTTTACTAGACTGTAAGAATTTTTCCTGTGTAATCTGGTGTAGGTGACCCTGCTCTGGCAGGGCGGGATGGAGTGGATGATCTTTCAGGTCCCTTCCAGGCTCCTGACATTCTGTGATTCTGTCATTTTGGGTACCAGAATAATCCTGAGAAATGGAGACTGAGAAGCTGGTTTGCCAGGCTATATAATTTGCATATATGCTTCTGTGGAATGGGAGCTGCTCTTTCCCTGACAGGTGCTGCAGTAGAAATGCGCACTGATATAGTTAAGTAGTTTCCAAGCTGTGCATAGCCTTCTCCAGTGTTAAAGTGTGCATTAGGCAGCGTTGTAGAGTGCCATGTACTGGATGTTAACAGCCTATTCAAGCAGCATGCTCTATTACTTCTCTTTTCTATGTCAGTAGTTAACCTACTTCAAACTTAAGCCAAAGTCAGATTTGCAGAAACATAAATCTTCCAGGTACTAAGAATTCTTCTGTTTTGATCAAAGCTGGATAATGTCAACAAACAAATAAACAAACCCAACCCCCCCCAAAAAACCCCCAACAACCAAACCCAACAACAATAAATCTTTAATTCTGCAATAAAGGAAAAGCCAGGAGGATCCTTGCTTCCAGGCTTGCTTTCAGTCAGTGGTCTGACACACTGGTTTGTAGCAAGTGGTGTTCAACTGGCTCCTGGGAAGGTTCCTTTCCATCACTTCTAAAGTCTGTCAGAATGGTTTCCCTGCTCTACTTAGCACTCTCTGAGGATTTATCTATGATAGCTATGACTAAGAAGCTAGCACAATTGCCACCTGCTTGTAAAATGCCATAACTGAGGAGATGAGGAGTGAACTATGCTTGTACTGATTCTTACTAAGTGATTTAGACTAAGATTGCATAGGAAAGTTTTGTTTCACCGTGCCTCCCACGCTCTCATTCAGCTAGCCTGCAGTTTTCTGTTAAAGTGGCAGCCCAGTTTGCAACCTCTCAACACATTTTGTGCCTTGGGTTGCATTTTTGGACAAGTAAATCCAGTAACTTGCGCTGCAGAACGGAGACTCTCCGATACTGAAGTTGTTCTCAAAGTTGATTGTCTGGATTCCTTTTGGGTGGAATATATCATCATTTAGAGTCTTCCCTTCGAATTGAAACCACCTAGAATCCAGCCCGGTTTAGTTTTCTGCCCAAGACTTCTGTTGTTTCTTCCTTGTTTGGAAGATGCTCTGTCCCTATTTGAGTGGAATGAAAGTTTTCACTTCCTTAATTATGCATTTGAGGCAAGGCTCATCTCTAATGCCTAGCTTCTTAGTTCAGAAAAGTGTAGAAGTCATCCTTTCCCTTGGTCACTTGTTGGTATGCTCCAGGAGCTGGCATGTTTGACAGGATGCTGCATTCTTGTTGCTGTATATATTTCAGATAGATGAAGTATGTTCAGAGCAGCCTTCCAGTACCTGAAGGGGGCCTAGGAGAAGGCTGCAGAGGGACTGCAGTGATAGGATGAGGGGCAATGGTTTGAAATGAGAAAAGAGGAGATTTAGATTGGATGTTAGGAACAAGAGCTGCACCATGAAGGTGGTAGAACACTGGAACAGCTCGCCCAGGGAGATAGTTCAGGCCCCATCCCTAGAGATATTCAAGGTGTGAGGCTCGACAATGCTCTGAGCCAGCTGATCTAGTGGAGAGTGTCCCTGCTCACTACAGGGGAGTTGGACTACACGACCTTTGGAAGTGCCTTCCAGCCCAAAGCATTCTATGATTCTAATTTGTTAACTGTATCTTACTAACAACTCTTGATTGAGTTGAGGCCACACTTGCAATCTCATGTAGTTTTAATATTTGAAAGGACAATAGGTTTGGGATTCTTGACATCATCTTTTCAAGCATGGAATCACAGTGGCAGTGTGAACAGAGGACGCTGGTTTAAAACATTTGAGACCATGAGAACTTCTCAGTTTACAAAGTGGCAATAATCTGTCAATAAACCAGTAGCAGGTCAGATCAAAAGCCTGATTTAAGGATTTCATTTCTGTTGGCTGAGATAAAACTGTTTGTGGGAAGGCCATCCTTACTTTCTTCCTTATAGTGGATAAGGAAGTTCAGTGGTGGGCAGCTCATTGTGCAAATGTCTGCTCTCACAACTGGAAGGGGACCGAAACCTTCATCAGTGTCAGTGGCCCTGAACTTCCACTGTCTATAAACACATCTAATGTCCTCATCCCTATCTGACTGATTTTCTTCTTTTCAAACTGTCCTCTTTTTTTTCTGTCACACAGTTTGTGTTGGACTAGACTCAGAGACTGTTTTTTGGTGAACAAAATGCTTCTGCTCATAATAAAATGCTGTTTTCCTTTTCATCTTATCTTGTTACTACAGTCCACAGTCACTTCTGCTGGGGGCACAGGTCATGGATAACCACATATATGCAATTTTAGAAGTCTCAGTCCTCTGGAACTTCAATTCCAACATATAAAAACACCCCAAAACATAGTAAAGAATTGTACCTCTTGATGACTGAAAACCTGCAGTATAAAATGCAATGCGTTTATCTCTCAAGAACAAAGCATTCTGGAGATGCTTTTTGACTTTAGGCAATAAAGGATTTGGGCAATTCTCATTCAAGCAATGTTGCCTTCTAAATGTCAGTAGAATAGTCAGTTTGCTCTTAATCTTGGAGAGCACCATAACAATCTGTGTGCAGTTGTGGAGTGAGTGAGGAGGGATGCTAAAGGGAGTTGTGCATTCTCTTCCCTCTGATGCAGTTACCTACAGGCAATAACAGAAGTCTTACTAAAGTTCATCTGATACACATTTTTAAGGATGAGCAATCTGGATGTTCAAGCAAACGCTCTTGGCTTTGAGTAGAGAGGGTACCAAAGGGATCTTTGATGCTCTAAACAAGTTATTTTCCCTTTCTTGCTATCAATTTCATATTACAACAGTACCTACAGTGATAGTCATAGATTCACAGTATAGAATAGACTAGAGTAGAATAGAATAGTGTGGAATAGAATAGAATAGACCAGGCCAGATTGGAAGAGACCTTCAAGATCATCGAGTCCAACCCATCACCCAACACCATCCAATCAACCAAACTGTGCAACCAAGCACCCCATCAAGTCTCCTCCCAAACACCTCCAATGATGGTGACTCCACCACCTCCCTGGGCAGCACATTCCAATGGCCAATCTCTCCCTCTGTGAAGAACTTCCTCCCAACATCCAGCCCAATCCTCCCCTGGCACAACTTGAGACTGTGTCCTCTTGTTCTGGTGCTGGTTGCCTGGGAGAAGAGACCAGCCCCCACCTGGCCACAACCTTCCTTCAGGCAGTTGTAGAGAGCAATAAGTTCTCCTCTGAGCCTCATCCTCTCCAGGCGAAGCAACCCCAGATCCCTTTGGGTTGGAAGTGACCTTCAAGATCATCTAGTTCCAAACCCCCTCCCGTGGGCAGGGTCACCTTCCACTAGACCAGGTTGCTCAAGGCCTCATCCAGCCTGGCCTTGGAACACTTCTAGGGAAGGGGCATAATACTTTCAATGAAATCCTGCCTGGGCTGTATGACTAAACTGAGGTTTTGCATTCTTGTTTCAATCTGACTTGGAAGAAAAAAAACACAAGAAAGGAGAAGTGCTGCCCAGAGGAACAGTGATCAGATGTAGAATGTAGCATCCAGGGGCCGTGTTGTGAAGCTGATGAAGCTTCAGCTGACTGAAATGCAGATCATTCTTGCTTGAAAAAGATTTCCTGCAGATCATTCTGCTTGAAAAAAAGATTTCTGGAAGTTTTGGGTGAGAATCTGGAGGAGAATTTACTGCAAATTCACTGTGAGAGAAACAAAAGCAGAGAACTGGAGGTTTTCTATCTCTTCCTGCACTGGAACAGCAGGTTAATAGAACCAAGCACCCTGTCAAGTCTCCTCGTGAGCACCTCCAGTGACGGCGACTCCACCACCTCCCCGGGCAGTCCATTCCAATGGGCAATCACTCTCTCTGTGTAAAACTTCCTCCTGACCTCCAGCCTGAACTTCCCCTGGCACAGCCTGAGACTGTGTCCTCTTGTTCTGGTGCTGGCTGCCTGGGAGAAGAGACCAACCTCTGCCTGTTTACAACCTCCCTTCAGGTAGTTGTAGAGAGCAATAAGGTCACCCCTGAGTCTCCTTCTCTCCAGGCTAAGCAGCCCCAGCTCCCTCAGCCTCTCCTCACAGGGCTGTGTTCCAAGCCCCTCACTAACTTTGTTGCCCTTCTCTGGACTCGTTCCAGCAAGTCAACCTCCTTCCTAAACTGAGGGGCCCAGAACTGGACACAGGACTCGAGGTGCGGCCTAACCAGTGCAGTGTACAGGGGCAGAATGACCTCCCTGCTCCTGCTGGCCACACTGTTCTTAATGCAGGCTAGGATGCCATTGGCCCTCTTGGCTGCCTGGGCACACTGCAGGCTCATGTTCATCCTACCATCAACCAGCACCCCCAGGTCCCTCTCTGCCTGGCTGCTCTCCAGTTCTCTGTTTCTTCTGGGAAAACAGCTTTAGCTATGTTCTGTTATTTTTTTCTGGATCCCATTTGCAGGGCAGAACCATTTTTGCAGTTCACCTGGAGAAACTGTATTCAGGGCTATGAACCATGCAAACCAGGACTCTGATGTGGCCTGCTAGGCAAACTGACAGCAACCTGGGAGGAAAACTCCTGTGTTAACTGGAAACTGTCCAAACCCAATCTCTTCTTGTAAAACACCCCAGCTGTAGTGGGCTGGCATTTCTAATGAAAAACTACTCAGCTGGAAAATCCCAAGCACATTTTAGCCTTGAAGTGCCTCTATATTACTAAATAATAATGATAATATGAACTTTTTCCCTCCCCCCCTGCCTATTAGCTTTATTTGTATTCTTGTCCCTGCTATGAAGTAAACTTGAGGTTGCTCGTAAATGAAGTCATTCATTTTTCTCAGCTTTGTGTCTTGCATTTAAGGAAGTGGTTTAAGGTAATGCTGATTGTAAAGAGCCTGCTGGAGGTGAGTGGCAGAAGTGCAATGATGAATTGTATTACCATTATATAGCCTGGTGTCACCTTTGATTGTGTGACATCAGTTCTGGTAGAGTATGCATTTGTTATTGAACTGGAAAAGCAGTGCGTCTGGCGTAGACTGAAGGTCAAACTGTCCACTGTTGATTAAAAGGAAGAGTGGATTCCTTCCTGTGCACATCAAGACCGCACAGAAGGGGGTGTGCCAGTGGTTCACAGAGGGGCTGAGGTTGTTAATTCCCAACACTTGCAGAGCTCAGGATGCTTTTGTACCAGGATCCATGGGAGCCTTTAAATACTTGGTCAGTCGTCTTCTCTCCAGAGTAAACATCCCCAGGTCTTTCAGCCTTTCTTCATCAGGCAGTGCTCCAGTCCCTTCATCATACTGGTAGCCCTCCCTTGGAGTCTCTTGAGTAGATCCATGTCTCTCTTGAACTGAGGAGCCCAGAACTGGATGCAATATGCCACGTGGGGGCTCACTAGGGCAGAGTAGAGGGGGAGAAGAACCTCCCTTGATCTGGGGGACACACTCCTCTTAAAGCACCCTGGGATCCCATTGGCCTTCTTGGCCACAAGGGCACATTGCTGTCCCACAGATAACTTGCTGTCCACCAGGACTCCCAGGTCTTTCTCCACAGGGCTGCTCTCTAGGAGATCACCTCCTAACCTGTACTGGTTCTTTGAATTCAATTTGTCTGGTTGAACTTAAAGTGAACATAATGCAAAAGCAGTAGAGCCATCACTTCTAATTTGGCTTACTTTACTGGGAACTCTTAAGCAGATGAATATCTATGTTTGTATTTGATTTGCTGAAGTGCTGGTAGAGGTTGCAGTATTAACCACTGTGCCTAAGTGTGTCTAGTTTTATACTCAGCAATTGTCTTTTGGGGTTTGTTTCCTTAGGCAGCAGGGATAACTGCAACAGCTACTGTCTTTGAAGAGTTTTCTTAAGCACCTATTTCATCTTTCTAATAGGACACTTGACAAAATCTTTTGGGCAGGGTGGTTAGAAGAATCTCTGGATGAGAATCTTCTTAATGGAAACCAGGTTTTTATTATAACTGTTTTACCTGCTGAGCTTTGATCTCTGGGGTGATTGACCATGAGACTGAATACAAAATCAAGCTCAGATTTCACTGTTTAAAGCCTTCCCAATGTATGTCATTAAGTGGGGCTGCTCGTGGGGGGGGGCATGGTGGCAATGGTGGTTGCCTTGCTCCTCCAAACGCTTATCAGCTGTTACCAATCTTGCTAAGCTTCTCTCTTTCTGCCACTGAAAATATGGGAGCTAAAAAAGGTGGGAGGGGGGAATAAGTTTGCCAGTGTTTGAGTGTAGCTGCTTTCAGATTTGCCTGGAGAGGATTAACATAATTTATTTAGTCTTGCATTTCTAGCATTAAGTACGACAAAATATCAAGGCTGTTTGAGAAGGGAACTCTCTTTTCTCGTGTAGCTTTCAAAGTGATGTGAAATCAAGGTTGATTACCTGAGCAGCAGATGAAAGTGGAGAACAAGGAAGGGAAAAAAGGATGAAATTACTAATACAGTCAGATAAATTAACTACACTGCCACTGATACTGTGGTTTATGGTAGCACTCTGCAGGGAAAGGGAGAGAATGGTTCTGTTGTTTACATGCTGCTCTTTATTCATACCTGGCAAAGAACAGTAAATATTAGCTCTAATGATGAAGTCATCTGTGTTGTAGCTATAAATAATAAGCAGAGCACTTATTTCCCAATGACTTTTCAGGTATTGACAAACCACTGGTTCTTCAGGGTGATTAGTGGCTCGTGTCAATGAGCACAGTCTTCTATTAGAGAGAGAGATCTAGGAGTCATTGCAACTGGTGACGTCTCCCAAAATTCATCCCATAATTCACATGCAGCGTGGATAGCAGTGAGTGCTGAGCACAGAATCACAGAATCAGAATCACAGAATGGTAGAGGTTGGAAGGAACCTCCAGAGGTCATCAAGGCCAACCCTCCTGCCAAAAGCAGGGTCACCAAGGGTAGTCTGCACAGCAATGCATCCAGCTGCGTTTGGAAAGTCTCCAGAGAAGGAGGCTCCACAACCTCTCTGGGCAGCTTGCTCCAGTGCCCCATCACCCTCACTGTAAAGAAGTTTCTCCTCATGTTGAGGTGAAATCTTCTGTGTCCAAGCTTGTACCTATTGCTCCTTGTCTTATTACTGCACACCACCAAAAGGAGCTTGGCCCCCTCCACTTGATGCCTACCCCTCAGATCTTGATAGACATTGATCAGATCCCCTCTCAGCCTTCTCTTCACCAGACTAAACAGATCCAAGGCTCTCATCCTTTCTTCATAGTAGAGATGTTCATGTCCCACAGTTATCCTCAGAAGAAGTTCTATACAGAGAGAGTGATTGCCCATTGGAATGGGCTGCCTGGGGAGGTGGTGGAGTCACCATCACTGGAGGTGTTCAGGAGGAGACTTGGCTGGGGTGCTTGGTGCCATGGTTTAGTTGTTTAGGTGGGTTGGATTGGTTGATAGGTTGGATGTGATGGTTTTGAAGGTCTCTTCCAACCTATTCTATTCTATTCTATTCTATTCTATTCTACTCTACTCTACTCTACTCTACTCTACTCTACTCTACTCTACTCTATTCTCAATGGCTCTCTGTTGGACTCTCCCCAGCAGGTGTTGGATGATAAGTTGGACACGATGATCTTGATGGTCTCTTCCAACCTGATCTATTCTATTCTATTCTATTCTATTCTATTCTATTCTATTCTATTCTATTCTATTCTGTTCTGTTCTGTTCTGTTCTGTTCTGTTCTGTTCTATTCTATCCTGTCCTGTCCTGTCCTGTCCTGTCCTGTCCTTTCTGTTCTATTCCTGTCTCCCTTGAACTGGGGAGCCCAAAATTGGCCACAGTATTGCAGGTGTGGCCTCATCAGGGCAGAGAAGGGAGGGGGGAAGAGCCTTCCTAGGTCGTTGAAGCAGCCTGCCCTTTTTAGAATGCATTTTATTTTCCGGTAATCCTGTTCTTTGCAGTAAAGCCCCCACTCCCCAAGTAATCTGAGCACACTATTCCTGCTGTTTTATTGTATTGTAATATAAACATGAATGCAGTGTTGAAAGCTATACCCATGGTGTCAGACTCCTTAAGGACTTGAGAAAACTGTCATAACTTCTAGAATAACTGATAATCGCTTGTGGGTCAAAAAGAGCAGCATGCTGCATTGCTTTCGCTTTCTGCTTTTCTTCTTCTCTCTCCCTCTCTCTCTCTTTTTTTTTTTTCTCAAGGTTTGTCTGAGCTTTAATTTTATGTGAAGTACACAAAAACACTGTCAGTGAAACATTATCACTTTGTAAAAGCTGTTTAGAATATGGTCTGGCACAAAAATGTGCAGAAAATGATCAAAGAATCCTCCCGACTCTCTTGGTGGTGGGGTTTTTTTTTTCCTTGCACGGAGCCGAGTTGTATATGGAATTGGAAATTGTGGCCAAAAGCAGTGCAAGGAAATGTGACTGCATTTTGCTATTTGCAAAAATAAGCCTGGAGCTGCAGACTTAGCTTTCAAAATTATCTGCATAACTAGATATGTATAGAATTAAATTGGAGGGGGGGGGGGGAGGGAAGAAGACCATATAAAGAAAATTTCATGTTTGGGGAGGTTTGTGTGTAAATGTAGATGTGTTTGTGTGCACAGATGCTTAGCTCTTTACACTTCTGAGGGTTGAGTTGAGGTTTGGGTTTTTTGTCCTATCCATATCACAATATTACAGTTGGAATTGAGATAGGATAGGATAGGATAGGATAGGATAGGATAGGATAGGATAGGATAGGATAGGATAGGATAAATAGAATAGAATAGAATGGAATGGAATGGAGTGGAATAAAAGTGGAATAGAATAGAAGTGGAATAGAATAGAATAGAATAGAATAGAATAGAATAGAATAGAATAGAATAGAATAGAATAGAATAGAATAGAATAGAATAGAATAGAATAGAATAGAATAGAATTAACCAGGTTGGAAAAGACCTCAGAGATCATCAAGTCCAACCTTTCACCCAACACCATCTAATCAACTAAACCTTGGCACCAAGTGCCTCATCCAGGCTCTTCCTGAACACCTCCAGAAATGGTGACTCCACCACCTCCCTGGGCAGCACATTCCAATGGCAAATTCCTCTTTCTGGGAAGAACTTTCTCCTCACCTCCAGCCAAAACTTCCCCTGGCACAACTTGAGACTGTGTCTTCTTGTTCTGGTGCTGGTTGCCTGGGAGAAGAGACCAACCCCCACCTGGCTACAACCTCCCTTCAGGTAGTTGTAGAGAGCAAGAAGGTCTCCCCTGAGCCTTCTCTTCTCCAGGTTAAACAATCCCAGCTCCCTCAGCCTCTCCCCACAGGGCTGTGCTCCAGACCCCTCCCCAGCCTCATTGCCCTTCTCTGGACATGTTCAAGTGTTTCAGTGTCCTTCTTAAACTGAGGAGCCCAGAACTGGACACAGGACTCAGGGTGTGACCCAACCAGTGCTGAGTACAGGGGCACAATGACTTCCCTGCTCCTGCTGGCCACACTATTTCTGATGAAGGCCAGGATACCTTCTTGGCCACCTGGGCACACTGCTGGCTCGTGTTCAGCTGCTGTCAACCAGTACCCCCAGGTCACTTTCTGCCTAGCTCTGTCCCCAGCCTGTAGCACTGCATGGGATTTTTGTGGCCATAGTACAGCACCCAGCACGTGGATTTGTTGAATGCCATCATGTTGGACTCTGCCCATCTGTCCACCCTGTCAAGGTCCCTCTGCAGAGCCCTACCTTCTAACAGATCAATACCTGCTCCCAACTTGGTGTCATCTGCAAATTTACTGGTAGAATGGAATGGAATGGAATGGAATGGAATGGAATGGAATGGAATGGAATGGAATGGAATGGAATGGAATAGAATGGAATGGAATAGACCAGGTTGGAAGAGACCTTCAAGATCATCGCATCCAACCTATCATCCAACACCACCCAACCAACTATTTGATGATGGACTCAATGCCCTCATCCAGATCATCAGTAAAGATATTGAACAGGCTGGGGCCCAGCACTGATCCCTGGGGGACACCATTAGTTCCTGGCTGCCAGCTGGCTGTGGCACCATTCACCACCACTCTCTGGGCTTGGCCCTCCAGCCAGTTCCTAACCCAGCAGAGAGTGCTGCTGTCCAAGCCAGGGGCTGACAGCTTTGCCAGGAGTTTGCTGTGGGGTACACTTAATAAATGGTGCATATTTATGTTTCCAGTGATGAGATTCTGTGGCAATTAAGACCCAAAACCTTTAGTGTGCAGTCCTCAGGAGAATTTCTTGCCAGATACTTCAGTAATACGGAATGTTGCACTCTGGAGTCATGCAGGCTGACACTCCTGTGCTTCTGCATGCACTCAGTGTGGCAGTGAATGGGATCTGTCCCTGTTCCGTGGATCCAGCAGGAGAAGCAGGCTGGATTGAATTGCTCTGTGGTCCTGTCCATCTGCACTTCTTGCATTGCTTTTCACTCTTCTCCTAGAATTGTAGAATGGTTTGGGTTGGAAGGGACCTTAAAGATCATCTAGATCCAATCCCCCTGCCGTGGCCAGGGACACCAGTAGACCACACTGCTTAAGGCTTCATGCAACCTGGCCTTGAACACCTCCAGGGAAGAGGCATCCACAACCTGTTCCAGTCTCACCATCCTTGCTGTAAAGAATTGCTTCTTTATCTCCAGTCTGAATCTGCCCTCCTCAAGCTTTAATCCAATCCCTCTCATCCTATCACAATAGCCCTTGTAAAAAGTCCCTTCCTGACTTTCCTGTAGTCCCCTTTAGGTACTCAAAGGTCTCCCCAGAGCCTTCTCACTCTTCTAGAAAGATGATTGCATTCTTAGCTCTGTCTTGTATGCAGGCCTTAACCAGTGCTTCTCTGCTACACTGAGGATTTTTCAGCCTGTTTTTTCTGCTCTTTCATTACCAAAAATTGTTGCAATCAACAGATTGCTTTGATCTAGAACATCCAGGCAGGGCTGTATTCCCAGAATGCTTGTTAGCTACAATGATACACAAGTGATTCAGAAATTAAAAGGCAATGTTCTGGAAAGGAAATGAGGATCTGTCAGTGGGAAATAGCCCCATGTCTTGTAATTAAAATGAGTGGCTTATTTTATGGATCACATAAACTCTATTATAGGAGGAGACAAGGCTTGCAATAAGTGAACTGCTGCCATGTTACAGTAACATTGCCAACTGTGCAGTGTTCTGTGTTCCTTGTAGTAGAAGACAAAAAAGGTGAAATTAATGCAAGCTGAATTCTGTGCCACCCTTTACCAGGGTGAAAGCAGCAGTAATGACTTAGCCAGGCTCTTGCAGGCATTAACAATGCAAATGAACTGTTGATAAGAAGGACATTGAGATGCTGGAATGTGTCCAGAGAAGGGCAATGAGGCTGGTGGGAGGTCTGGAGCACAAGCCTATGAGGAGAGGCTGAGGGAGCTGGGGTTGCTTAGCCTGGTGAAGAGGAGGCTCAGGGGAGACCTTCTTGCTCTCTACAACTACCTGAAGGGAGGTTGTAGCCAGGTGGGGGTTGGTCTCTTCTCCCAGGCAACCAGCACCAGAACAAGAGGACACAGTCTCAAGCTGCACCAGAGGAAGTTTAGGCTCTAGGTGAGGAGAAAGTTCTTCACAGAGAGAGTGATTACCCATTGGAATGTGCTGCCCAGAGAGGTGGTGGAGTCACCGTCCTTGGGGTTTCAAAAAAGGACTGGATGTGGCATTTGGAGCCAAGGTTTAGTTGTCACGAGGTGTTAGGTGGCAGATGGCCCTGATGACTGTAGAGGGGGTTGGACTAGATGATCCTTTGGAGGTCCCTTCCAACTGGGAGGTGATTGGACTAGATGACCTTTGGAGGACCCTTCCAAGCCAGCACCATTAGTGATTCTGTGCTGTATGTGCTGTATAAATACCTATGAGGAGAGACTGAGGGAGCTGGGGTTGCTTAGCCTGGAGAGGAGGAGACTCAGGGGTGACCTTATTGCTCTCTACAACTACCTGAAGGGAGGTTGTAGACAGGTGAATGTTGGTCTCTTCTCCCAGGCAACCAGCACCAGAACAAGAGGACACAGTCTCAGGCTGCGCCAGGGAAGGTTTAGGCTGGAAGTTCTACACAGAGAGAGTGATTGCCCATTGGAATGGGCTGGCCGGGGAGGTGGTGGAGTCACCATCACTGGAGGTGTTCAGGAGGAGACTTGATGAGGTGCTTGGTGCCATGGTTTAGTTGGTTAGGTGATGTTGGATTGGTTGATAGGTTGGACACAATGATCTTGAAGGTCTCTTCCAACCTTGTCTGGTCCATTCCTTTTCCATTCCATTCCATTCCATTCCATTCCATTCCGTTCCGTTCCGTTCCGTTCCGTTCTGTTCCGTTCCGTTCCACTTCTAGTAGCTCTTTCCTGCAAATGCCGGAAGGTACAAGAAGAACAACTAGCGTTAGGAGAAGGCATTCTGTATGAAGTGAAGGTTTTGTGCAATCCTTTGGAGCCAGAGTCATAAGCAAAATGCAAACACCATTGCCACGCTCCTGCGAGTCTCTCTGCTGGCGCAGCAGCTCGCGCTGCGCGGCGGCGGGCGCGTGGTTGTCTCTGCGTGCAGCCCTCGGATGAGATTTCATAAATATGAAATGGAGCTTGGGAAAGATGTTCTCAGCTGTGCTACATGAGAGGATGAATTTTCTAAGTGTACATAAACATACCTACTTGTCATACTTGTTAGTGACAATAAAATTGACTTCATCTGAAATTTTTATGATTTAGAATGTGTTAAAATAAGCAGGCAGCCTCTTTAATGTTGCATTACGGCAGAGAGGAGTTAATTTTAGAGGGGAAAAAAGGTTTATTTATGTCTCTTTTTTATTGATTTCTTTTTTTTTTTTGCATTTCTTTGCTCTCAGGAAGCTATACTCTTTACAAGTAAACATAAGGGAGGAATAGATTTGTTTCCATTTGACACAATAGTTTATTTTCCTTTCTGATGTGTTTTTCTGACTGTGCGCAGCTTTACACACTACGAGGCTCAGAAGCCTGGGAGAGGATGTGGTAGTTTTAGGTTATGCCTTTAAAATTTCCTTACAGATCTGGAGCTGAGAAGTAGAAAAATGTAAATAAATCACTGTTGGGTGTGAAAAGGAAAAACAAAGATAATTCTAAACTATTGAATGGGAGAGATATCTGCCATGAGACAGGCTGTACCAAAGCATTCTGGGGGCTGCTCTTCTCTTCTCTTCTTGCTTCATTGTTTCTGGAGAGGGCCAGGAGGGTGAGCAGAGGGCTGGAGCACCTCTCCTATGAGGACAGACTGAAGGAGTTGGGGCTGTTCAGTCTGGAGAAGAGAAGGTTCTGAGGTGACCTAATTGTGGCCTTCCAGTATCTGAAGGAGGCCTACAAGAAGGCTGGGGAGGGACTTCTCAGGATCTCAGGTAGTGATAGGACTAGGGGGAAAGGAATGAAGTTCTTCACCGAGCAAGTCATTCGTCATTGGAATGTGCTGCCCGGGGAGGTGGTGGAGTCACCATCCCTGGAGGTGTTCAAGAGGGGATTGGATGTGGCACTTGGTGCCATGGTCTAGTCATGAGGTCTGTGGTGACAGGTTGGACACGATGATCCTCGAAGTCTCTTCCAACCTTTGTGATACTGTGATACTGATACTGTGATACTGTGAAGCTGGAGGTGGGGAGATTCAGGCTGGAGGTGAGGAGGAAGTTCTTCACCATGAGAGTGGTGAAGTCCTGGAATGGGTAGCCCAGGGAGGTGGTTGGGGCACCATCCCTGGAGGTGTTTAAGCCCAGGCTGGCTGAGGCTGTGGCCAGGCTGATCTAGTGTGGGGTGTCCCTGCCCATAGCAGGGGGGTTGGAACTAGCTGATCCTTGTGGTCCCTTCCAACCCTGACTGATACTATGATACTAAAATTCTAACCAGCTGTGTTTTCTGTGGGATACAAATAATTTTAGGTACAGTAGGACTCATTTCTGAGTGATTCTATGGTGCTATGATACTAACCTGCTTCTGCTTGACCTTGGCTGCATTGCTTAAGTCTAACTGCTGCTTTTTCCTCTGCTCCTTTCTTCCTTTTGGGGGAAGGGGGTGGGGGGAGCAGAGCGACAGCTTCCCTGGTCTCTGACCAGAGGGGGTCTCGTGTTGGTTGTTAATTGTAAATATCTGTAACTATTGTAACTCCTGGATATTTTGTACATATCCCTTGCATTCCATTGTAGACTGTAGTTTTGCCTGTACATACAGCTTCCATTTGCTTCCAGCTGAGCTGGTCTGGCAAAGTTAATGTTGGGGGAGGAATTTCATCCCACCACAGAGGACAACGAAAGGAGAGCTCAGAATCATGTCCTGTCATGCCTACAGTTTTACTTGCTCAAAAAAAACTGTTTGCTCACAAAATTAGTCACATGGAGTTACTTAGGAGTCTCAATATTTGCCAATATCTGTTCTGAAATACTTCATTAAGTGGCATTGCTTTGACAATACTCACAGAGAAATAAATGAGGCCAGACAGTTAATTTTTTTGTGTGCTGTTTTCCTGCAGTAGATTCCCTTAGTGGAATTCTCTTGATGCCTTCAGTTACCCAAACCAGTCGTGCTGCATACCTCAGGTTACCAGAGGAAGTTGTAGAGTCTGTTCAGAGGTTTGGGGTTTGTTTTGTAGATGCTTTACTGGATCTGTGTCTTGTTGGTCTTCATTGTGGAGAGGTAAATAGCCCCTAGATGGTAATGGCAACGTGGTTGGAAGGTAATGCAGAGCAAGGAATCAAAAAAATTGTGCATATATTCAAGCACTTAGCTTCTCAAAGCTGGCTTTTGCTTGTCTTACAGTTTGTTAAGCATGTTACTTAAAAAAGAAATCCAGGCTGGATGTGGCTCTGAGTAACCTGATCTAGTGTGAGGTGTCCCTGCCCATGGAGGGGGGTTGGAACTAGATGATTCTTGAGGGCCCTTCCAACCCTAACACTTCTATGATAGAAGAGGGGAGATTGAGAATAGATATAGGGAAGAATTTTTTTCATGCTGGTGGTTGTGAAATGCTGGCCCAGGTTGCCCAGATAGGGTTGAAAGGAGGGCAGGTGGTGGAGTCACCATCACTGGAGGTGTTCAGGAGGAGACTTGATGGGGTGCTTGGTGCCATGGGTTAGTTGTTTAGGTGGTGTTGGATTGGTTGATGGGTTGGACACGATGATCTTGAAGGTCTCTTCCAACCTGGTTTATTCTATCTATTCTATCTAAAGCCCCATTCCTGGAAGCATTCAAGGTCAAATTGGAGGAGGCTTTGAGCAACCTGATCTAGTTGCAGATGGAATGGAATGGAATGGAATGGAATGGAATGGAATGGAATGGAATGGAATGGAATGGAATAGAATAGAATAGAATAGAATAGAATAGAATAGAATAGAATAGAATAGAATAGAATAGAATAGAATAGAATAGAATAGAATAGGATAATAAACCAGGTTGGAAGAGACCTTGATGTCCCTGCT
Source organism: Melanerpes formicivorus (assembly GCF_026170545.1). Classification (NCBI taxonomy): domain Eukaryota; kingdom Metazoa; phylum Chordata; class Aves; order Piciformes; family Picidae; genus Melanerpes; species Melanerpes formicivorus. Next base: position 3,354,274 of record NW_027142420.1, read on the forward strand.
CCCTGCAGGGGGTTGGACCAGATGACCTTTGAAGGTGGCTTCCAACCCAAACCATCCTATGGCTCTATGACTCCTATGACTGAATGAATTTCTGTTATGTTATGAATGATTTGTAGTGCCTAAGGCTAATTAATCACTTTGTAAATGCAGCTCACCAGACAATCATTGTATCAGGAAACCCTGCATTTATGGTGTGATGCATGGCTGTAGTGGAAGATTTCCCTGGGTTTCTGTTTCTGCTATTTAGAGTTTCATTTCAGAGGGTTGGATTGGTTGATGACGCGATGATCTTGAAGGTCTCTTCCAGCCTGGTCTGGTTTGGTCTGGTCTGGTCTGTTCTATTCTATTCTATTCTATTCTATTCTATTCCATTCCATTCCATTCCATTCCATTCCATTCCATTCCATTCCATTCCATTCCATTCCATTCCATTCCATTCCATTCTACTGAACTGCAGCATTTCAATACACTTCTGTTTGATACTAGCTTTCAGAATGGTATTTCTGTGTCTTCCATGCTCTCACCTTTGTCATTTGGAGCGGTGTGTGCCTGTGCTCATATGCACACAAACCTACCCCTGCACCATCTCCCTGAATCTTTGGCACTTCCAAGTAGCAAGAGGACCATATTCTAATTCAATGTGGGTATTATGAGATTGCAGTGAGATACTGAAAGCTGTGACTGAGAGCAGATGAATACCCCCTTACATGGATTTAATAGATCTTTATGAGGGTGTGTGTGCCCATCAGTTACTCTTAAAGGTGGTGGTACATCTCTTTGTGCTCTGTGCTGGCATTCATAAAAATGAATGTAATTAGCTTTTAAAGTGGATTAGTTACATGGTTTTACACTTTTGTGTAGATACAATTATTCAAAAGCAATTTACTTTTACAGTGAGTTAAGCTAAGGCTGCTGAAGAACTTCAGTAAGTTCTGAAGGAGGGAGACTTCATGTGAACCCACAGGAAATTCATTTCCACCCCTGGTTTTGAATCTACACTTCCAAAGGAATGAAGGCCTGAGTTGTGTGTGCTTTGAGGGCTCTAAGTGAAAGATAGGGAAGTTCTGGATGATGTGTGGTGACCCACAAAGTCCATGCCATTCATAGCTGGTCTGCAGAACACTGGCAAATAGGGGTTTTTTCATCTTGAGGAGTTATATCCCTGTGACCTCCTTGAAGGGGGGAGGTGGGTAAATTTACTAAGAGATTAACCCCCTGCTTTCTAGCCAGTCCTCAGTGATTACAGGGGCTAGGGGTAGCTGGACTGTAACTCTTCTTAGGGATGCCAATTAAGGTGGCAAATATCAATACCTTGGTTTTCTCTTGTGGGACTGCAGCCATATAGAATCAGAGAATTGTCAGGGTTGTAAGAGACCTCAAGGATCAGATAGTTCCACCCCCCCTGCCATAGGCAGGGACACCTCACACTAGATTAGGTTGCTCACAGCCACATCCAGCCTGGCCTTAAAAAACTTCCAGGGATGAGGCTTCTACCGCCAGCCTGGGCAACCTGTGCCAGTGTCCTACCACCCTCATGGGGAAGAACTTCTTCTTAACATCCAATCTGAATCTACCCAGTTCTAGTTTTGCTCCATTCCTCCCAGCCCTCTCATTACCTGACACTCCAAAAAGTCCCTCCCCAGCTTTCTTGTAGCCCCTTCAGATGCTGGAAGGCCACATATGGTCTCCTGGGAGCCTTCTCCTCTCCAGACTGAACAGCCCCAACTCTCTCAGTCTGTCTCTGTAGGAGAGGTGTTTTTTGGTTGCACAAACATTCCTTCATGGCCTTTGAAACTTGATGTCCACAGCCAAACCTCAACTTCTGCCAGGAATAGCTAAAGGCTGTGATAAAATAGGACAAAGGCATTGCAGGGCCACACCTGGCCTCAGCCAACATCCCAGTTTTGATCTCATCACCAGACGTGGACAGCTGGGCCTTCGCACAGTAGCAGGGTCTGCTTCAGACCTAGATGCTTATCAGCAAGTTATGCTTTCCTATTTCCAGTATTTGTGCTTCCAACAGTGTGTCTCAGGGACATTTCCATACTGTCCTTGATGACTTGCAGCTGCCTCAGACAGGAGAATCACATACTCTGTTTGAAATCAGTGATCTTGGGGTGCTTCACAAATTAAAAGGCAAAAGGTCCTAGTTAAGAATTTTCCACAGGAGCCTACAAGTCCTGTGACTAATGGATGTATTGTCAGTCACACACGTGTAAATATCTTGCTCTAAATTGCAAGCTCTGCAAATTACTAATAATCATGATTTTTCTTCACTGAATGGCCTTAAGCTTTCATTTAAGCAGGTGTAACAGTTTTCCATTACTCATTAAAGCTTCAAGCAGGATACAAATTGGAAAGACAATTTAATTTAGAGGTAATCTATTTTGTATTTCGCTCATAAAATGAAAGGGAGGTTTAGATTAGATGTTAGGAAGAAGTTCTTCACCATGAGGGTGGTGAGGCCATGGAACAGGTTGCCTGGGGAGGTGGTAACAGCCTCACAGAATCATAGAATAGTTAGGGTTGGAAGGGACCTCAAGAATCATCTAGTTCCACTCCCCCTGCCCTAGGCAGGGACCCCTCACACTAGATCAGGTTGCACAGAGCCACAAAGGCTCAGAGGATGAGGTTCAGAGCCTCATCCCTGGGTGTTCTTAAGGCCAGGCTGGATGTGGCTCTGGGCAGCCTGATCTAATGGAAAGTGTCCCTGCCCATGGCAGGAGGCTTGGAACAAGATGATCCTTGAGGGTCCCTTCCAGCACCCACAACTCTACGACTCTGTGACAGAGCTGTGAAGCAAATATTAAACCTAGGTTAATCATTCTTCATCTATATATACCTCAGTTTCTTACCTAAATCACAGCTTGATAGCTTCAATGGATAGATTCATAGATTCATCAGTGTTAAACAGCAAATTTTTAGGGACATTCTCCATTTTTCCCTGTGGGTGTGCTGAAAGGTCGAGCAATACACACGAACAGACACAGATAAACAGGCACAGGCCTAGCACTTCCTTTTCTTTGGTACTCTCTTGGCCATCATGTGAGGAGAGGCTGAGGGAGCTGGGGCTGCTTAGCCTGGAGAAGAGGAGGCTCAGGGGTGACCTTATTGCTCTCTACAACTACCTGAAGGGAGGTTGTAGACAGGCAGAGGTTGGTCTTTTCTCCCAGGCAACCAGAACAAGAGGACACAGTCTCAAGCTGTGCCAGGGAAGGTTTAGGCTGGATGTTAGGAAGAAGTTCTATACAGAGAGAGTGATTGCCCATTGGAATGGGCTGCCCAGGGAGGTGGTGGAGTCACCATCACTGGAGGTGTTCAGGAGGAGACTTGCTGGGGTGCTTGGTGCCATTGTTTAGTTGATTAGGTGGTGTTGGATTAGCCGATAGGTTGGACATGATGATCTTGAAGGTCTCTTCCAACCTGGTCTATTCCATTCCATTCCATTCCATTCCATTCCATTCCATTCCATTCCATTCCATTCCATTCCATTCCATTCCACCCTATCTATTCTATTCTATGATCTTGAAGGCCTCTTCCAATCTGGTCTATTCTATTCTATTCTATTCTATTCTATTCTATTCTATTCTATTCTATATTCCATTCCATTCCTTCCATTCCATTCCATTCCATTCCATTCCATTCCATTCCATTCCATTCCATTCCATTCCATTCCATTCCATTCCACCCTATCTATTCTATTCTATGATCTTGAAGGTCTCTTCCAACCTGGTCTATTCTATTCTATTCTATTCTATTCTATTCTATTCTATTCTATTCTATATTCCATTCCATTCCATTCCACCCTATCTATTCTATTCTATGATCTTGAAGGTCTCTTCTAACCTGGTCTATTCTATTCTATTCCATTCCATTCCATTCCATATTCCATTCCATTCCATTCCATTCCATTCCACCCTATTCTATTCTATTCTATTCTATTCTATTCTATTCTATTCTATTCTATTCTATCCTATTCTATCCTATTCTATTCTAAATATTCCATTCAAGACAGACATTTGGAAGGTGGTGAACAGTGATATGCTTAGCAGTAACCTTTCCTCCTGACGTGATAATGTCCGTGTGCCTTGTTTTGTTTGGCTTTGCCTGGCGCTGATGAAGCCTGAGGCTGCTGTTCCTCCGGAGCCGCTGATAATTTTGTGTGTTATCTGATGAACTGACACATTTGGTTGAAATCAGACAGAGCCCTTAGGCTGGGCATGGGTTTAATTTAAAGCAGCATCAAAGGTTTGCACTGTGTGCTGTTTAATCATCGTGTTTATCAGGCAAAGAAAAATTACCGGAAGGACCGTAGGGAGAGGGTTATCTTAAGGAGCAGTAACTTGGGAAATTGATAATAACTCCAAGGTAATTTACAGCTAACTTTTACATTCATTAATGTAACATTTCCCACTAATAATTGCGGTGCGTGTCATGTTCTAATTAAATTGGAGACATTAGCGCTGGCTTTCGGTTTCGCTGAACTCTGAGAGGGTCAGGGGAAGGCATTAACGTGGAATTAAAGGGAAGCCTCCACTGCTGCTCCTGCTGCAGTGAGTATTTCACTTGCCTGTAGAGCCCTTCTGCTAGTGTTTTGTGTTACAGTGCATACAGTGAATCATAGAATCAACCAGGTAGGAAAAGACCTCAGAGATCATCAAGTCCAAGCTATTACCTAATACCTAACACCTCCTGACAGCTACACCATAGCTCCAAGTGCCACATCCAAGCCTTTTTGGAACACCTCCAGGGATGGGGACTCCACCAGCTCCCTGGGCAAATCTGAGGGTGACTTGAGGAAATGTGTCTATCCTTAATTGCAGTCAGTGACATAAAAAGGCAATATTTTAAATCAGAGCGTGCTAGCATAAATTACTCTGAGGTTTCTGTTTGTATTTTCTTTAGCTGGGTCAGTTTTGTACAGCTAGAGCAGGCTGCTCACAGCCACATCCAGCCTAGCCTTAAAAACCTCCAGGGATGAGGCTTCCACCACCTCCCTGGGCAACTTGTGCCAGTCTCTCACCACCCTCATGGGGAAGAACTTCTTCCTAACATCTAATCTGAATCTACCCACTTGTAATTTTGCTCCATTTCCCTCAGTCCTGTCACTACCCAACACTCTATAAAGTCCCTCCCCAGCTTTCTTGTAGCCCCCTTAAGATACTGGAAGGCCACAATAAGGTCTCCTTGGAGCCTTCTTTTCTCCAGACTGAACAGCCCTAACTCTCTCAGTCTGTCCTTATAGGAGAGGAGCTCCAGCTCTCTGCTTATCCTCATGGCCCTTCTCTGGACACCTTCCAGCACCTCCAGATCTTTTTTGTAGTAGGGGCTCCAGAACTGGACACAGTGCTCCAGGTGGGATCTCACCAGAGTGGAGTAGAGGGGGAGAATCACCTCCCTTGGCCTGCTGGATACACTTCTTTTGATGCAGGCCAGGCTCTGCTTGGCTCTCTGGGCTGCAAGTGCTCACTGCTGGCTCCTGTTGAGCTTCTCCTCCCCCAGCACCCCCAGGTCCTTTTCTTCAGGGCTGCTCTCAAGCCAGTCCCTGCCCAGCCTATATCAGTGCTTGGGATTGCCCCGACCCAGATGCAGGACCTTGCACTTGATCTTGTTGAACTTGATATTTGTTTGTAGGTGGCATAGCTAACACCTCAGTTCCAGTGAAGAGCTGGAAGGAATTTTCAGGGTATTAGTAAGACTTCAGGAGAAGTTGTTAAATGAGGATGTTTCTCCTGTAGAATGGCACTTGAGTAAAGTAGATTAATGTGTTAGGGTAATAACCGCACAGGAGGTCAATGGTGCAAGATGGAGGTTGCAGCCCTTTCATTTCCATGTCCTGGGCATGGCATGGTTCTGCTGGGAGAGGTACTGGATCTCTCTTGCTTGGGCCAGCACATTCTGCTATCATTAATACTACATCTCTTTGTTTTTCAGGACAAAGAAGGCGTGGAGGGGGTATCTGTGGGAGCCATTCTTTCTGACTACCAGAGAGTTCGAGTTGAAGATGTGTAAGAAAATATTCATCTTTGTGCATTCTGAAAAGTGCTTGATGTATTTGTTTGCTAACTCACATTCTGGAGCAGCCTGATGCTTTATTTCTTACTTTCTATCACTCCAAATTAATTCAATTTGTTAATACAAATAGGGCTGGAGCTCGTCTCCTATGACGTTGAGGCCCTGTCCCTGGAGGTGTTTAAGCCCAGGCTGGATGAGGCTCTGGCCAGCCTGATCCAGTGTGGGGTGTCCCTGTCCAACCACCTCCCTGGACAACCCATTCCAGGGCTTCACCACTCTCATGAGGAAGAACTTCCTCCTCACATCCTGCCTGAATCTCCCCACCTTCAGCTTCATTCCATTCCCTCTAGTCCTGTCACTACCTGAGATCCTGAGCAGTCCCTCCCCAGCCTTCCTGTAGCCCCCTTCAGATACTGGAAGGCCACAATGAGGTCACCTCAGAGCCTTCTCTTCTCCAGACTGAACAGCCCCAACTCCTTCAGTCTGTGCTCACAGGAGATGTGCTCCAGCCCTCTGATCATCCTCGTGGTCCTTCTCTGGACACCTTCCAGCACCTCCACATCCCTCTTGTAATAGGGGCTCCAGAACTGGAGGCAGTACTGCAGGTGGGGTCTCCCCAGAGCTGAGCAGAGGGGGAGAATCACCTCCCTTGCCCTGCTGGCCACACTTCTCCTGATGCAGCCCAGGATCTGATTTGCTTTCTGGGCTGCAAGTGCACATTGGGAGCTCATGTTGAGCTTTTTGTCCCCCAGCACCCCCAAGTCTCTCTCCTCAGGGCTGCTTTCCAGCCAGTCCCTGCCCACCCTGGATTTGTGTTTGGGATTGCCTCGACCCAGGTGCAAGACCCTGCCCTTGGTCTTGTTGAACCTCATGAGGTTGGCTTGTGCCCACCTCTCCAGCCTGTCCAGGTCCCTCTGTAGCTATATATGTATATTTGTAGCTAGAGTGAGTCTGTCTAACATGTGTGAGAAAGCTCACCCATTAGATAAATAATGCTAAACAATGCTAAGTGACAAATAAATGGAATCTTTTAGTACCCTGAGCTGGTCCCATAGTTAGATATTTTTAAGTCTTTCAGGAGCTAGGCATTGCACATTTTATCAGCAGCTGATGGTACTTGACAATCTGCAGAAGGGTCACCTACCTAATTTGATGAACAATCAAATGCTGTGGATCCAGTGCTGCTCAAATATGATATATATCAAAACAAATAATTAAATTTACATTAACAAATTGCTACTTTGCATTGCAAGCTATGTAATTTTTCCTGAGTGATTCTGTTCCTTGGGGACTGATCCAAATCACAGGTTAGTTGAGTTCAGCATATTGCATGGGTGACGTGTGCCATGTTTATCACAGAGCAGTAACTCTTCCCTCAGCTGTGCTTTGAAGAGGGAGCACTTCAAATGGTAATGTTGCAGAATGATTTGGGTTGGAATCATCTAGTTCCAGCTCCTCTGCCACGAGCAGGGACACCTTCCACTAGATCAGGTTCCATCCAATCTGGCCCTGAATGCTTGCAGGGAAAGGGTCACCCACAATTTCTCTGGGCAGCCTCTCCAGTGTCACAGTGAAGAATATTCCTTCCTAATGTCTAATATAGATCTGCACTTCTTCAGTTTAAAACCATTACTCCTTCTGCTATCACTAAACTTAGGAAGAAAGAGACCCTCCTCATCTTACATAAAGTCCCCTCTATGTACTAGAAGGCTGCTACAAGCTGAACAATCCCAATCCTCTCAACCTATTCTCATAGGGGAGGTGCTCCAGCCCTTTGATCATCTTTGTGACCCTCCTATGGACCTACTCCAAGAGGTCCATAGCTTTCCTGTGCTGGGGACTTCAGAGGTGAATGCAGTACTCCAGATGGAGTCTCATCAGGGTGGAGTAAAGGGAGTAGTATTGCTGTTTGACATGTTGGAGTGAGCGCAGAGGAGGGCCACAAAGACGATCCAAGAGCTGCAGCACCTCTGCTGTGAGGATAGGCTGAGGGACCTGGGGGTGTTCAGCCTAGAGAACAGCAGGCTGGGGAGACCTTAGAGCTGCCTTCCAATACCTAAAGGGTTCCTACAGGAAGGCTGCAGAGGGACTTTTCATCAGGGTGTCTAGCTGCAGGACAAGGGGGAAGGGTTTAAAGCTGAGGGAGAGTAGGCTTAGACTGGATCATAGGAAGGCATTCTTCTGTACAAGGGTGGTGAGACTCTGGAATAGGCTGCCCAGGGAGGTTGTGAATGCCTCCTCCCTGGGAGCATTCAAGTCCAGCCTGTATGAGGCCTTGAGCAGCCAAGTCTGGTTGAGAGGTGTCCCTGCCCATGGTGGGGAGCTTGGAGTAGATGATCTTTGAGCTCCCTTCCAACGGAAGCCATTCTAGGATTCTATTGGAATCAAATTTGTAAAAGAAATATTATTTGAAGCTAGTAGTAAATGAGAGAAGTCAACTTAATTTTACACCAGTCATGCTGTACACAAACATAATGCCTGGCTTTATCCAATTTCTTGTTTTTAAGGTGCAGAAGGCTGAACCTTCAGCCTTTAGCTTACCTTTGGCGTCGGAACCAGGAAACCCTACTTAAAGAAATGATCTCCTCTAACATTGAAGCCATAATCATTAAAGTGGCAGCTTTTGGTAAGTATGCACACTGTGAGCAATTTTCTCTGCTTAAACTTCCCATGGGCAAATCCACAACATAGCAGAGAGCAGCTGAAACTTACTTTTATTTAACATGTTTTAGGATATGAAGTGAAGAGGAGGCTCAGGGGAGACCTTATGGCTGTCTACAACTACCTGAAGGGAGGTTGGAGCCAGGTGGGGGTTGGTCTCTTCTGCCTGGAACAAGAGGACACAGTCTCAAGCTGTGCCAGGGGAGGTTTAGGCGGGATGTTAGGAAGAAGTCCTTCCCAGATAGAGAGATTGGCCATTGGGATGTGCTGCCCAGGGAGGTGGTGAAGTCCCCATCCCTGGAGGTGTTTAAGAGGGGATTGGATGAGGCCCTTGGTACCATGGTTTAGTTGATGAGATGGTGTTGGGTGATAGGTTGGACTTGATGATCTCAAAGGTCTTTCCAAAGCTGGTCTATTCCTATTCTATTCTATTCCTATTCTATTCCCATTCCATTCCATTCCATTCCAGGCAACAAAGTTGGTGAGGGGTTTGGAACACAAGCCCTATGAGGAGAGGCTGAGGGAGCTGGGGTTGCTTAGCCTGGAGAAGAGGAGGCTCAGGGGTGACCTTATTGCTCTCTACAACTACCTGAAGGGGGGTTGTAGACAGGCAGAGGTTGGTCTCTGCTCCCAGGCACCCAGTACCAGAACAAGAGGACACAGTCTCAGGCTGTGCCAGGGGACGTTTAGGCTGGAGGTTAGGAGGAAGTTTTACACAGAGAGAGTGATTGCCCATTGGAATGGGCTGCCCAGGGAGGTGGTGGAGTCACCATCACTGGAGGTGTTCTGGAGGAGACTTGATGGGGTGCTTGGTTGCATGGTTTAGTTGTTTAGGTGGTGTTGGATGATAGGTTGGACACAATGATCTTGAAGATCTCTTCCAACCTGGTCTATTCCTATTCTATTCCTATTCTATTCTATTCTATTCTATTCTATTCCATAAAGAAAAACATAGTAAATTGCATCATAATTCCTGAATAATTCAACCTGTCTGCAGTTCATTCATGGAGGAGACATGGGAAAGATGGAAAGCAGAAGGCACTGAATGAATTTTGTAATTGTTTTTATTTTCTCTGTGTGTGTGTGTTCTAGTTTGGTTTTGATTTGCAGTCAAGATGCACATTCCCTCACTTACACTGCTAACAAGCAGTGTAATTCAGTAGTGTTTCTCCTCAGTCCTGCAAGGCCAGTTAGAAGCCCATTGTTTTCTACTCTGAGGTCCCTCTTGGAAAGAAATATCTTTTTCTTTTCTAAAGGAGCAGTTTTTCAGGCCATGTAAAGTACATTTTGTGTTATTTTTGCCCTAAAATGGAATGCTTTCATTGCTTAAGAGGACATGAAGCAAAACCACCAGCCCACAGAGAATATCCAGCTTGCTTTGTTCCCATCAGAAGCATCTTTAAAAGGAAAAGATATGATTTAAATAATAGATAAAACTGTTTCACAGGTAGACATCATTGATGACCTGTCTCATGCTTGAGGCAAGATAAGCTTGCCTTTTGTATTCTGCAGCCTTAAAAACCTTAAACTGCACTGGTAAGTGCACAAAGAGTGCTTTGTGGCCTATCCATTGAAGGAGCAAATGCCATAAATACTTGTGGGTGGCAATTAGGTAGAAAATCTTTCCAAGTTTGTTTTTTTTCTTCTTCTTCTTCTTCTTCTTCTTTTTTTTTTTTCTTTTCCTTTTGGCTACAGGTAAAAGAAAGATCTTATCAGAGTCAATTTCTCACCTGCCTCAGGCAGATGTAATTAGATGTAAGCAAATTTAATGGAGCTTGTGTGCTCTGGGGCCATTCTGTAATGCTTTAATAATTGCATGCCTTATTAAAGTGGATTTAAGGTATGAAGGGCTGTTTAACATATCAAGTGGCAAAGAAGATAAGATACAGTTTAACTTTTTGCCTCTTGCATTAATAATGGAAGCTAAACTGTAATGAAAATATTTGAAAGAACAGATTTGAGAGTCTGAAGGGTAATGCACTGCTGGTACATTGCACAGATGTTAAATGTGAGAGGCAAATCTGTAACCTGAGCTTGACGTTCATCAGCGCTGGCATACTCCTCCACCTGCCTTGTCCTTTATTAGAATAAACCTTTATTAGAATAAACCAAACCAGGTTGGAAGAGACCTTCAAGATCATCGTGTCCAACCCATCAACCAATCCAACCCACCCAAACAGCTAACCCATGGCACCAAGCACCCCAGCAAGTCTCCTTCTGAACACCTTCAATGATGGTGACTCCACCACCTCCCCAGGCAGCCCATTCCAATGGGCAATCACTCTCTCTGTATAGAACTTCTTCCTAACATCCAACCTGAACCTCCCCTGGCGCAGCCTGAGACTGTGTCCTCTTGTTCTGGTACTGGGTGCCTGGGAGAAGAGACCATCATCAGCCTGTCTACAACCTCCCTTCAGGTAGTTGTAGAGAGTGATAAGGTCACCCCTGAGTCTCCTCTTCTCCAGGCTGAGCAGCCCCAGCTCCCTCAGCCTCTCCTCATAGGGCTGTTCTCCATTGCCTTAGTGCCAGGATGGGCATGGTAAAAGGCTGTCATTTTATGCAGAAAACACATAATTATGCAAGTCAATGAGCAGTAGTTTAGTGCATTCCCCTAAACCCACCATTACAAATGAATACCATCAACTTTGCCCGTGGCAAGAGTTTTCTGCCTCAGAGTAGTCTCTTTCTCCAGATGGGATACCAATTGCTCTCAGTGACATGCAAAAGAACTATTGTTAGCAAGCCTCCACCACAGGCCTTCTGTTGATCTATAAGTAGCTCAGCTTTCTTTCCTTTAGAGTATATTTCAGAAGCTTTGATGATGGGAGAAGAGCATTACCTCAGCTAGAAGCAAACCTGAGCTATCAAAAAAGAAAGAGAAAGCTTTTTCTGCATGTTTATCTCCAGTGCCATTTTCCTGCTGACAAAGATGCCTGTATGATGCATGATGCTTTTATATTTGAAATATACCCCTCCTAAGTGGAAATCCCAGAAAGTCAGAAGGAGGTTACTCAGTAATAACTGAAACAGAAGCAGCTATTGATTGTTTTTAACATGTGTGTGCCTGAAATCCCAGTTCTAGCCATTGCTCATATGAAACTGTAATATTATATCCTGAAGTTCAATTTGGGATCAGTTTGGAACAGGTTGCCCAGGAACGTTGTGGATGTCCCTTCCCTGGAGGTGTTCAAGGCCTTGAGGAACCTGGAAGGTGTCCCTGGTTGTGGTAGCAGGGTTCACAGGATCACAGCATCTCAGGGGTTGGAAGCAACTCAAGGAGATCATTGAGTCCAAGCCCCCTGACAGAGCAGGACCATACAATCTAGCTCAGGTCACACAGGCATGCATCCAGATGGGCCTTGGAAGTCCCCAGAGAAGGAGACTCCAAAACCTCTCTGGGCAGCCTGTTTCAGTGCTCTGTGACCCTTACAGTAAAGTTCCCCCTTGTGTTGAGGTGGAACCTCCTGTGCTGCAGCTTACATCCATTGCTCCTTGTCCTATCCCAGGGAGCAAGTGAGCAGAGCCTGTCCCCTCCCTCCTGACCCCCAGCCCTCAGATATTTATAAACATTTATTAAATCCCCTCTAAGTCTTCTCTTTTCCAGACTCAAAAGCCCCAAGTCCCTCAGCCCCCATCACCAGGGGAGTGCAGTGCTCCAGTCCCCTAATCATCCTCATAGCCCTCTGCCAGACCCTCTCCAGCAGATCCCTGTCCCTCTTGAACTGGGGAGCCCAAAACTGAAGGCAGTACTTGAGATGAGCTCCCAGCAGGGCAGAGTAGAGGGGGAGGAGAACCTCCCTGGATCTGGGGACACACTCTTCTTAATACACCCCAGGATCCCATTGGCCTTCTTGGCCACCAGGGCACATTGCCGTCCCATGCAGAACTTGTTCTCCACCAGCACTCTGAGGTCCCTCTCCCCAGGGCTGCTCTCCAGCAGATCCCCTCCCAACCTGTACTGCTGCAGTTTATTATTCCTCCCCAGATTCAGGACTCTGCACCTGGGGAGGACTAATAAACTGGAGTTGGAACTAGAGTCAAGTTGGAACCAGATTCTCTGAATCTATCAATTCTCTGAATCAATGAAAGAAACAGCATGCTTTGAAAATGTCTCTGGCTTTTAGTGCTGAGCTATTTTCAGGTCATTATTGGGGAAGCTGAAGGAACTTATCATCACAGAGGAGTGTACTTGCTTTCTCTACATATCTTCAAACGGAAGCTCAGACAACTCACAAACATAACAAGATGTTCCTCATTTCCTTCTATTAAGCCATCAATACATGATCCCAGTTGTTCTCTTCCATTTTGTGCTGTAAGAATTTCTTTACTTATTAATAAAGAAACTAAATGTTTGCATTGTTCTTAGCTGGTGATTGTTCCATTGCTTTTCCCTTGGGCAGTTACCAGACACTGAAGCTGTAGTGAAGTCTGTGACAGTCTTCACAAACTTTGCTTTTCACAGAATCACAGAACAGCAAAGTTGGTGAGGGGCTTGGAACACAAGCCCTATGAGGAGAGACTCAGGGAGCTGGGGTTGCTTAGCCTGGAGAAGAGGAGAGTCAGGGGTGACCTTATTGCTCTCTACAACTACCTTAAGGGAGGTTGTAGCCAGGCAGATGTTGGTCTCTTCTCCCAGGCAATCAGCACCAGAACAAGAGGACACAGTCTCAGGCTGCACCAGGGGAGGTTTAGGCTGGAGGTTAGGAGGAAGTTCTATACAGAGAGAGTGATTGCCCCTTGGAATGGGCTGCCTGGGGAGGTGGTGGAGTCACCATCATTGGAGGTGTCTTAAGATTAGACTCACTGTAGCCTTCAGAAGAACTTGGGCACAAGCCAACCTCAGGAGGTTCAATAAGAGCAAGTGCAGGGTCCTGCAGCTGGGTCGAGGCAATCCCAGGCACAAATTCAGGCTGGGCAGTGACTGGCTGGAAAGCAGCCCTGAGGAGAGAGACTTGGGGGTGCTGGTGGAGGAGAAGCTCAACAGGAGCTCTCAGTGTGCACTTGCAGCCCAGAAAGCCAATCAGATCCTGGGCTGCATCAGGAGAAGTGTGGCCAGCAGGGCAAGGGAGGTGATCCTCCCCCTCTGCTCAGCTCTGGTGAGACCCCACCTGGAGTACTGCCTCCAGTTCTGGAGCCTCTAGTACAAGAGGGATCTGGAGGTGCTGGAAGGTGTCCAGAGAAGGGCCACAAGGATGATCAGAGGGCTGGAGCACCTCTCCTATGAGGACAGACTGAGGGAATTGGGGCTGTTCAGTCTGGAGGAGAGAAGGCTCTGAGGTGACCTCATTGTGGCCTTCCAGGATCTGAAGGGGGCTACAAGAAGGCTGGGGAGGGACTGCTCAGGATCTCAGGTAGTGATAGGACTAGGGGGAGTGGAATGAAGCTGGAGGTGGGGAGATTCAGGCTGGAGGTGAGGAGGAAGTTCTTCCCCATGAGAGTGGTGAAGCCCTGGAATGGGTTGTCCAGGGAGGTGGTTGGGGCCCCATCCCTGGAGGTGTTTAAGCCCAGGCTGGATGAGGCTCTGGCCAGCCTGATCTAGTGTGGGGTGTCCCTGGCCATGGCAGGGGTGTTGGAACTAGATGATCCTTGTGGTCCCTTCCAACCCTGACTGATACTATGATACTATGAACTTTAGGTGCCACCAGTTCTTCAAACCAATAATTATGATTTGTTCAGCATTTTACTAAGTCAAAATGGAATTATTATTTTTATTGGTTTATAATATCAAAAGCTACTCCTCAAAATCCAGACATTTAGATTTTTGAACATACTAAAGAAAAGCCCAACCCCAAACCATGTTCTTGTGAGTGAGGCAAGGCTTCGGAATGGGGATTTTATTAGCTGAATGTAATGCCCTGAAAATGGAGCTTGATTTTTCTAATGGTCTAGATAAATGCAAGTAATATCAAGTAGTTACCCCTCAGGTGAGGCCTTTATGCTGCAATAATACATGTGTACAAAACGAGCCCCTTGAATTACAGTTCTTTTGTGTAAGTTAACACAAGTGAAATGCCTTTTAGTAACGTTCTTGGGGGCTTTTTATACATTTTTCTTTTGCACTCCAGAGCAGAGCCCTGAATTTTTGCCTCAGTTTTTGACATTGATGCAGTTCTCTACAGCACTTAGCTTGCAGCTCTACCTAAGAGGGCTCTGCAGCCATTGTTGATGATATCTGCAGGAAGGAGTTCTGCTCCTGTCAGTGGATTTATCAGGAATTACAGATGGAGTAAGATTTACTTTGAAGTGATTATACCATTTATACCATTTGTTCTATCACATACTGATTTTTACAGGAAAACTAGGCCACAAAAACTGGGGATGAGAGCACAATTTGTTTTCCTGCATGCTGTTGTTTAGCCTGGAGAAGAGGAGGCTCAGGGGAGACCTCATTGCTCTCTACAACTACCTGAAGGGTGGTTGTAGCCAGGAGGGGGTTGGTCACACTATCACAGTATCACTTAGGTTGGAGAGGACCTCGAGGATCATCGAGTCCAACCTATCAACACAGACCCCATGACCAGACCATGACACCAAGTGCCACGTCCAGTCTCCCCTTGAACGCCTTCAGGGTCGATGACTCAACCACCTCCCTGGGCAACCCATTCCAATGCCGAATGACTCGCTCGGTGAAGAACTTCCTCCTCACCTGGAGTCTAAACCTCCCCTGGCGCAGCTTGAGACTGTGTCCCCTTGTTCTGGTGCTGGTTGCCTGGGAGAAGAGGCCAACCCCCTCCTGGCGACAACCACCCTTCAGGTAGTTGTAGAGGGCAATGAGGTCACCCCTGAGCCTCCTCTTCTCCAGGCTAAACAATCCCAGCTCCCCCAGCCTCTTCTCATAGGGCTTGTGTTCAAGGCCTCTCCCCAGCCTTGTTGCCCTTCTCTGGACACGTTCAAGTGTTTCGATGTCCTTCCTAAACTGAGGGGCCCAGAACTGGACACAGGACTCAAGGTGCGGCCTAACCAAAGCAGAGCACAGGGCACTATGACCTCCCTGCTCCTGCTGGCCACACTATTCCTAATGCAGGCCAGGATGCTATTGGCCCTCCTGGCCAACTGGGCACACTGCTGGCTCATATTCAGGTGGCTGTCGATCAGCACCCCCAGGTCCCTCTCTGTTTGGGAGCTCTCCAGCCACTCCGACCCCAGCCTGTAGCTCTGCATGGGATTGCCGTAGCCAAAGTGCAGCACTCGGCACTTGGACTTGTTGAATGCCATCCCATTGGACTCTGCCCATCTGTCCAGTCGGTCGAGGTCCCTCTGCAGAGCCTTTCTACCCTCTAACTGACCAACATCTGCCCCTAACTTTGTGTCATCTGCAAACTTGCTGATGACTGACTCAACCCCCTCATCCAGATCATCAATGAAGATGTTGAAGAGTGCCTTCTCCCAGGCAAGCACACTAGAACAAGAGGTCACAGTCTCAAGCTGCACCAGGGGAGGTTTAGGCTGGATATGAGGAAGAAGTTCTTCGCAGAAAGAGAGATTGGCCATTGGAATGTGCTGCCCAGGGAGGTGGTGGAGTCACCATCACTGGAGGTGTTCAAGAGGGGATTGGAAGTGGCACTTGGTGCCATGGTCTAGTCATGAGGTCTTGGGTGATAGGTTGGACTTGATGATCTTTGAGGTGTCTTCCA
Source organism: Melanerpes formicivorus (assembly GCF_026170545.1). NCBI lineage: Eukaryota > Metazoa > Chordata > Aves > Piciformes > Picidae > Melanerpes > Melanerpes formicivorus. The sequence goes on from NW_027142420.1 coordinate 3,370,584, forward strand.
ACCTTGGTGATACTGTGATACCTTTGGAGGTGTCTCTGCCCCAACCCATTACAGGTACTGGTCTATCTCAAAGAAGTAAAGCCCTTCTTGCTGTCTTGATGGCCCATAATAAATTGGCTGATGCAGTTCAGCTGAGGAGTTAAAAATGCATTGAAAATAATGGAGCATAACATTCTAGGGTTAACATTCAGCCATAGATGATGCAGTTAAATAAAACAGGCATTAACTTCAAGGTCAGTCAGTGAAGTAATAAAAAATGAATATTTTAATTGAATTGTAATTGCTTCCCATTGATACATGCAAGTTAAATAAAATAGATGTCAGTGCTGCAAATTATAGTTCCCTTCCTAATTAACTTCTTAATTCTACATATAGTCATCCAGCCCCTGGACCTTGCTGTTGGTTTATCCACCCATCCAGCTTTCATCACATCTTCTTTCATGAAGGAGAAATCTGGAGGATGTGGTTCAATGGGATGTCCCAAGGCATTGTTTTGGGTTTAGTTTCTTCCTAGCTTTAACTCTTTTTAAGAATCTGAATCACAGAATTGTCAGGGTTGGAAAGGATCATCTAGATCCAACCCCCCTGCCATGGGCAGGGACCCCTCACACTGGATCAGGTTGCCCAGAGCCACATCCAGCCTGGCCTTAAAAAATTCCAGGGATTGGTCTTGCACCACCTCCCTGGGCAACATGTTCCAGTGTCTCACCATCTTCATGGGGTACAACTTCTTCCTAATATCCAAACACAGTTGGGAAAGCAGTAATAGGAATCCAATAGAGTAGAGTAGAGTAGAGTAGAGTAGAGTAGAGTAGAGTAGAGTAGAATAGAATAGAATAGAATAGAATAGAATAGAATAGAATAGAATAGAATAGAATAGAATAGAATAGAATAGACCAGGTTGGAAGAGACCTTCAAGATCATCGTGTCCAACCTATCATCCAACACCAATCAACCAACTAAACTGTGCAACCGAGCACCCTGTCAAGTCTCCTCCTGAACACCTCCAGCGAAAAACAGACATCCTGCCAGGGGCAGGGACACCCCACACTAGATCAGCCTGGCCAGAGTCTCATCCAGCCTGGGCTTAAACACTTCCAGGGACAGGGCCTCAACCACCTCCCTGGACAACCCATTCCAGGGCTTCACCACTCTCATGGGGAAGAACTTCCTCCTCCCCTCCAGCCTGAATCTCCCCACCTCCAGCTTCATTCCATTCCCCCTAGTCCTATCACTACCTGAGATCCTGAGCAGTCCCTCCCCAGCCTTCCTGTAGCCCCCTTCAGATACTGGAAGGCCACAATTAGGTCACCTCGGAGCCTTCTCTTCTGCAGACTGAACAGCCCCAACTCCTTCAGTCTGTCCTCACAGGAGAGGTGCTCCAGCCCTCTGATCATCCTCGTGGCCCTTCTCTGGACACCTTCCAGCACCTCCACATCCCTCTTGGAATAGCGGCTCCAGAACTGGAGGCAGTACTCCAGGTGGGGTCTCCCCAGAGCTGAGCAGAGGGGGAGAATCACCTCCCTTGCCCTGCTGGCCACACTTCTCCTGCTGCAGCCCAGGATCTGATTGGCTTTGCGGGCTGCAAGTGCACATTGAGAGCTCCTGTTGAGCTTTTTGTCCACCAGCAACCCCAAGTCTCTCTCCTCAGGGCTGCTTTCCAGCCAGTCCCTGCCCAGCCTGGATTTGTGCCTGGGATTGCCTCGACCCACATGCAGGACCCTGCACTTGCTCTTGTTGAACTTAATGAGGTTGGCTTGTGCCCACCTCTCCAGTCTGTCAAGGTCCCTCTGGATGGCCTCCCTTCCCTCCAGCCTGTCTGCTGCACCACACAGCTTGGTGTCATCAGCAAACTTGCTGAGGGTGCACTCAATGCCACTGTCCATGGCACCCACAAAGATGTTGAACAAGACAGGTCCCAGGACTGGTCCCTAAGGGACTCTGCTTGTCCCTGGCCTCCACTGGGACATGGAGCCATGGACAGCCACTCTTTGGGTGCGGCCAAGAGAAAACACTTCTTTAGCCTACTGCCTTGCCTCTTAGCATCGAGGACATAATGCTAAGCTGGTATCAGGTGGAAGACATCACTGGAACTCTTGAAGTGCAACAAAGATATTTCAGAATGATTTCCACAAGCATAAATTATCATTAGCTTGTGTCTCCTAACACACATTTCTAGTCTGTTACTAAAGAGCAGTAAACCAATACCAAGCCAAAAAAAAGAAGAGGGAGCTAAAAACCCCTCAGCCCTCTTCCACTTGAATTATTGAGCAGATTTTAAAGTGTTCCCCTAGATATGGAATTTTTAATATGCTTTAATGAAATATTTAAAAACCTGTATTAATGTTTTGAGATCTCATTCATAGCCTAAAACTGCCACAACTTGTTTTAGTTTCCCAGGAATTTGAATAAAGCAAGACCCTGACTGCAAAAATTAAAGAGCATCTCAGCTATTTGAACTCAGCCACGGCTTTATATAAATAGTGCTCCACACATTTATATAACAGCTTTCATCATCAATGAACTAAAGTGCTTTGCAAGGTACCTACTTCAGAAATTGCTTCTAAATGGAGTAATTCTGCTGACAGCTCTTTAATGATACCCATTATTGTATAAAGCAGGAGAGTAGGAAAAAATAGACAAGGATTGCATTCAGTACAAAAAAAAAAACCCTCCAAACTGCAATTAAGAGTAGTAAAAAATGTGATCACTGACAACTTCCCAGGGTGCCTTCACTTTCAAACACCATATTCTTTTTGGTGTTTTTTTTTTTTTCATATTTACTTCACAAGTTAAGGCCTTTTCACAGAATCACAGAGAACACCCAGTTGGTAGAGATATGAAAGATCATCCAGTCCAACCCTCGACCCAACACTGAAGGGTCAGCACTAAACCATGTCCCTAAGCGCCAGGTCCACAGGCTGCTTGAACACCCCCAGGGATGATGACTCCAGCACTGCCCTGGGCAGCACATTCCAGCGTTTGAGAACTCTTAGAGTGAAGAAATATTTCCTAAGACCCAGCCTAAACCTCCCGTGGTACAGCTTGAAACCATTTCATCTGGTCCTGTCTCTTGCCACCAAGGAGCAGAGACTGCCCCCTCCTCAGTCCAACACGCCTTCAGGGAGAGCAATGAGGTCTCCCCTCAGCCTCCTCTTCTCCAGACTGAACATCCCCAGCTCCCTCAGATGCTCCAGGCCCTTCTCCAGCCTCATTGCCCTTCTCTGGACAGGGTCCATCCCCTCAATTACTCTCATGTCCAGCTACGATATTTGTTTGGCTGAAGAAGTTACCATCAACCAGCACCAGAACAAGAGGCCACAGTCTCAAGCTGCACCAGGGGAGGTTTAGGCTGGAGGTTAGGAAAAAGTTCTTCACAGAGAGAGTGATTGCCCATTGGAATGGGCTGCCTGGGGAGGTGGTGGAGTCACCAACATTGGAGGTGTTCAAGAGGAGACTTGATAGGGTGCTTGGTTTAGTTGACCAAGTTGGTTTAGTTTAGTTTAGTTAATCAGGTGGTGTTGGATGATAGGTTGGACGCAATGATCTTGAAGGTCTCTTCCAATTTGGTTTATTCTATTCTAAATTAAATCTCTTGAAACAGTTTCTCCTGAGTATTTTTTATCCTAGTACTATTTCTGCCAATTATTTGGTGTATTCCTGAGAGGTGACCATTTAAGATGGCAAAACTCAGAAAGTCAAAACACTGAAGCAGGAACACAGGGAGCTGGGGTTGCTTAGCCTGGAGAAGAGGAGGCTCAGGGCAGATCTTATTGCTCTCTACAGCTATCTGAAGGGAGGTTGTAGCCAGGAGGGGGTTGGTCTTTTCTCCCATGGAACCAGCACCAGAACAAGGGGACACAGTCTCAAGCTGTGCCTGGGGAGGTTTAGGCTGGATGTTAGGAAGAAGTTCTTCCCAGCAAGAGAGATTGGCCATTGGAATGTGCTGCCCAGGGAGGTGGTGGAGTCACCATCACTGGAGGTGTTTAGGAAGAGACTGGATGAGGCATTTGGTGCCATGGTTGAGTTGATCAGATGGTGTTGGGTGATAGCATGGATACAATGATCTCAAAGGTCTCTTCCAACCTGGTTTATTCTATTCTATTCTATTCTATTCTATTCTATTCTATTCTATTCTATTCTATTCTATTCTATTCTATTCTATTCTACTCTACTCTAATCTACTCTACTCTACTCTACTCTACTCTACTCTACTCTACTCTACTCTACTCTACTCTACTCTACACTACTCTGTAGGAATTAGCAAATACTAAGAATCATAGAATCAATAAGGTTGGAAAAGACCTCAAAGATCATCAAGTCCTTTTTGTTTGTTTGTTTGTTTGTTTTGTTATGTTTTGTTTTACCAAGGAAAATAAATCAAACTGTAGATATTACAGAGGATATTTTGTGGTGAGACAACAGGTTCAGCACTCAAGAGATTCTGTAACTCCGAATTTCTATCTCCATTTGGTTTAATTCTTACCTTTATTTTTTTCTGCTGTGGGTAGCACACACAGAATGTGATTTTATAAAAAGGTTTTTGTTATGGAAAACAGTTTGTGATCCTTCCAGTAATCTGCAGGAACAAGAAATTACCTCTTATTTTACTGTAATAAGTGTCTAGGAGGGAACTTGAGACTCGGAGGTAATTGCTGTGTAGTACTTCTGTTTATTTCACTGATCAGTGAAATTCCAAGGAAAGGTAAACAACAGCTTTGGCAGTACATGAACAGTGAGAAACTCATCAGCCTAATTTCCCACAAAAAAGGAAATGGAAGAAGCTCTTCCCCATGAGGGTGGTGAGAGGCTGGCACAGGGTGCCCAGGGAGGTGGTGGAAACCTCATCCCTGGAGGTTTTTTAAGGCCAGGCTGGATGTGGCTGTGAGCAACCTGCTGTAGTGTGAGGTGTCCCTGGCCATGGCAGAGGGGTTGGAACTGGATGATCCTTGAGATCCTTTCCAACCCTGACAATTCTGTGATTCTATGAAATCAGGTACCCTGATGGAAGAAGAGATTCAGACTGGGGAGATTCAGACTGGATGTGAGGAAGAAGTTCTTCCCCATGAGAGTGGTGAAGCCCTGGAATGGGTTGTCCAGGGAGGTGGTTGGGGCCCCGTCCCTGGGGGTGTTTAAGCCCAGGCTGGCTGAGGCTCTGGCCAGGCTGATCTAGTGTGGGGTGTCCCTGCCCATGGCAGGGGGGTTGGAACTAGATGATCCTTGTGGTCCCTTCCAGCCCTAACTGATACTATGATACTAAAATTCTAACCAGCTGTGTTTTCTGTGGGGTACAAATAATTTTAGGTACAGTAGGACTCATTTCTGAGGGAGACATAGAATCATAGAATGATTTGGGTTGGAAAGGACGTCCAAAGGATGTCTAGTCCAATGCCTCTGCAGTGAGCAGGGACGTTCTGCACTAGATCAGGTTACTCAGAGCACTGCTGAGCCTCACTTTGAATGGGCAACCTGTGCCAGAGTTCCACCACAATCATGGTAAAGAACTTCTTATTAGATATGCTATTGGATATCTAACTCTCCTCTCATTTCAGACCATTGACCCTCATCCTATCACTGTAGGCCTTTGCAAACAGTCCCTCTGCAGCCTTCATGTAGCCCCCTTCAGGTACTGGCAGGCTGCTCTAAAGTCTCCCTGGAGCCTTCTCCTCTCCAGACTGAGCACCCCCAGCTCCCTCAGTCTGTCCCTATAGCAGAGGTGCTCACACCCCCTGATGATTTTTGTGGCCCTCCTCTGGACCTGCTTCTGTAATGGAAAAGAAAAAATAAATGAAGCCTTTCTTGATGTTCTGACAGTATTTTATTTTATTTTTTTCAGGTTTAGATCCAGACAAGCACCTAGGAAAAACTCTGGATGAAGTGGAACCTTACCTTTTGAAGGTGAGTATTACTTATTTGAAGGTGAGTATTACTGATACAGGTAAAGTTGCAGGTAAAATGCAGCACAGGCAGAAATTCAGCAAAATTAACTTAATCCATAATTACTCAGTTAGTTTTAGGCTTTAGGTGCTAACTCAAGGCTTGTCTCTGTAGATGGAATGTAAGTCTCTGATGTGTACTTTCAGTATAAAAAGCATCCTTTCTGGAGGTAGTGCACAAATGCTGCCAGCATCTTTCAAACAAACTAAAGGCAGCAAACCTCAGCTTTAATAGAACTCTAAATTGTATTTCAATAGGATAAAGCTGAATAACTGTATGCAGCTTAGACTCTCACAGCAACGAGTGGGTTGGGTTGGAATGGACCTCCAAAGGTCATCAGGTCCAACTCCCTCTGCAGTGAGCAAGGACATCCTCCACTAGATCAGGTTGCTGAGAGCCTTGTCAAGCCTGAACCTGAGTATCTCCAGGGATGGGGCCTCAACTACCTCCCTGGACAACCTGTTCCAGCACCCTCATGGTGCAGAACTTGTTCCTCACATCCAATCTAAATCTGCTCTTCTGTCATTTCACACCACTGCCCCTCATCCTATCTCTGCAGGCCTTTATAAAGAGTCCCTCTTCAGCCTTCTTGTAGCCCCCTTCGGGTACTGGCAGGCTTCTATTTAGTCTCCCTGGAGCCCTCTCTTCTCCAAGCTGAGCAACCCCAGCTCCCTCAACTTGTCCTCATAGCAGAGACAGGCTTACCCACAGATACGTCCATCTGAACATTTGCTACCATTTTTTACACAGCCTGACCTTTCAAAAATGGAATCAGAGCTTTATTCCAAAGGATGTTCTTAATTCTATGCAACAGGTTACACTGTCATCAGAGCAGGGAAGTGCCTACAGGCAGAGCCATTAGACTGATTTTTTAAAGGCTATTTAACTAGGAGGGAAAAAAAAGTTAAAAAGAACAGATTTTGCACATGTTTCTTCTTTGAGTTTGAGATAGAATAGAATAGAACTAACCAGGTTGGAAAAGACCTTTGAGATCATCAAGTCCAACCTATCTCCCAACACCATCTAATCAACTAAACCATGGCACCAAGAGCCTCATCCAGGCTCTTCCTGAACACCTCCAGGGATGGTGACTCCACCACCTCCCTGGGCAGCACATTGCAATGGCCAAGTTCTCTTTCTATGAAGAACTTCTTCCTCACATCCAGCCTAAGCCTACCCTGGCGCAGCTTGAGACTGTGTCCTCCTGTTCTGGTGCTGGCCGCCCGGGTGCAGCTTGGTACTGTGTCCTCTTGTTCTGGTAGAAGCATCAAACATCAAGCAAAATATAATTTGATTGTTACAGCTCTCAAAGTATATTTATACATGTGGTCTGTGACAAAGCCAATTGAAAGAGGGTGGATTTAGATTAGATGTGAAGCCCTTCACTGTGGGGGTGGTGAGGCACTGAAACAAGTTGCCCAGTGAAGCCATGCATACCCCCTCTCTGGAACTGTTTTGGGCTAGACTGATGGGGCTTTGAGCAAGCTAGTCTAGTGGAAAGTATTCCTGTCCTGGGCAGATGGGTTGGAAATAGATTTTTAAGGTCTCTGCATTGGTTAGGCCACACCTTGAGTCCTGTGTCCAGTTCTGGGCCCCTCAGTCTAAGAAGGACATCGAAACACTTGAACGTGTCCAGAGAAGGGCAACAAGGCTGGGGAGAGGCCTTGAGCACAGCCCTATGAGGAGAGGCTGAGGGAGCTGGGATTGTTTAGCCTGGAGAAGAGGAGGCTCAGGGGTGACCTCATTGCCCTCTACAACTGCCTGAAAGGTGGTTGTTGCCAGGAAGGGGTTGGTCTCTTCTCCCAGGCAAGCAGCACCAGAACAAGGGGACACAGTCTCAGGCTGTGCCAGGGGAGGTTTAGGCTCGAGGTGAGGAGAAAGTTCTTCACTGAGAGAGTCATTCGTCATTGGAATGTGCTGCCCAGGGAGGTGGTGGAGTGACCATCCCTGGAGGTGTTCAAGAGGGGATTGGATGTGGCACTTGGTGCCATGGTCTGGTCATGAGGTCTGTGGTGACAGGTTGGACTCGATGATCATCGAGGTCTCTTCCAACCTTAGTCAGACTGTGATGCTGTAGTGATACTGTGATGCCAACCCAAATCATCCTATAAAATTGCCAATATTCTGGGCATTGATGTTTGCAATCAGAGCTACCAGTTTTAGAAGGGAAACAATCACTCCTTGTAATTACTGTGGAAAGGATTCAGTTAGAAAGAGCTCTTCTGATTTTTCTCTTGTCTTTTTTTGAGAGTTTTTGTTTGTTTCACTTTTGTAGTTGATTTGGTTTTGTGTTTGGTTTGTTTTGGTTTTTTTTTTCAGTGGATACTATGAGAGGAAGAATAAAAAGGTTTTGACTTCCTGTTTTGTGGGTTGTCCACTCTTGTTGCATCAGCATTAATTATTCTTGATGTACTTGTCCTATGGAAACCTTGTTGCCATTGCTGACAGATGGAGCTCTCTTATTTGTCAGGAGTGTAATTTTTTAATGAGCACTTGATTAAAGGTTGGATTCTGCTCCTATGTGAAAGGAAAAAGAAAAAAATGCTTCTCGTACCAAGACACTGAAAAATGATTTAATATATGTTCCAAGAGTTAGATTTTATACCACCAGGCAACTACACAGTCACATACAGCATTACCAAAGTATTGCTCTCTCAGACCATTTCTACTTTTATCTAACATAAAAGCTGAAGAGGATTCAGGCTTTTGGTAGAATAGAATAGAGTAGAGTAGAGTAGAGTAGAGTAGAGTAGAGTAGAGTAGAGTAGAGTAGAGTAGAGTGGAATGGAATGGAATGGAATGGAATGGAATAGAATAGAATAGAATAGAATAGAATAGAATAGAATAGAATAGAATAGAATAGAATAGATTAACCAGGTTGGAAAAGACCTTTGAGATCATCGAGTCCAACCTCTCACCCAACACCATCTAATCAACTAAACCATGGCATCAAGCACCCCATCCAGCCTCTTCCTAAACACCTCCAGGGATGGTGACTCCACCACCTCCCTGGGCAGCACATTCCAATGGCCAATCTCTCTTTCTATGAAGAATTTCTTCCTAACATCCAGCCTAAACCTCCCCTGGTGCAGCTTGAGACTGTGTCCTCTAAGATGTAGCCTTCAGTTCTATGAAAACATCCCAGGTCCAGGTCATTCATTTTCTTTCACACTGAAACCTTTTATTCTTTTTATTTATTTCTTGCTAAGGTGATGGCTCAAGCTCTAAACAGTTTTTGAAGTTTTAAAATAAAAAGCAGCCCAGAAAGCCAATCAGATCCTGGGCTGCATCAGGAGAAGCATAGGCAGCAGGATGAGGGAGGTGATTCTCCCCCTCTACTCCACTCTGGTAAAGCCCCACCTGGAATACTGTGTCCAGTTCTGGAGCCCCTATTAGAGGAAGGATCTGGAGGTACTGGAACATGTCCAGAGAAGGGCCATGAGGATGAGCAGAGGGCTGGAGCTGCTCTCCTATGAGGACAGACTGAGAGAGTTAAGGCTGTTCAGTCTGGAGAAGAGAAGGCTCCGAAAAGACCTTATTGTGGCCCTCCAATATCTTAAAGGGGCTACAAGAAAGCTGGGGAGGGACTTTTTAGGGTGTCAGGGAGTGATAGGGCTGGGGGGAATGGAGCAAAACTGGAAGTGGGTAGATTCAGATTAGATGTCAGGAAGAAATTCTTCCCCAGGAGGGTGGTGAGAGAGTGGAACAGGTTGCCCAGGGAGGTGGTTGAAGCCTCATCCCTGGAGGTTTCAAAGGCCAGGCTGGATGTGGCTGTGAGCAACCTGCTGTAGCGTGAGGTGTCTGTGCCCATGGCAGTGGGCTTGGAACTGGCTGATCCTTGAGGTCCCTTCAAACCATAACAATTCTATGATTCTATGAAAAAAGGCTTTGAAGGAGAACTGTAAAGTAATGCAAACTATGCATCCAGCTTCATCAATAAAAAGACAGTATCCGTAGAATCGATCAAACAGACTTGCTACACAAATTTTCTAGTAACCACATAAAAAACCTGAACCTGTAATGAGCATAAATAACTCAGATTCCTGCTTGCCTAAAAACGGACAATAGATTTGAAATGATTTGCTATCCCCCTAGGCAGATCTTTTCTAGCCATCTCTTCCATGTTGTGGAGAACTGCAGAGGCATCATGGGTGGGCATCTTTTCCTCTAAGGAAAACCATAAGGGAGGGTTAAATAAATATTCCCAGTAGTAACATTGATGTTGGCAATGAAGTTGAGGACTGCAGTTCTGCTTCTCATGAACTATTCAAAGCAGTCTGTTAATGGTTGCTTAATGTGAAGAAAAAAACTGGACAGGACTTGGCTTGAAGCTGCTAGTGCTCTAGAAAGTGATGCAGTCTGCTGATGGCAAGATGAATTTCTCCTGCAGAAAAAGGGAGGTTGTCCTCATGTTCAGGCAGAGTAAATGTCCTTGATTACTACCTCCCATTACAGTACTTTAATACAGAATTGCAGTGAACTGTTCAGTAGTTGTGCCCTCCTCAAGCCAGCCAAACTTTGGCTCTTGCTCCACAGCTGCTCATTTAGGAAGAAGGGAATCTTTAAGATAGTTTTGAATGTATTGGTTTATGGAGCTCTGTGTTTTAGTGGGATAGGCAGACCTTCAGGAGTATTCATAAATGTCCACACTGGTTTAGAAAGCATATTCAATACAATTTATAAAGAAAACAGCATGTTGTGACCTCTTGCACACAATCATAGAATCACAGAATCAGCCAGGTTGGAAGAGACCTCCAAGATCATCAAGTCCAACCGTTCACCCACCCCTATCTAATCAACTAAACCATGGCACTAAGTGCCTCATCCAGGCTTTTCCTAAACACCTCCAGGGATGGTGACTCCACCACCTCCCTGGGCAGCACATTCCAATGGCCAATCTCTCTTTCATAGTATCATAGTCTCATTCAGGGTTGGAAGGGACCACAAGGATCATCTAGTTCCAACCCCCCTGCCATGGGCAGGGACACCCCACACTAGATCAGGCTGGCCAGAGCCTCATCCAGCCTGGGCTTAAACACTTCCAGGGACGGGGCCTCGACCACCTCCCTGGACAACCCATTCCAGGGTTTCACCACTCTCATGGTGAAGAACCTCCTCCTCACCTCCAGCCTGAATCTCCCCACCTCCAGCTTCATTCCATTCCCCCTAGTCCTATCACTACCTGAGATCCTGAGAAGTCCTTCCCCAGCCTTCCTGTAGGCCCCCTTTTTCTATGTTGCTTTAGCATTTTGCTTTTGTGTTAGGAAATTCTCCTTGATTCTAGTTATTAGAGGCTTTTTGAGAGAATGGATCTTTACCACAATGCAGTGTGCAGTTGTCGAATCTGTTGCCAGAAACTGTGTGTCTTGCCTACTTCTGTGTGAAGTGCTGCTTTGTGTGTTGATTTGCTGTGCAAGTTTCTCACAGAAGTGAACTACCTCTGCTGAAGAAAGAGAGACAAATACTGGAGTCTGAACACTGAGGAAGGACTAGGAATCAGTTAATTTTTCTGACTGTTACAGTGCCAGTTCTATTTAAAATATCACAAACTGGTAATTTTTAGATCACAGGATCTCAGGGGCTGGAAGGGACCTAAAGAGATCATTGAGACAAATCCCTGCCAGAGCAGGACCATACAATCTAGCTCAGGTCACACAGGAACACATCCAGACAGCCCTTGAATGTCTCCAGAGTAGGAGACTCCACAATCTCTCTGGGCAGCCTGTCCCAGTGCTCTGTGACCCTCACAGTGAAGAAGTTCCCCTTTGTGTTGAGGTGGAACCTCCTGTGCTGCAGCTTACATCCATTGCTCCTTGTCCTATCCCAGGGAGCAAGTGAGCAGAGCCTGTCCCCTCCCTCCTGACCCCCAGCCCTCAGATAGTTAGAAACATTCATTAAATCCCCTCTCAGTCTTCTCTTCTCCAGACTGAAAAACCCCAGGTCCCTCAGCCTCTCCTCCCCAGGCACTGCTCCAGTCCCCTAATCATCCTCTTAGCCCTCTGCTGGACCCTCTCCAGCAGATCCCTGTCCCTCTTGAACTGGGGAGCCCAAAACTGAGGGCAATACTGAAGATGAGTTCTCAGCAGGGCAGAGCAGAGGGGGAGGAGAACCTCCCTGGATCTGTTGGCACACTTTTTTTACTACACCCCAATCATTGTAGTATGCTTACAGATAAATCCAGCAGTGTGATCTTTGGGGGTTTTTCAGCCTTGTGACTAGATAGTCTCTGGGAAGTGCTCACAGGAATTTTCAGCAAAACATTTAGTGCACTGCTTTACCATCATACTTACCTCTTTTAATTTCCCTTTTGTGTTAGCTGTCCGAGCAATACGGAGTCCATGCTTGTGGAGAAGGTGGAGAGTACGAAACATTCACTCTGGACTGCCCTCTGTTTAAGAAGAAAATAGTTGTGTAAGGAACAGTTTCTTCTATTTCCTCATATCAGGGCAATGGGAGCATGCTCACATTTTAGCTTGAGGCAACTTTTGTGGGCAGGGGGAAAACACCTCCTCAAAGTTCACAAACACTCACTTTGTTTAACACTGGCCGAGTCCTCTGAAAGCCTAAATCAAGAGATGACAAGACGAGGCCTTCATAGAGGGCCATAAACTTTTCAGACATGTGCACTTTGGTTTACTTGCTGATTATAGCCTGCAGTAAAACTGGTACCTACACACTGACACTTTTATCCTTTCATGAAGTGCGAAGTGCCTGTAATATTTATCTTTCATTACAGCTACATTTGATAAACTGCCACATCAGTAGCCTGTGGGTTCCATTAACTCTGTGTGTGTGTGTGTCTGTTTTAAGTTTAGAAGCCTCAAATGATAGTGAGAAACAGTTCTCTTCAATTAGTAGAGGATGTTTTAAATACAAACTTTGCATGAATCCAGGTCATTTGCACTGGTAGCTTATTCCTTTGGCATCAATTGCTACAATCTCCATCGTGGGAGATGGGAAACATTTGTGCCTTGGTAGAAGTTTCTTATTTGCCTGTTAAATAGTTAAGCCTGCTTGCTTTGAATGATGTGTTTTGACTGCTGTTCCTTTTCTTAGCCAGGTAAACAGATTGGTTCACTCTTAGGATAGAATAGAATAAACCAGGTTGGAAGAGACCTTCAAGATCATCGTGTCCAACCTATCATCCAACACCACCTAATCAACTAACCTATGCAACCAAGCACCCTGTCAAGTCTCCTCCTGAGCACCTCCAGTGATGGCAATTCCACCACCTCCCCAGGCAGCCAATTCCAATGGGCAATCACTCTCTCTGTGTAAAACTTCCTCCTGACCTCCAGCCTAAACCTCCCCTGTTGCAGCTTGAGACTGTGTCCTCTTGTTCTGGTGCTGGCTGCCTGGGAGAAGAGACCAACCTCTGCCTGTCTATAACCCCCTTTCAGGTAGTTGTAGACAGCAAGAAGGTCACCCCTGAGCCTCCTCTTCTCCAGGCTAAGCAACCCCAGCTCCCTCAGCCTCTCCTCATAGGGCTTGTATTCCAAACCCCTCACCAACTTTGTTGCCCTTCTCTGGACACGTTCCAGCAAGCCAACCTCCTTCCTAAACTGAGGGGCCCAGAACTGGGCACAATACTCGAGGTGTGGCCTAACCAGTGCAGTACAGGTAATAATGTCTTGGTGAGACTCAGGTTAGGACTAAAAAAGTCTGGAAAAGAGAAGACTAAGAGGGGATTTAATAAATGTTTAGAATTACCTGAGGGGTAGGTGTCAAGAGGGAGGGGACAGGCTCTGCTCAGTTGTACCCTGGCTAGGACAAGGGGTAATTGATATAAACTCCAGCACAGGAGGTTCCACCTGAACATAAGGAGGAACTTCTTCACTGTGAGGGTTACAGCACTGGGACAGGCTGCCCAGAGAAGTTGTGGAGTCTCCTTCCATGGATACTTTCAAGACTCATCTGGATGCATTCCTGTGTGACCTGTGCTAGATTCTGTGGTCCTGCTCTGGCAGGGGGGGTTGGACTCAATCATCTCTTTGGATCTCTTCCAACCCCTCACATCCTGTGATCCTTTGGACAGTGGGACTCAATGATCTTGAAGGTCTTTTCCAACTGAAAACATTCTATGATTCTATGAATAATTTTAATCTTAAGGCATTAGCTTGAAGATATCTTAAAGGCATAAGTGGTATTCCAATTGTAAAGAATCCTTCTAGCATCTCAAGAATTCAGCTAAAGGTTTATTTATGAAAAGACTTTCAAAGTTTTCTGATAGGGAAGTGGAGCTTCCTGTGGCAAAAGACATTTACCTTTGTAGTGCAGTGTAGTGGTGCTGGTTCTCTTATTTTACATCACAGGCCCCATTTTATAGAACAGATATTTCTGTTAATTTTACACATTCATTAAGTCAATGGAATCTGGCCAAGACTTCAACTGTTTCCAATTTGCATGGCTTTTATGTGGTGTTGCTGGAAATCTATCTCATCTCATCCCATTGACTACTGGGAAGGTATCAAGGGCACTGTGGCTGCAAGCAAATAACCTGTGTGTCCTGTCAGAAGCCTTAATTATAACAATTCCCAGATTTTCATGGGCTGCATCTCAGTTTCTCTTATCTTTTCTTTCAGTTTCTGATGGTTGTTTCCTAGAGCTACCTTTTTCTTCAGTCAGGAAAACCATGCAGATGGATATAACAGATAGTGGCTCTTGTGAATCAGTGTGACAGATTGTGTCTGTGCAAATGAAAATGAAAATGAACTCATTTGAATCAGCGCACAGGAAGTTTATCATTGTTACCAGCACATTTGGCATTAAAAAGTTGTGTCTAGTACTCTTCAGCATCAGCTGCAAGATGGTCAAATCAGGCAGTGCTCAGCGTGAAGCATTGTTGGGGCTGTTGAGACTGGAGAAGGAAAGGCTCTGAGGAGACCTTAGAGCAGCCTTCCAGTACATGAAGGGGGCCTGTGAGAAAGCTGGGAAGGGACTTTTTACAAGAGGTTGTAGTGATAGAGTGAGAGGCAATGGATTGATCTTGAGGAGGGGAGATTTAGACTGGAGACTAGAAAGAAATTCTTTACTGTGAGGGTGGTGAGACTCTACAACAGGTTGCACAGGGAGATCACAGAAAGAGTAATTGGCCATTGGAATCTGCTGCCCAGGGAGGTGGTGGAGTCACCATCCCTGGAGGTGTTCAAAAAGGGAT
Source organism: Melanerpes formicivorus (assembly GCF_026170545.1). NCBI lineage: Eukaryota > Metazoa > Chordata > Aves > Piciformes > Picidae > Melanerpes > Melanerpes formicivorus. Next base: position 3,385,678 of record NW_027142420.1, read on the forward strand.
TGGACGTGGCACTTGGTGCCATGGTTTAGTTAGTCATGAGGTGTTGGGTGACAGGTTGGACTTGATGATCTCTGAGGTTTCCAACCTTATTGACTCTATGGTTCTATGATCATGGATGGCCCCTCCCTGAAGACCTGCTTGGAAGAGGCTTTGAACAATCTGGTCTAGTAGAGGATGTCCCTACTCATGGCAGGGGGATTGGAACTAGGTGGTCTTTAAGGTCCCTTCCAGCCCAAACCATTCTCTGAATCTTAAGAAGTAATCCCTAGAGCGTTACTCAAGAAGAATGCACTGTTAAAGAGTCTCCTGTTGCTCAAATTAAAAGATTGACTTGCATATTAGTCTCTAGAGTATGAAATGTAATATCATTTATGCTTTCATTAACTATAGATAACTGAATCAGGGAGGTCATTCTGCCCCTGTACTCAGCACTGGTTAGGCCACACCTTGAGTCCTGTGTCCAGTTCTGGGCCTCTCAGTTTAGGAAACATGTGGAGATGCTGGAAGGTGTCCAGAGAAGGGCAACAAAGCTGGGGAGGGGTTTGGAGCACAGCCCTGTGAGGTGAGGCTGAGGGAGCTGGGGTTGCTTAGCCTGGAGAAGAGGAGGCTCAGGGGAGACCTTCTTGCTGTCTACAGCTTCCTGAAGGGAGGTTGTAGCCAGGTGGGGGTTGGTCTCTTCTCCCAGGCAAGCAGCACCAGAACAAGAGGACACAGTCTCAAGCTGCACCAGAGGAGATTTAGGCTGGATGTTGGGAAGAAATTCTTCCCAGCAAGAGAGATTGGCCATTGGAATGTGCTGCCCAGGGAGGTGGTGGAGTCACATCACTGGAGGTGTTCAGGAAGAGACTGGATGAGGCACTTGGTGCCATGGTTTAGTTGATTAGATGTAGCCTGACTTTGAATGTCTCCATGCATGAGGCCTCAACTACCTCCCTGGGCAGCCTGTTGCAGTGTTTCACCACCCTCATGGTGCAGAACTTGTTCTTAGCATCCAATCTAAATCTCTTCTCTTTTCAAGCCATTGCCCATTGTCCTATCACTGCAGGTCTTGTAAAAAGCCCCCCTGCAGCCTGCTTGTAGGTCTCTTTCAGGCACTGAAGGCCACTATTAGGTCTCCCTAGAGTCTTCTCTTCCCTGAAACAGAGGTGAAAACAGGAGGTTCAGTGATCCTCCTGCACGGACCGAGCTCTGTGGTGCTTGTATCCCCAGTTGTGTTCCTCTGCCTGGGTGCTGCTTGGGACATCATCTGGTTGGTGCAGTCATGAAAATTAATTTACTCTTTGCATTTTATCTGTGGTTTTGGTGTTGCTGCATCCTGCCTGTGCTGGCTCACACAAGAAGTGCAGTTTCTTCCTATGGAAAGTTGAAAATCAGTGAAGCAAAGGTGTTGTTCACCAGTACCATTTTTTAGCAAACTGGGGTTTTGTTCTTGATTTACAGGAAAACTTAAGATTTTCAATGAGCTACTTTGGAGTCTCTGTTATGTACTGACTAAGCACTGTCTGTATGTAAACTGATACCCTGGTGTTTGATGCTGGGAATTCTGTGTTTCAGGGATTCAGCCAAGGTGGTCGTGCATTCGGCTGACGCATTTGCACCCGTGGCCTACCTTCACTTTTTAAAGTTACATCTGGAGAATAAGGCAAGTAGATTGCAAATACCATCTTCCTTTAAAGCTGTATGCATGCCTTCTGTTTTCATGTCTCTTTTGTCTCAGGATGTAGTGAAGCTGTTCAGCCTGGAGAAGAGAAGGCTCCAGGCAGACCTAATAGCAGCCTTCCTGAAGGGGGCTACAAAGACCCGCAGTGACAGGACGAGGGGCAGGGGTTTGAAATGATAGAAGAGGAGCTTTAGATTGGATGTTAGGAGCAAGTTCTTTATCCTGAGGGTGATGGAACACTGCAACTGGTTGCCCAGGCTCCATCCCTGTACATAGCAGGGAGGTCATTCTGCCCCTGTACACTGCTCTGGTTAGGCACACCTCGAGTCCTGTGTCCAGTTCTGGGCCCCTCAGTTTAGGAAGGAGGTTGACTTGCTGGAACGAGTCCAGAGAAGGGCAACAAAGTTGGTGAGGGGTTTGGAACACAGCCCTATGAGGAGAGGCTGAGGGAGCTGGGGTTGCTCAGCCTGGAAAGGAGGAGACTCAGGGGTGACCTTATTGCTCTCTACAACTACCTGAAGGGAGGTTGTAGCCAGGCAGAGGTTGGTCTCTTCTCCCAGTCAGCCAGCACCAGAACAAGAGGACACAGTCTCAGGCTGCGTCAGGGGAGGTTTAGGCTGGATGTTAGGAAGAAGTTCTATACAGAGAGAGTGATTGCCCATTGGAATGGGCTGCCTGGGGAGGTGGTGGAGTCACCATCATTGGAGGTGCTCAGGAGGAGACTTGCTGGGGTGCTTGGTGCCATGGGTTAGTTGTTTAGGTGGTGTTGGATTGGTTGAAGGGTTGGACGCCATGATCTCGAAGGTCTCTTCCAACCTGGTTTATTCTATTCTATATTCAAGGTGAGGCTGGACAAGGCTCTGAGCAACCTGGTGTAGTGAAGGATGTGCCTTGCAACCCAAACCATTCTGTGATTCTGTGATCTTTCTACAGCTGCAGCAATCTTTGGGTTTGGTTTTTTTATAGATCTTCTTACTTCTTTCTACACTTTGAAAATCACAGAAGCTCTCCCAGCTGCAGGGATTGTTACAGAACATTATTGTATTGCTATTTTACATCTCTTGAGTGACTACATCTCCTGAATTTCTTTCAGCAGAGCATGCCTTTTCCCCTTCTCCTCTCTTTGGTAATTTTATTATTCCAAAGAGATAAAATATTTTCACACTTTTCTTCCACGTTGGCCTCGTTCTTGCCGTGGGTGTAGTAAATTGTATTTAATCCTGGGATTAAATCTGAGATTTCTTTCAAAACTAAAGCATTAACTGTTTGCATGGGAGACTGTGAAAAGGATATCAAGTGACTATATGAAGCAAAACCAAATAGGCTGACTAAAGTAAAATTTGGGAGAGGGCCATGGTGGGGAAGAGGAATAATTTATTAATATTTCTTTGGGGGCCCTGGCTTTATTGCTCATGGCAAACCTGATGCTAGAATGCTCCATACATCACTGCAATGTGACAGGCCAGGGAAAATGGAAAACACAAAGCTTTACATAAATCAGGCAAAAAGTCATATTAAAATGCATAACATTTTATATAAGAATCAAGATTTTACTTTTATCTGTTCAGAAGCTCTTTTCCCCCTTCTTATGTAGATGTTTTAGATTTGGTTAAAGCCTCCCAGTCTCAAGCAGTGTTGTAGTAAATCTTATTTCAAATCCATTGCAGGCAAAGCTGTCAGGCTCTCAGAGGGGCAGGCTTTACAGAGGCTTGCCCTGCATTTTGATATATAAACTAATGTCTCGTGTAGTTGAAAGGAAAATAGTCCATTTTCTTCAGTGCTTGCCTCATAAGGAAAATATTAGACTCTCTTGGCTATAGGTTATTTTGTGTCACAAGAAAACAAGGTAGATTGTCGAGGAGGTTTGAATCTGGACAAGAAGTCAGTCTCTCAGAGCAAAACTAATAATAATAATAATAATAATAAACCAGGTTGGAAGAGACCTTCAAGATTATCGAGTCCAACCCATCAACCAATCCAACCCACCCAAACAACTAACCCATGGCACCAAGCACCCCAGCAAGTCTCCTCCTGAGCACCTCCAATGATGGTGACTCCACCACCTCCCCAGGCAGCCCATTCCAATGGGCAATCACTCTCTCTGTATAGAACTTCTTCCTAACATCCAACCTAAACCTCCCCTGTTGCAGCCTGAGACTGTGTCCTCTTGTTCTGGTGCTGGCTGCCTGGGAGAAGAGACCAACCTCTGCCTGTCTACAACCTCCCTTCAGGTTGTTGTAGAGAGCAAGAAGGTCTCCCCTGAGTGTCCTCTTCTCCAGGCTAAGGAACCCCAGCTCCCTCAGTCTTTCCTCACAGGGCTTGTGTTCCAAACCCCTCACCAACTTTGCTGCCCTTCTCTGGACTTGTTCCAGCAAGTCAACCTCCTTCCTAAACTGAGTGGCCCAGAACTGGACACAGGACTCGAGGTGTGGCCTAACCAGAGCAGTGTACCGGGGCAGAATGACCTCTCTGCTCCTGCTGGCCACACTTGTTGCTGTGTTTGCATGCTTTAACTGCATAATGCTACAGAGATGCCTTCAAGATTGAGATGCCTGTGGTGCTGGGTTTTTTTTTCCCATCTCACTATTTGATGCTTCCAAGCCCTAGAAAAAGTAAGTAAGTATCAGTTAGTAATTCAACACTTAAAAGGCACTCCTACAATAATAAATCACTGCAAGGGAAAAAGCTGCTTTAGAAGGAGAACTAATTTTAGTTGCAGGCTTTCAAGAGATTACTGAAAATTGGGCAAAATGTACTCCTTTATAAGCAGTGTGTGAGAGTAGCCACTTGTGTAAGCACTTTGTAGACACCACTAATAGGCTGCACAGTGATGTGCAATTCTAATAACTATTGTGGCATCAGCTTTGTTATTTCAACTGAAATACACATTTTGGTTTTTTAACTCTCAATGTAGGCTCAGTTCCTCTTTGCTGTGTGCCACAGGTGTTAATTTTACACGTGCCTCAGTCTCTGCTGCCTCTCCTCCTCTAGAATGCATTTCCTTCAACTGCATCTCTTCGTGTTTTACTGCAAAGGCTGCACAGAAATTTGTTTGAGATTGTTTCTGGCAGGGAAATGAGCTCTTGTGCCTGGGGAAAAATAACATTTTGCTTACTGCTCTGCTTTAAGACATTGCTGTGCAACTCCAAGGTGTGCTTTTGCATAGGAATTGAAGCTTCTTTTTAGCACACCCTCTTCTCTTTCATCACCAGTCATAATGCAGGACAGACTAAAGGGATAAATATTAAGATTTCATTAGTAAAACTGTATTAAAATTTGGCTAAACAAGACTCAAGATGACTTATTTTTTCTGCTCAGCATTTCACACACACAGAACATTAGGAATAAATAATAATGCCATTAAAACACCACTGCTCAAAATACATAGAATACACAGAATAGACCAGGTTGGAAGAGACCTTCAAGATCATCGTGTCCAACCCATCAACCAATCCAACACCACCTAATCAACTAACCCATGGCACCAAGCACCCCAGCAAGTCTCCTCCTGAACACCTCCAGTGATGGTGACTCCACCACCTCCCTGGGCAGCACATTCCAATGGGCAATCACTCTCTCTGTGTAAAACTTCCTCCTAACCTCCAACCTAAACCTCCCCTGGCACAGCCTGAGACTGTGTCCTCTTGTTCTGGTGCTGGTTGCCTGGGAGAAGAGACCAACCCCCACCTGGCTACAACCTCCCTTCAGGTAGTTGTAGAGAGCAATAAGGTCACCCCTGAGTCTCCTTTTCTCCAGGCTAAGCAACCCCAGCTCCCTCAGTCTCTCCTCTCCTGACAAAGCCTCATTTGTTTCATGGTGAATAAACAAGGCCACCACTGTGGTGTACCTAATACAGACATCTATCTTCATCATCATTTTGTTTTGACAGTAAGGCAGGGTCTTTGTACATGTAACAGGTAGAGTGCTTCATTTAGTGGAGGGGACAACACTTTATGAAGTATGTTCTGGAATCTGCATCCAGCTCTGGAGCCTTCCACACAGGAAGGACATGGACCTGATGGAGCAGGTCCAGAGGAAGGACACAAAATGGTCAGGGTGCTGGAACACCTCTGCTATGAGGACAGGCTGAGGGAGCTTGGGGTGTTCAGCCTGGGGAAGAGAAGGCTCTTAGGGAGACCTAATAGCAGTCTGCCAGTACCTGAAGGGGGCTACAAAAAGGCTGCAGAGGGACTGCTCACAAAGTCCTGCAAGGATGAGAGACAATGGTTTGAAATGAGAGAAGAGCAGATTTAGACTGGATGTTAGGAACAAGTTCTCTACCATGAGGGTGGTGGAACACTGGCAGAGGTTGCTCAAGGAGGTAGTTGAGGCCTCATCCCTGGAGATTTTCAAGGTGAGGCTCAACAGGACTCTGGGCAGCCTGATCTAGTGGAGGATGTCCCTGCTGGCTGCTAGATGACCTTTGGATGTCCCTTCCAATCCAACCCATTGTATGCTTTCATGATTCAATTGATTAAAAATACAACTGTGACACAATGGAGGTTATTTTGTTGTTGTTAGTTTGCTTGGATCTTTCCCCTTTGACAGCACAATGGGCTTGCAAACCATTTGTATTTTCCTCATATTATACTATTCTATTACTCTGCTAGGTTGTGTTGGCTTTTGAATACTCAGAAATTCAAGCTCTTGGAGCTTCTGCTGATGCACATATATTTGTGATGTAAGAACATAGGAACACAGATAATCCCTGTAGTTATTTTTTTCACAACTATGACAGATCCCACACTTCTGTTCGTTTATTGGTTTATGTTTATGTACACTGATTTATTTCAAGCAATAAGGTAACAAGGACAGGATTTTCTTTCCTACTCCATTTGACTGCAGATTCAGTCCAGGCCTCTGACAAAAGAGGATCTTTCTCTCCTCTTTTCATAATGAAGAGACTGTAGGAGACTTTATTTCCTATGTGCCTGTGTATTGTATAGGGTGGTGCTGGTCTCTTCTCCCAGGTAATTAGTGATGGAACAAGAGGGAATGGCCTCAAGCTGTGACTGGGCAGGGTTAGACTGGACAGTAGGAAACATTTTTTCATGGCAAGGGTGGTCAGGCATTGGAATGTGCTGCCCAGGGAGGTGGTGGAGTCCCCAGGCCTGGATGTATTTCAAGGTGGTTTGGATGTGGTGCTTGGGGCTATGGTTTAGGGGTGAACTTTAGAGTCATTGTTTGGACTTGGTGATCCTGAGGGTCTTTTTGGACTCGATGATCTTTGAGGTCTCTTCCAACCTTGGTGATACTGTGATACTGGTTTTACCTGTTGTCAAACTCTTCTTTTCCAACCTGAAAGTTGCTGTGATTCTGTACTTGACATACTGCAAGGAGGTTAAGTGGTCTCTCTCATGTTTATTCCAAGGAGTTCTGTTATCAGGGTGAGCCACAAAGAACCAAAAAGTGATCAGAGCCTTTCCTTACATCTTCTGAGCTCTCTGCCCCACTGTGTTCTCATTGCTCACTGAGAGAGCTATCAGTTTGGGAGCTGTGTTGTGATAGGTTTTGCTACCAGTTTCTGTAGTGGGGAATGTAAGCTTTTTAAGAAAGCAATCTGTTGTTTTCATAAAAGACCACTGCATGGAATTGAGCTATTTCAGTCAAAGTCCTAGCTGCAAGGCTTTTTGTTTTTTTTCACCAGGAGAATTTGGCTCTTGGAACACTCCTGCATTTGCTTAACTTCATTCTGAGCACACTTGCATCAATGACATGAGTTATGTGAATACAGTTAAGCATATGTATGCATGCAGGCTCTGATCTAAAACTGGGTTGGTATCACAATGTACAGTGGGTGTGGGAGAAACAGTGCAACGAGAGGGAAAATAGATGGCTGCTGTGAGGCAACATGAAAATGTTATGTGGTAAAATACATCCTGGAAGATTTAATTAAAATGTCATTACAGCAAGCTGGAGTTTTTTGTCTTTCAAGTGATGAGAATATTATTCAGAGAAAGTTAATATAGACTACATAGAATATATAGAATAGACCAGGCTGGAAGAGACCTTCAAGATCATCGTGTCCAACCCATCAACCAATCCAACCCACCTGAACAACTAACCCATGGCACCAAGCACCCCAGCAAGTCTCCTCCTGAACACCTCCAATGATGGTGACTCCACCACCTCCCCAGGCAGCCCATTCCAATGGGCAATCACTCTCTCTGTATAGAACTTCTTCCTAACATCCAACCTAAACCTCCCCTGGCACAGCCTGAGACTGTGTCCTCTTGTTCTGGTGCTGGCTGCCTGGGAGAAGAGACCAACCTCTGCCTGTCTACAACCTCCCTTCAGGTAGTTGTAGAGAGCAATAAGGTCACCCCTGAGTCTCTTCCTCTCCAGGCTAAGCAACCCCAGCTCCCTCACTTTCTCCTCACAGGGCTGTGTTCCAAACCCCTCACCAACTTCATTGCCCTTCTCTGGACTCGTTCCAGCAAGTCAACCTCCTTCCTAAACTGAGGGGCCCAGAACTGGACACAGGACTTGAGGCATGGCCTAACCAGTGCAGTGTACAGGGGCAGAATGACCTCCCTGCTCCTGCTGGCCACACTGTTCCTGATGCAGGCCAGGATGCCATTGGCCCTCTTGGCTGTCCAGCTGCTCATGTATGCAGATAGAGAATTTGATTTATGCCTCTGAAGCCATGTGTGTATAGGCTTATGTGGTAGTTTTAGGCTGTGCCTTTAAAACTTTGTTACAGATTTCAAGCAGAGAAGTAGAAGAATGTAAATAAATCACTGCTGGCTATGAAAAGGAATGCCAAAGCGAATTCTAAATGATTCCTTTGGAGAGATATCTGCCATAAGACTGTGTGACTGTTTGAAGCCCAAACCCACGACAGACTGGCTGTACCAAAGCATCCTGGGGGGCTTCTCTTCTCACTTCATGCTCTGAAGGGAGACCAATCTGCTTCTGCTTGACCTGGGCTGCATTGTTTTGGTTAAGCCTATCAGAAACTTTTTCTCTGCTCCTTTTCCTCTTTTGGCCAGGGGAGGGGGCAGAGGGCCAGCTTCCCTGGTCTTTGACCAGGGGGTTTCTCGTGTTGTTTATTAGTTGTAAATGTCTGTAACTATTGTAACTCCTGGATATTTTGCACATATCCCTTGCATTCCATTGTAGAGTGTAATTTTGCTCATAAATACAGCTTCCATTTGCTTCCAGCTGAGCTGGTCTGGCAAAGTTAATGTTGGGGGGGAAATCTCAACCCACCGCAGGGTAACAATTTATGCAATAGCGACATAGATAGGAAAAAGGAAATGCAGCTGTGGGTGGCAGCAAAATTTCATGCAGCATCAATTTAGGATATTTGTAACATTAATACAGTTCAAAGCTACAGGAGAATTCTGTATCACAGAATCATAGAATCAACCATGTTGGAAGAGACCACCAAGATCATCCAGTCCTATCCAGTCAACTAGACCATGGCACCAAGTGCCTCAAGCAGTCTTTGCTTGAAGATCTCCAGGGATGGTGACTCCACCACCTCCCTGGGCAGCACATTCCAATGGCCAATCTCTCTCTCTGGGAAGAGCTTGACAGGAAGGAGACTTGACAGGGTGCTTGGTTACATGGGTTAGTTGATTAGGATGTGTTGGGTGATAGGTTGGACACGATGATCTTGAAGGTCTCTTCCAACCTGGTTTATTCTATTCTATTCTATTCTATTCTATTCTATTCTATTCTATTCTATTCTATTCTATTCTATTCTATTCTATTCTATTCTATTCTATTCTAACTTCCAGCCTAAACCTCCCCTAGCACAGCTTGAGACTGTGTCCTCTTGTTCTGCTGCTGGTTGCCTGGGAGAAGAGACCAACCCCACCTGGCTACAACCTCTCTTCAACTAGTTGTAGATGGCAAGAAGGTCTGCCCTGAGCCTCCTCTTCTCCAGGCTGAGCAACCCCAGCTGCCTCAGCCTCTCCTCACAGGGCTCTGCTCCAGGCCCCTCACCAACTATAGACAATGTTTTTAGACACAACTTTAGACACTCTAGGAAATGTAAGACCTTAGGGCAGAAAATTAATCAGTAAATTGGGGTTACAGCATATAGTGATCTTTGGTTAAGGCTTTATGGCTAAGTTCTGACATCATTCATACGTGGTATGGATGAAGACAAGTAGTATTAGCCAAGCTAATGAGCCTAAAGTCAACATTCTCTGCAGATCAGGCTGCCTTGGCAAATCAGATGGATTGCTCAGATTGCTCTGCCATTTAAAACACAGTAATAAAAAAAAAAGGCAAAAAAAAAAGAGCTGTAATTACATGATTGTTGAAAATATAATGAGGATAATGAGCAGGTAATTTGGGAAAAATTGGCACTCTGCACTCTGCCTGCCTAGTTTGCTTGAAAATCTGTCCTGGATACTTTTCCCTTGGCCTAAGAAGAAAGCATTTGCAAACAAACACAGAATCACACAGTTAGGGGTTGCAAGGCTCCTCCAGAGAGCATCAAGTCCAACCCCCCCTGCCAAAGCAGGCTCACCCAGGGCAGGTCACCCAGGAATGCATCCAGGCAGGTTTTGAAAGTCTCCAGAGAAGGAGGCTCCACAACCTCTCTGGGCAGCCTGCTCCAGGGCTCTGTCACCCTCACAGTGAAGAATCCCCAGGGCTCTCAGACCCTCCTCATAGGGCATGTGCTCCAGCTTGTACCTCTTGTTCCTTGTCCTATCACTGGGCACCACATCAACATGCTGGATGTGAGGAGGAAGTTCTTCCCCATGAGAGTGGTGAAGCCCTGGAATGGGTTGTCCAGGGAGGTGGTTGAGGCCCCATCCCTGGAGGTGTTTAAGAGCAGGCTGGATGAGGCTGTGGCCAGGCTGATCTAGTGTGGGGTGTCCCTGCCCATGGCAGGGGGGTTGGAACTAGATGACCCTTGTGGTCCCTTCCAACCCTGACTGATACTATGATACTTCTGTATGGTGAGGGTGAGAGAGCACCACTGAAAAGAGCCTGGCACCTTCATCCTGACACCCACCCCTCAGGTCTTTATAGATGTTGGTAAGATCTCCTCTCAGCCTTCTCTTCTCCAGACGAAACAGCCCCAGGTCTCCCATTCTCTCTTCATAGCACCCCAGTCATCCTCATAGCTCTCTGTTGGACTCTCTCCAGCAGCTCTCTGTCTCTCTTGCAATGGGAAGAGCAAAACCTGGGCACAGTATTCCAGGTGTGGGCTTAGCAGGGCAGAGTAGCTGGGGAGGAGAGCCTGGATTTTGTCTTCCTCGTTGTAAAATTACTTTGATATATACATTGATGGAAATGCTCTTTGGTGTGTATCAAAACTCTGAGCATCCAAAGGTGTGGTGAGCTTCATGGGAGGGATTGGCTTTGTGACATGAGTAGAAGAATTGGGCTCTGGTGGTTTTGATTGGCTTGGTTGGTTTTAGGGTGAGTTGGGTTTTCTTGGTGGGGTTTTTCTGTATCACACACAGAGAGTCTCACAGTATAACTAAGGTTGGAAAGGACCTCGAGGATCATCGAGTCCAACCTATCAACACAGACCCCATGACTAGACCATGGCACCAAGTGCCACATCCAATCCCCTCTTGAACACCTCCAGGGATGGTGACTCCACCACCTCCCTGGGCAGCACATTCCAATGCCAATGACTCTCTCGGTGAAGAACTTTCTCCTCACCTCGAGTCTAAACCTCCCCTGGCACAGCCTGAGACTGTGTCCTCTTGTTCTGGTGCTGGTTGGCTGGGAGAAGAGACCAACCCCTTCCCGGCTACAACCACCCTTCAGGTAGTTGTAGAGGGCAAGGAGGTCTCCCCTGAGTCTCCTCTTCTCCAGGCTAAACAATCCCAGCTCCCTCAGCCTCTCCTCACAGGGCTGTGCTCCAGACCCCTCCCCAGTTTTGTTGCCTTTCTCTGGACCCCTTCAAGTGTCTTGATGTCTTTCTTAAACTGAGGGGCCCAGAACTGGACACAGGACTCAAGGTGTGGCCTAACCAGTGCTGAGCACAGGGCACAATGACTTCCCTGCTCCTGCTGGCCACACTATTCCTAATGCAGGCCAGGATGCCATTGGCCCTCTTGGCCACCTGGGCACACTGCTGGCTCATGTTTAGGCAGCTGTCAATCAGCACCCCCAGGTCCCTCTCTGTTTGGGAGCTCTCAGCCACTCTGACCCCAGCCTGTAGCTCTGCATGGGGTTGCTGTGGCCAAAGTGCAGCACCTGGCACTTGGACTTGTTGAAAGCCATCCCATTGGACTCTGCCCATCTGTCCAGTGGGTCGAGGTCCCTCTGCAGAGCCTTTCTACCCTCTAACTGACCAACATCTGCTCCCATCTTGGTGTCCTCTGCAAACTTGCTGATGACTGACTCGACCCCCTCATCCAGATCATCAATGAAGATGTTAAAGAGGATGGGGCCCAGCACTGATCCCTGGGGCACACCACTGTTGCCTGGCTGCCAGCTGGCTGTGGCACCATTCACCACCACTCTCTGGGCTCAGCCTCCAGCCAGTTCCTAACCCAGCACAGAGTGTAGTGGTCCAAGCCACGAGCTGACAGCTTAGCCAGCAGTTTGCTGTGGGGGACGGTGTCAAAGGCCTTGCTGAAGTCCAGTGTTTGTTTTGGTTTGGTTTGGTTTGGTTGTTTCTTTCCTTGCTTTATTAATCTGAGCTGCATTCATTCAAGCTTCCACAAAGTTCAAAATTATTCTTGTTAGCCTTTTGCTCTGCTTCAAATGTTCACTACCACTTTCAATTATCAAATCACCTTTGTTTCTTTATTCCCCACTTAATTTATGCTGTATATAATTGTCTGTATATATCTTGATGTCTTTACTTACTATTAAGTCTGCATTTTTATTCCATTTGGTATGATAGCAGAAGCACATTGCATTCTCGCATGAGGGTGGTGGAACAGTGGAACAGGTTGCCTAGGGAGGTGGTTGAGGCCTCAGATATTCCAGGTCAGGCTGGACAAGGCTCTGAGCAGCCTGATCTGGTAGAAGGATGGCCCTGGTGACAGCAGGGTGGTTGGACTACCTGACCTTTGGAGGTCCCTTCCAATCCAAACCATTCTATGATTCTGCCAGGTTCTGCAACCTAAATAGTGGGAAATTCTACTGCTGTTCTTCCATGAATTGGTCTGAGTTTATCTACCTGTAGGTCTGTAGTATTTTTGTCATTCACATGCAGACTTTGAATGATAAACTGTGCTGATCTCACACTGTTGGCTTGCTCTTCACTTGCTTGTGTTATAATGTTTGTCTCCAACAGGAAGAAACCTCAGGTGCATTGATGGTCAGGAGGTGTTCTTGTGAGCTGAGCTGCAATGAGGATGAGATTCTCCCTTTATCAGAAGGGGATGAACCACCGGAAAACACTCTGGAACAGGAAAACATCTGGAAGCCTTTGAAACAGAATCCTTTGGATTTTAGTGAGTCTTGCACAGCTTTGATTAGAAAGATAATATTGAATATTTCTGCTGGAGGATGTTACAGAATTACAGAATTGACCAGGTTGGAAAAGACCTTCAAGATCATCCAGTCCAACCTATCACCCAGCATCATCTAGTCAACTAAACCATGGCACCAAGTGCCTCATGCAGTCTTATTTTAAACACCTCCAGTGATGGTGACTCCACCACCTCCCTTGGCAGCACATTCCAATGGCCAATCTCTCTTACTGTGAAGAATTTCCTCCTATCATCCAGCCTAAACTGCAACATTGTTTTAGAATCATAGAATTGTTGGGGTTGGAGGGGACCTCAAGGATCATCCCATTCCAACCCCCCTGCCATGGGCATGGACACCTCACACCAGATTAGAGCCACATCCAGCCTGGCCGTAAAACCTCCAGGGATGGGGCTTCAAACATCTCCCTGGGCAATCTGTGCTAGTGTCTCACCACCCTCATGGGGAAGAACTTCTTCCTAACATCCAATCTGAATCTACCCATTTCTGTATTTTTTTCCATTCCCCCTAGTCCTAGACCTGACACCCCACAAGTCCCCCACCTGCCCCATTTTTCCCTTCAAATCCCAGAGCACCTGGGCTCTCTCTGAGTCTCCTCCCACCCCAGGTGTGGCCACTTGGCCCTCACCACCCACTGCCCTATTTAATCTCCCCCAGTAAAGGGCAAAGCCCTAAGCTGAGCCCATCTGGGCTGAGGATCCTCCTCTCATTGCTGGTGAGTGCTTGTGGTGCCCACTGGGTGATGGTGGTGGTGACTACAAAGGCCGGGGGGCCTGCTGGCCCCCCGGTTGTTAGGGCCAACATTGATTGCTACTCCAATATCACTGCTGGGTGCTGGCTGGGCTCTGTTACTGGGGCTGAGCTCCTCTGGGTGAGGGTCTTGCTCCACCACCACCGTTTTAAAACCCATCCCAGAGCCAGGAGCATGTTGTTCATTACTATAACACACTCCTGAAAGGAATGTTTGTGACCTTTGGGGTAGCACTCTGAAAAAGAAGAAGATACTCTTCTGCAATGTGGCTCTCTAATAGGAAGCAGTAGATCTGTAGTAATGAACCACTTAAAGTTATTTAGAGGAGCCTAACCTGTGGTTTTTTCCTGTCTTTCCAAACACATACATTTCTGTGAATGAAATTACTATAGTATAGAATCATAGCAGCACAGAGTGTCAGGGGTTGGAAGGGACCTCCAGAGATCATCCAATCCAACCCCCCTGCCAAAGCAGCATTGCCCAGGGCAGGCCTCACAGGGATGCATCCAGGTGGGATTGGAAAGTCTCCAGAGAAGGAGACTCCACAACCTCTCTGAGCAATCTTTGTCACCCTTACCATACAGAAGTGTCTCCTCATGTTGAGGCAGAACCTCCTGTGTTCTGGCTTGTACCTGTTGTTCCTTGTCCTGTCTCTGGGCACCACTGAAAAGAGCCTGGAACCTTCATCTTGACAGTCACCCCTCAGATATTTAGAAACATTAATAAGATCCTCTCTCAGCCTTCTCTTCTTCAGACTCATTCAAGTGGAGAAATTGAGTTGTGTTTTCTAGGTCCAACCACACCTGTACCCACACTCCACTGTTTTTAAACTGAAGAGAGAAAAGCAAACTCTAAAATGAAACTATTCAACTTGCTTATGTGGTCTCTGAGCTGGTCCTCATCCAAAAAAACCTCATGGTGACAGGCACAGGAAGAGCCTGATGGAGTGGGGCCACAAGAATGATCAGGGGGCTGGAACACCTCTGCTACAAGGACAGGCTGAGGGAGCTGGGGGTGTTCAGCCTGGAGAAGAGATGGCTGCAGGGAGACCTAACAGCAGCCTGCCAGTACCTGAAGGGGGCTGCAAGAAGGCTGCTGAGGGACTGCTTGCAAAGGCCTGCAGTGACAGGACAAGGGACAATGGTTTGAAATTAAAGAAGAGCAGATGTAGATTGGATGTGAGGAGCAAGTTCTTTAGCAGGAAGGTGGTAGACGACTGGAACAGGTTGCCCAAGGAGGTAGTTGAGGCCCCATCCCTGGAGATATTCAAGGTGAGGCTCAACAAAGCTCTGAGCAGCCTGATCTACTGGGGGATGTCCCTGCTGCCTGCAAGGGGTTTGGACTAGATGACCTTTGGAGATCTTTTCCAACCCAGATCATTCCATGCTAACACTAAATTCCATCGTGTAGCCATGTTTGATATTGAGTGGCATTTAAGCTCTCGAACATGGCTAAGTGCCTAGTGGGGTGTTACAAAATACCAGAAGCCATGGTGCATTTGCTAAGATGATTAGAACCATGTTAAACACCTGACATCCATTAAAAATTCACCTGTAAATTTGACAACCTGACCCTGTGTCTCTTAGATTCTCTTCAAAAATTATTCCTGAGTCTTCTATCTAGTGCCAGGTCTGTATCAGAGCAGGTGAAGTAGGTGTGAAAGGCTGGAAGGAAATAAAGCCCTGGAATGCTCAGCTAAATACTACTTGCAGGTGTATTTTCTGAAGGAGGTGTTGCAGAAGGATTTGCCATGAGGTGTTAGGTAATAGGTTGGACTTGATGATCTCTGAGGTCTTTTCCAACCTGGTTGATTCTGTGCTTATATTGCTCAGGGCAATATAAGCACAAAATCCAGGGTGGGCAAGGAGTGGTGGCTCAAGAGCAGCCTGGAGGAGAAGATCTTGGGGGTGTCAGTTGGTGACAAAGTCCCCAGGAGCCAGCAGTGGTCCCTGGCAGCCCAGAGCCAGCTGAGTGCTGAGCTGCAGCCAGAGCAGGGAGGGCAGCAGCACAGGGAGGGGATTCTGCCCCTCTGCTCTGCTCACCTGCAGCACTGTTGTGGCAAGGCCAGATCCTTGCTGCACCTCCCCTGTTACTTCTTTGCTTGCTTCACAGGGAGGTGGTGGAGTCCCCATCCTTTTTTTGTGGCACTTGGAGCCATGGTTTAGTTGTCAGGAGGTGTTGGGTGACAGGTTGGACTTGATGATCTCTGGGGTCTTTTCCAACCTGGTTGATTCTGATCCTTGTTACCAGCACACCTGCTTTCAGGCTTTTGGTTTCTCTCTGGTTGGTTTCAAATGTTTTTGAAGATGTTGTTACACCTTGGTTTTTATTTTCCCCCTCCCTGTTGTTCTTCTTAATTTAAAATCTCTGCTAAGTTAATCTCTGATCTTTCATCATTACAATCACTGTGATGCTTTTCCATTTCCCATAGATGGGAAGATTGGAAGGTCAGGAAAATCCCTGAGTGGTTACCAGTGGTTTTCAGGTATCACTGCCCACTTTCTTCCATCAAAGGGCAAAAGTGCTGAAGAGGCAGCAAGGGAGGCATTTTCTTCTCTCCAAGGTTAGTGCATTGCATGTTGTTAACTGGGCTGTTATTTAAATGGTACTAAGCAAGGATCTGCATTGTATGGTTGTATAACTAAATGTCATGGTTGTCAGTTTGGAATCTCATTACATGTTTGATTCAAATCATTGCTATCAAACCTGCCATGCTTAGTACATGTGGGTGCCATTGACAGTGGCATTGAGTGCACCCTCAGCAAGTTTGCTGATGACACCAAGCTGTGTGGTGCAGCAGACAGCTGGAGGGAAGGGAGGCCATCCAGAGGGACCTGGACAGGCTGGAGAGGTGGGCACAAGCCAATCTCATGAGGTTCAACAAGAGCAAGTGCAGGGTCCTGCATCTGGGTCGAGGCAATCCCAGGCACAAATCCAGGCTGGGCAGGGACTGGCTGGAAAGCAGCCCTGAGGAGAGAGACTTGGGGGTGCTGGGGGAGGAGAAGCTCACCAGGAGCTCTCAGTGTGCACTTGCAGCCCGCAAAGCCAATCAGATCCTGGGCTGCATCAGGAGAAGTGTGGCCAGAAGGGCAAGGGAGGTGATTCTCCCCCTCTGCTCAGCTCTGGTGAGACCCCACCTGGAGTACTGCCTCCAGTTCTGGAGCCTCTAATACAAGAGGGGTCTGGAGGTGCTGGAAGGTGTCCAGAGAAGGCTCATGAGGATGAGCAGAGGGCTGGAGCTGCTCTGCTATGAGGACAGACTGAAGGAGTTGGGGCTGTTCAGTCTGGAGAAGAGAAGGCTCTGAGGTGACCTCATTGTGGCCTTCCAGTATCTGAAGGGGGCCTACAGGAAGGCTGGGGAGGGACTGCTCAGGATCTCAGGGAGTGATAGGACTAGGGGGAATGGAATGAAGCTGGAGGTGGGGAGATTCAGGCTGGAGGTGAGGAGGAAGTTCTTCCCCATGAGAGTGGTGAAGCCCTGGAATGGGTTGTCCAGGGAGGTGGTTGGGGCCCTGTCCCTGGAGGTGTTTAAGTCCAGGCTGGATGAGGCTCTGGCCAGGCTGATCTAGTGTGGGGTGTCCCTGCCCATGGCAGGGGGGTTGGAACTAGATGATCCTTGTGGTCCCTTCCAACCCTGACTGACACTGTGATACTGAACACAGCATGACTTGACTGGCTGTTGAGGACCTTAGAAAGGCAAAATAGTGTTCCTATCACTGTAACAACACTATTTCCACACTACTTACTCACTTTATAACTTGCTTGTTAGCTTTCTTGCAATGTATCCTCTGTGTGAGCCTGCATGGATGCTGTGCTGCCTGCTTGCTAACACCCTTCTGCAGCTACCATAACTTTAAGTTTTCTAGAAAGCTGTTGCACACTTTGGGTATCCAGGATTAGGTCAGTAGCAGTAAATCTCCTTTATATTCTTGATGTAAAGGAGAAATTGCTTTCTTGGGAATCATGAAATCCAGGTTCCTTACAATCTTCCCTCTTACAAGGTAATGGAATTCTAAATAAAGCATGCACATTTTTGGCTTGTAGTTCGTGTGTTATGTTTGGTGGGTTTGTGTTTGGGGTTTTCTGGTTGAATAGAATAGAATAAGCCAGGTTGGAAGAGACCTTCAAGATCATTGTTGGCTGGGGTTTCTTTCTGTTCTAAATTGTAAGTGCAGCTTGCTTACACAGTCTTCACCCATAACAATGGAAGTAGTTTTTAGTATCTAAATGAGTAGGCTCACATTCTTCTTCATGAATTTGCATGAGGCATTCTCATAGCAAAAGTTGTGTGTTGCATGTCACTGACTTGTAGAATGGGTTGGAAGGGATCTCCAAAGGCCATCTAGTCCAACCTTCCTTCAGTCTCCAGTGCTGGGAGAATGCAAATAAAACCTGTCTTTTTAAGCTCTTTAGTGTCCTCTAAAGAGGATGAGTGCTCCCAAAAGGATTCAGACATTTGTTACTAGACATTATCATAGAATCCTAAAATGGCTTAGGTTGGAAGGGACCTCAGAGGTCATTTTCTCCAACCTCTTCCCAATGGGCAGGGACACCTCTCAACTAGACTCAGCTGCTCAATGCCTCATCCAACCTGGTCTTGAGCACCCTCAGGGAGGAGGCAGCCACATCCTCCCTGGGCAGCCTTTTCCAGAGTCTCAACACCCTTGTACTGAAGAACTTCTTTCTCAGATCCAGTCTAAACCTATTCTCCCTGAGCTTCAAACCATTCCCTCCATTCCTGTTGCTAGACAAGTTCCTCTCCAGCCTCCCTGTAGGATCCCTTCAGGTATTGAGAGGCTGCTGTGAGGTCCCCCTAGAGTCTTCTCTAGGCTGAACAACCCCAGCTCCCTCAGCCTATCCACCGCTGAGCAGAGCCTGGCTCCATCCTCCTGTCACTCACCCTTCACATCTTTCTAAACATGTGTTAAGTAGCCCCTCAGTCTCCTCTGGTCCAAGCTAACAAGCTTCAGCCTTTCCTCAGCAGGGAGATGTTCCACTCCCTTCAGCATCTTTGTGCTGGACTCTTCCAAGCAGTTCTGTGAGGTCCTTTGTGAACTCAGGGTCCCAGAACTGGACACAGTATTCCAGATGTGGCTTCACCAGAGCTGAGGCAGAGGAGACCCCCTCTTGACCTACTCACCACCCCCCTTCTAATCCACCCCAGGATGCCATTTGCCTTCTTGGTCACAAGGGCACATTGCTGGCTCATGGTCATCCTTCTGTCCACCAGGACCCCCAGGTCCCTTTCCCTTATGTTGCTCTCCAGCAGGTGAGTTCCCAACCTGTACTGTTACATGGGGTTGCTCTTTTAGAGCAAAAGTCACTTCCAGTGTGACCAAACTATGGAAGTGTGCCAGCTCCTGAATTGTCTTCAAAAGAGTGCTGGAGTACAACCAAGTGCTGCTTGTTCTCTAAGGCAACAGGCAGCAGAGATTCACAGGCTGGTGCAGGTTGGAAGGGGCCTCTGGGGATCTCTTCTGCTGGCAAGCATATACAGAGGTGTGTGCAGGTACACACTGTAACGTTAATGGACAAGCTCCTCAGAGTTACACTGAGAAGAGCTTGCCTGGCCTCATTTAAGTTGGGTCCAATGGGACTGCTATTATAGATCTTCTAGATCCATTTTTCTGTCATTTAGCTTCTACTGCTTGCAAGTTACAGAAGGTCTGCAGTGCAGCACTGATCCATGTGTCTTGCTGCAATGTTGACTAAGAGTAATACATCCTCCTCCAGTGCTGTGACTGGAATCCTCTTTGCATGCACACTCAGATTTGCCTTTCCAGCATCTTTCCTTTAACTCTCTGCTTGAACTTTTCCTCTGCTCTCATCTTTCCTTCACTTCTCATGCAGCCCCCTCTGTTTCCTCTCATCTCTGTGGCCATTTGTGACTCTTTTGTTAATGCAGAGATGATTATTGCAGGGAGGGTTTTTAAGAACAGCTTAGAGAGGCATCCCTCTGGAAGAGCACATAAATACTTGATCCTCTCTTTGAAGAGGCTGAGGCACTAAGGACCCTCTTATTGGCCCTTCCAGTGCTGTGCTTTGGTGATTCAAAGTCCTTTAGAGATTACTGGCTGAAAATAGTAAAAAATACTGAAAATAATACAAATAATGCAAGGTAACAAAGCTTAGGAGTAGAAGGACTTTGGACTGTAAGATATCTACATGTGTTAATGCTTGGCACGATTTCCTGGGACAGGAATTCACCACTGCTCAGAGTGGTTACAGTTTACTTAGATTCTGTTTCTGTGTAGTTGAAAAACTAACAGGAGAAAGAATTTAATGGTGTTAAAAAGCCCAAACCAGTACATGGTAGGTAGTCTTGAGTCATGTTTGGACACAGTTATGTTATCAGCAGTTGGTTTTGCTGATGCCTGAGCTGTCTTTCCCCACCCATTGAAAATGCTTTGCCTCTTCAACGCTGTGCTGTTTTCTGTCCTGCAGCTAATATGACTTCAGAGGGACTGCAACTGAAGGATGTTGTTTTGCTTCATCTGTATGTGAAGAGCATGAAAGATTTCAATGTTATAAATTCAGTTTATGTGGCAGAATTTGATTTGTGTCCACCAGCAAGGTAGGCTTAGACTACTGCTGTGGTATATTTATGATGCACTGTAATCCACTGAATTATTTTTTTACCATATTTATGAATGTTTGTTCCCAATGTTTGTGCCTCT
The DNA here is from genome assembly GCF_026170545.1 of Melanerpes formicivorus. Taxonomy (NCBI): domain Eukaryota; kingdom Metazoa; phylum Chordata; class Aves; order Piciformes; family Picidae; genus Melanerpes; species Melanerpes formicivorus. Next base: position 3,406,190 of record NW_027142420.1, read on the forward strand.
CAGACTCAGCAGAGACTTTTTTGCTGCCTTTTCAGGGCTGCTCCACTCAAAAACACTTAGATTTGGAAATTCTCCTTCATACAAGCTCTATAAATGCCCCCCACCACCTGTGGGTTTCCAGAGGAATAATAGGTTGTTTGGAAGTCTCAGCTCTTCCCTAACTTGATTGACCTGACAACTCTTCTGTCATGGTGGCATTTTGTTTGCCTCCCTTGTCTGTTTGCCTCCCTTTTCCTGCTGTTGCAGTGCTGCTCTGAATGCAGCTAGGATATCATCAGCCCCCTTTGACATAAGGGCACATTGCTAACTTATGTTCAACTTGATATCCATCAGGAACCTGCAAGTACTTCTCAGCAAAGCTGTTTGTGAGCCAGTTGGCCCCCAGAATAAAGTGGACCATGGGGTTTGTTCCTGCCAAGGTGCAGGGCTTGGAACTTCATGAAGTTCCTGTGTATTCAGCCTGCTGATTGTACCTTAGGATTACTAAATCCCAGAGGGATGGAGTCTTGGTTTTGTGTGCTTTCAGAGGAAGGATCTAACCCTAGCTGCAGCCTGCACAAAGTCACTGAAGCTGCAGGAAAGTGGCTTCTGATTATGGCTTCTAGGGAACAAGCACATTTGTGTTGCATTTTCTCCAGAAGTGAGATTCTCCAGCAGTTTGCATGACTGCATCATTGAATTATGCAGAGGCCTGGTGGTGAGAGTTCTCACAAGCAATATGCTGGAAGCACTGACTCAAGGGTGGAGATCTGCACTAAATTTGCAAAATTGTCTTGAAAATTTACCAACCCAAGCAGAAAATTCATCCATCCATGCTTATGATGATGGTAATGAGCAAAAAATGCTGTATTTACATGGGGGAGGAGGGGAGGGGAAGAGTTTTCTTGGAGAGAAAAATAAGATGAGAAGAATTTTGGTACAATTATGTTTGTATGTGAAGAGAACAACTTCATTTATTTATTGTGTTTGATTGGATTCCTGCAGGAAGCTAAATGACTTTTTATATGCATGGACTGCAAATACAATTATTTTTCAGGCTTTGAAATGTTGATTTCCACACATAGAGCTCCTTCCTTTTCACTGGCTACTTGTGACAGGCTGTCTGTCTGTCCATCCAGGCACTCCAGTCTTCATTAATTTAAGAACTTCACTGGTTTTGCTCCAAGGATTAAGTAGGTTTTCAGTTCTTTCATAAGTATTTCTGTCTTGCAACTTGAAGTGTAACAGGAAAAGATTACAGAATCAGAGTGTGTTAAGGGTTGGGAGGGACCTCCAGAAATCACTGAGTCCAACTCCCCTGCCAAAGCAAGATCATCAAGGGTAGATCACACAGAAATGCATCTAGGTGGGATTTGTAAGCCTCCAGAGAAGGAGACTCCTCAACCTCTGTGGGCAGCTGCTTCAGTGCTCTGTCACCCTCACCATAAAGAAATGACTCCTTGTGTTGAGGTGGAGCCTCCTTTGTTTCAGCTTGTACCTGGTGTTCCTTGTCCTAGCAGTGGGCACCACCAAAAAAGAGCCTTGCACCTTCATCCTGACACCCACCCCTCAGATATTGATACACATTAATCAGGTCCCCTCTCAGCCTTCTCTTCTCCAGACTAAACAGCCCCAAGGCTCTCATCCTTTCTTCATAGCAGAGATGTACAAGTCCCACAACCATCCTCATAGCTCTCCATTGGGCTCCCTCCAGCAGATCTGCCTCTTGAATTGAGGAGTCCAAAACTGGACACAATATCCCAGGTGTGGTCTCAGCAGGGCAGAGCAGTGGGGGAGGACAACCTGCTGGACACGTTTTTCTTGATGTGCCCCAGGATGCTCTTGGCCCTGTTGGCCACAAGGGCACATTGCTGTCCCATGCAGAACTTGCAGTCCAGTAGGACTCCAAGGTCTTTCTCATGGATCTGCTTTCCAGCAGGACATCCCCTAGTCTGTCCTGGTGCCTGCTTTTATTCCTTCCCAGATGATCCTGCACTTGTCCTTACTGGATTTCAGGAGGTTCTCCTTCACCCAGCTCTCAGCCTGTCCTGATCTTGTTGGATGGCAGCACAGCCTGACAGGTGTCAGCCAGCCCCATCCCCAGTTTTGTATCATCAGCAAACTTGATTGATATTCTCTGGTAATGTGTGAGAAGGGTGTCAAGAAACACCAACCTGCTGCTCTTTAGAAACCTGAGCCTCTAATCCAACCATTGGAAGGAGATCCAGTGAAAATGTGTGGAGGTAAGAAGAGGACAATGATACACTCAGTCAGGAGGCTGCTTAGCCTTCCTGACCTGGCATTTCCAGAGGTAGTGTGCTCCAGGTTTTTCAGTGAATGAACTTATGTGTTCTCAGTAAGGTCATGCACATGATGAAAGCAACCAAATGGAAATGAGCCACTGGCTATGGTGCCAGTGGCACTGGAAATTATCTTGCTGAAGGTCCCAAGTTTATCACTGTTTGGAGAGGGGATAAGAGTGTCAGTGACAGCAGGCGGTTGTGATAGCGGAGCTTTTGGGTCACGTTCCACACAGAATTTCCAAGCAGAGTATCCAAATGAAAAGCCATGGAAAATAAATGCTGAAAGTTGGTGCAAGCTGACTTTGTTTGGAAAAAAGAACAACCCATCATTTTCTTGTGCTTTCAGAGTGTGTGTGGAAACCCTGTTACCTGATGGAGTACTGTTCTGTGTCGACTGCCTCGCACACAAGCGTGACCTTGCGACGGATGATGTGTTAGGTGGTGAAAAGCTGGTCATGCATGTGCAGAGCATCTCCCACTGGGCACCTGCTAGCATAGGACCTTACAGTCAGTCCATCAAGGTAGGAAATCATTCTTACTTCCTGTGAACTTGTGGTGGGTTGCAGTTACCCCCCCCACCCCCAACTTAAAACTGCCAGACCGGCTCAGGTGAAAGCAAATGAATCGTTGAATCACAGAATTGTTAGGGTTGGAAGGGACCTCAAGGATCATCCAGTTCCAACCCCCCTGCTGTGGCCTGGGACACCTCACACTACAGCAGTTTGCTCACAGCCACATCCAGCTTGGCTGCAAAAACCTCCAGGGTAGGGCTTCCACCACCTCCCTGGGCAACCTGTGCCAGTGTCTCACCACCCTCATGGGGAAGAACTTCTTCCTAACATCCAATCTGAATCTACCCATTTCTAGTTTTGCTCCGTTCCCCCCAATCCTGACACCCTGAAAAGTCACTCCCCAGCTTTCTTGTAGCCCCTTTAAAATACTGGAAGGCCACAATTAGGTCTGCTTGGAGTACCCAGGTTGTACTGTTCTGACAGTTGATGAAGTCTCCCCCTGTCAGGATGTCAGGAACAAGTTGTGCACCATGAGGGTGCTGGAACAGGTTGCCCCTGGAGGTAGTTGAGGCCCTATCCCGGGAGATATTCAAGATGAGGCTCAGTAAGGCTCTGAGCAACCTGATCTGGTGGAGGATGTCCCTGCTAACTGCAGGGAGGTTGGGCTGGATGACTTTTTGAGCTGCTTTCCAACTCAAACCATTCTATGATCTTATGATCTTGATTATGTCCAGACTCTCTGGGCTGTTCACTCTGGGAATATGTGATGACACATGGTTTGTGTTCATCCTGATCGCTACTCTGCAGTAGGCACCAACCCAGTGTGTGCTGCTTATTGATACCAGCTTGGTATTTTAACTAAAGATACTTCATGTTTTTACCTCTCACTGCTCATCAGAGGACACAGTCTCAAGCTGTGGTTTGGGCTGGATGTTGGGAGGAAGTTCTTCATAGAGGGAGAGATTGGCCATTGTTGTGTGCTGCCTGGGGAGGTGGTGGAGGTGTTTAGGAGGAGACTTGACAGGATGCTTGGTTGCATGGGTTAGTTGATTAGGTGGTGTTGGATGATAGGTTGGACTTGATGATCTTGAAGGTCTTTTCCAACCTGGTTTATTCTATTCTATCAAATTATGATGAGGAGGAGATTCTTCACCATGAGAGTGGTGAAGCCCTGGAATGGGTTGTCCAGGGAGGTGGTTGAGGCCCCATCCCTGGAGGTGTTTAAGCCCAGGCTGGAAGAGGCTCTGGCCAGGCTGATCTAGTGTGGGGTGTCCCTGGACATGGCAGGGGGGTTGGAACTAGATGATCCTTGTGGTCCCTTCCAACCCTGACTGATACTATGATACATTAGAGGACTTGTCAAGACTCAGCAGTAATCACTAGCTTGTATAGGAGCAGCTTACTTACTACCTTCATGGCACACTTGTACATAGAATCATACAATGATAGAATGGTTTGTGTTGGAAGGGATCTCCAAAGGTCATCCAGTCCAACCCCCTGCAGTCAGCAGGGACCTTCTGCACTAGATCAGGCTGCCCAGTGCCTTATGGAGCCTGACCTTGAATATCTCTGGGGGTGGAGCCTCAACTAACACCCTGGGCAACCCATTCCAGTCTTCCACTACCCTCCTGGTAAAGAACTTGTTCCTAGCACTATGGAGTTAAACATGAAGATATGCTGTGGAGCAGTGTTTACTGTGAGCAATTTCTCCTGAGAGCTCATTCATGGTTATTTATTCTGTGAGAACTTTCTTTGAGCATTTAGGAGCTGTGAACATAGTTCAGTGGAAAAATAATTAAAGCCCAGTGCAGCTGAAGCACTGGTGACAAATATTTACCTAGGAAGGCTTGGATAGATGGCAGTGTTTGTACCAGATGTTTTGGTCTGTTATTGTAATTCCAGAGCCTGTTTACACTTGCAGTTTATTTGCTTTGGCAAAGTTGCTTAATGTCTTGCTCTCTGGAAGTAAACAAATCACCTGCCACAGCAGCATTTATGGTGGCCCCATCTAGCTGTTCTGTGTGTATCTTACACCCATACCAACACAGATGCATCTATGACTTGGTTGTGTCTGTTGAACCTTTAAGCTGTTCTTTCTGACCTCATTCTTTCTGACAGATGCCAAACCCCAGTTTCAGCCATCCTTCAGGCATTGTTTTCTCATCTGCACTGTCTGAAGCCAGTAGCACAAACATAAGAAAACCCCCAAGAGAATGTTGTTAACCTAGGATTCCACTACCCAGACACCTATACAGTTGGGTGCTTTGCTTTTCTGTTTGCTCACCACTCAAATATTATAGTATAGGTAGGGTGAAGGGTAGGGGTTTGGAGTAGGGGGATGCTTATAGGTATGTTAAGGTATATTTTATCTCATATCATGATACCAGGATGCTTAAGGGCATGGAGTACATGCCCTGTGAGGAGGGGTTGAGAGCCCTGGAGCTTCTTCACTGTGAGGGTCACAGAGCACTGGAGCAGGCTGCCCAGAGAGGTTGTGGAGTCTCCTTCTCTGGAGACCTTCAACACCCATCTGGATGCATTCCTATGTGACCTGTGCTGGATTCTGTGGTCCTGCTCTGGCAGGGGGTGGTTGGACTCAATGATCTCTGGAGGTCCCTTCCAACCCCTAACATCCTGTCATCATATCATCATACTTGTTTGTATCATACCCTCATGGTGGAATAGAATAGAATAAACCAGGTTGGAAGAGATCTTCAAGATCATCACGTCCAACACCACCTAATCAACTAACCCATGCAACCAAGCATCCTGTCAAGTCTCCTCCTGAACACCTCCAGTGATGGTGACTCCACCACCTCCCTGGGCAGCCCATTCCAATGGCCAATCACTCTCTCTGTGTAAAAGCCTTATCCCTGGAAGTTTTGAAGGCCAGGCTGGATGTGGCTGTGAGCAACCTGCTGGAGTGTGAGGTGTCCCTGCCCATGGCAGGGGGGTTTGGAACTGGCTGATCCTTGAGGTCCCTTCCAACCCTGACAGTTATGTGGTTCTAGGAAATGGAAAAGTTTCCAGATCATAAGTGTCTTGGAGAATGAAATCTTCATCTTCAGTTTCACAGACCAGAGGTAATGTTAAGAGCTATTCCAGTGAAATTAGTTAAACCACTATTGCTTAGCTACAGAGTGACTAATTGTTATGATTATGCTCTTAGTCTGGAGATTCCAGCTCATTTACAGATAAGGGATTGAGAAAGTTCTGCATATTAAAAGCTTGATAGCTTTCAGCATTCGAATCACTGGCTAATTTAGGCAGCTTAATAAGATATTTCCTGATATCTTGTTATGGTTTGACAGGAAGCAAGATTTCCTGAAGCAGTTTAACAAATATGTTGGTTTTCTCTTATGACTAATTTGATCCTAAGTCTTATCTCTGATGTATTTCTCTGTAATCCTTTTTTTTTCCCTCTCTGTTCTGTTGTTGCTTGCATAAATCAGGAAGAAGAATTTTGCTTTGCTTGTACTGAAATTCTTAAATGGGTTTTCATAGTGAATAGTGAAGGCCCTGTAGGGATTGGGTGAGGGGCAATGGCTTCAAACTGGAGAAGAGTAGATTTGGGTTGGATGTTAGGCGCAAGTTCTGCACCATGAGGGTACTGGACCAGGTTGCCCAAGGAGGTAGCTGAGACTCCATCCCTGAAGATAGTTAAGGTGAAGCTTGACAGGGCTCTGGGCAACCTGATCTAGTTGAGGAAGTCCCTGCTTACTGCAAAGGGGGGTGGGCTTTGGAGGTAGCTACCAACCCAGACCATTCTATGATTGAGTCCTGTGTCCAGTTCTGGGCCCCTCAGTTTAGGAAAGATGTTGAGATGCTGGAAGGTGTCCAGAGAAGGGCAACAAAGTTGGGGAGGGGTCTGGAGCACAGCCCTGTGAGGAGAGGCTGAGGGAGCTGGGGTTGCTTAGCCTGGAGAGGAGGACACTCAGGGGAGACCTTCTTGCTCTCCACAACTCCCTAAGGAGTGGTTGTGGCCAGGTGGGGGTTGGTCTCTTCTCCCAGGCAACCAGCACCAGAACAAGAGGACACAGTTTCGAGCTGTGCCAGGGGAAGTTTAGGCTGGAGGTGAGGAGAGAGTTCTTGGCCATGGGGATGTGCTGCCCAGGGAGGTGGTGGAGTCACCATCCCTGGGGGTGTTCAAGAGGGGATTGGACGTGCCACTTGGAGCCATGGTTTAGTAGTCATGAGGTGTTGGGTGAGAGGTTGGAGTTGATGATCTCTGAGGTCTTTTCCAACCTTGATTCTGTGATTCTATGAAACTCTGGTTAAGGCCAAGTGCTCTGTCATTCTCTGAGAGCCAGGAGTTATCACCTAAACATCTTTTCTCAAGCAGTGCTGTTTTCTGACTCCATTGATAGGATGAAGTCTGATCCAACTGTTCATTTAGCTAAGAACATAATCCCTCCTCAGGTTTTTTTTTTTCCCAGTTTGAAGTAATTACTCCAAAATTATTGCTCAAAAGTATTGCTCTGCCAAGGAAGGGGCCACAGGGTTTAGTTCTGGGTGTGCTATTTACAGATTAATTAGGACATTTAACTTCATTCTTAATACTAAAGAATTAATCCCATAAAAATTAGTGATCTCAGAGGACTCAGTTGTCAACTTCTGACAGGATCTCTTTGCCATAATCTATTAAAATGCTGCTTTTATCTTGTCTTGCCTGTGTCATATTTTATGGATTTTTTCATAAACACTGCCTATACTTCATAAATGTCTCAATTTTCTACTCTATTAACATTACTTCAAAAGCAATTGATAAAAGAGTAGGGCATGCATGAAATAATACACCAATAATGTGAAGTGCTGGAGGCAAGAACAGTGGGTAGTATCTGCACAGCTTGTGAGCTGAAACAATGAAAGGATGTTTTATCTGCTATAATAAAGAAACAAATGATCATTTTTGATGGGGGGGGGGGGGGGTGGAGGGGGGAAGGGAAGATCCCTAGTAATTGGGCAGATGAAAAATGGGTTACATGGAAAATATAGCATCTCTTGAAAATGGTAACTACACTGAGAAAACAAACAGCTCTGAGCACTTCTTTGCATTTTGCAAACCTTTCCCCTCTCATTGTGATGGGCATAGAAGAGAATTAACCAGGCTGGAAGAGACCTTTGAGATGAAGTCCATGTTAAGCCACAACTAGAGTACCGTGTCCAGTTCTGGGCCCCTCAGTTTAGGAAGGAGGTTGACTTGCTGGAGCGTGGCCAGAGAAGGGCAACGAAGTTGGTGAGGGGTTTGGAACACAGCCCTGTGAGGAGAGGCTGAGGGAGCTGGGGCTGCTTAGCCTGGAGAAGAGGAGACTCAGGGGTGACCTTATCACTCTCTACAACTACCTGAAGGGAGGTTGTAGACAGGCAGAGGTTGATCCCTTCTCCCAGGCAGCCAGTACCAGAACAAGAGGACACAGTCTCAGGCTGTGCCAGGGGAGGTTTAGGCTGGATGTTAGGAAGAAGTTCTATACAGAGAGAGTGATTGCCCATTGGAATGGGCTGCCTGGGGAGGTGGTGGAGTCACTGTCACTGGAGGTGTTCAGGAGGAGACTTGACAGGGTGCCTGGTTGCATGGTTTAGTTGATTAGGTGGCGTTGGATGATAGGTTGGACACGATCTTGAAGGTCTCTTCCAACCTGGTTTATTCTATTCTATCACCCAACACCATCTAATCAACTAAACCATGGCACCAAGCACCCCCTCCAGTCTCTTCCTAAACACCACCTCCCTGGGCAGCACGTTCCAATGGCCAATCACTCTTTCTTCCTACCATCTAGCTTAAACCTCCCCTGGCACAGCTTGAGACTGTGTCCTCTTGCCCTACCTGTCTACAACCTCCCTTCAGGGAGCTGCAGGGATTTTGACATTGTGGATATCCCATTTCTGAAGTGTTTGCAGTTAACTTCCAAGCAGGCAGGTATTTGGCATGCAGAAGTAAATGCACACTTGTACCTGAGCTCACCAAAAAAAAGAGGCTCTGGAAAATAAACCTACAGCCTGAGGGGAACACTTTGGAGGTGTTGATAGTTGCTGTGAGTTGAGGAAGGATGAAGCATAAAGGATCAGTCTTACCAGATATAATGTTTTGTCTTTGCTTTTGCCATATGAGGCTGGAGAAGGGCCTGGAGCACCTGGCCTGTGAGGAGTGTCTGAAGGAGCTGGGGTTGGTCTGTCTGGGGAAGAGGAGGCTGAGGAGAGACCTCATTGCTCTCTACAGCTACCTGAAAGGAGGTTGGAGCGAGGAGGGGGCAGCCTCATCTCCTTGATGATAAGTGACAGGATCAGAGGAAATGGTTACAAGCTGTGCCAGGGGAGGTTCAGGCTGGATGCTGGGAAATATTTCTTCACTGAAAGCCTTCTCAAACATTGGAATAGTCTGCCCAGGGCAGTGCTGGAGTCGCCTTCCTCTCTGGGCTGCATGCCTGGAAAATGGGAGATGTTTGTTGTGTCCTTGGGTAAGGGGCCCTGCATTTCAGTTCTTCTGCATCCTCAGAAAGTGCTCTAGGTTTTGCATTAAGGTAGTAATGACATAACATCATCTTTGTCTTCATCTGTAGTGTTTAAGGGCAGTTCTTTTTGGTCTTTCTTTATTTTCCTTTGGTTTTTTTCTTGCCTTTTCTTTTATTCCCCCCTTTTTTCATCATTCCTCATATAAAAACACTGGCATGTCTTCACTCCTTGACTGTGACTTTCCATCTGACTTAGTGTCTGCCTTCAGCCCAAAATTTGACTGAGTTTAAGACAATGTGATGCATTTCATTGTTTGCAGTGGGCTGGTTTAGAAAGCTGTGCATTCACTGTCCCAGCTGTTGGAAGTCCCAGGTAAGTTTATAATTCAGAACTATGAGTTTAACACCAAAAACAGAGCTTGAAGTCTTGCTGTGTAGATCTGTGACAACTTTGGTTTAGTTCCTCAATAGCAAATGGCCTTTAAAAATAATCTCAGATGACATTTTCCCTTAGCTAAGAGAATGTTTTTCTCTACCATGAGGATGGTGGAACACTGGAAAAGGTTGCCCAAGGAGGTGGTTGGGTCTTCATAGTTTCATTCAGGGTTGGAAGGGACCACAAGGATCATCTAGTTCCAAACCCCCTGCCGTGGGCAGGGACACCCCACACTAGATCAGCCTGGCCAGAACCTCATCCAGCCTGCTCTTAAACACCCCCAGGGACGGGGCCTCGACCACCTCACTGGACAACACATTCCAGGGCTTCACCACTCTCATGGTGAAGAACCTCCTCCTCACATCCAGCCTGAATCTCCCCACCTCTAGCTTCATTCCATTCCCCCTAGTCCTATCACTCCCTGAGATCCTGAGAAGTCCTTCCCCAGCCTTCCTGTAGGCCCCCTTCAGATACTGAAAGGCCACAATTCATCCCTGGAGATATTCAAGGTGAGGCTTGACAGGGCTGTGGGCACCTTGATCTAGTTGAGGATGCCCCTGCTGACTGCTTGGGGATTGCACTAGATGACCTTTGGAGGTCCCTTCCAAGCCAGACCATTCTATGATTTTGATTTCTATCTCATGCTAGCAGTCAGAGCTAAACAGAAGTTACTTATATTTACCCATAAATCAAACTGTGTTCTACTAAAGCTTTAAGCCTCACAGCTTATTATTGGCAGCTGTGAGTGCTTACAAGTGAAGGCAGCTGGCCTGCCATTTATCACCCTTCTGGCAATGTGCTGTTACTGTACTAAGTCTCTGGGCAGTTACATGTGGGTTTACCTCTTCTTGTGGGAAGAGTCCTATTGAGTTCTCATATACTTGAAGAGCTTTATGTATGGGTGAAAAGCCTGAAATATTGATACTAATGAAAAAACTCTGACATTCAGTAATGAAGATGAATTGTAACCTACTGATCATAGAGGCATGGGCTCATAGAATGGTTTGGGTTGGAAGGGACATCCATATAGTCCAACTGCCACTGCAGTCAGCAGGGACATTCTCCACTAGATCAGGCTGCACAGAGCTTTGAGCCTCACCTTGAATAGTTCCAGGGATGGAGCTTCAACTACCTCTTCAGGCAACCTCTTCTGGTGTTCCACAACCCTCATGGTGCAGAACTTGTTCCTAACCTCTAATCTAAATCTGCTCTTCTCTCACTTCAAACCATTGCCTCTTCTCTTATCACTGCAGACCTTTGCAAGCAGTCCCTCTGCAGCCTTCTTGTAGCCCACTTCAGGCACTGGCAGGCTGCTGTTAGGTCTCCCCAGAGCCTTTTCTTCTCCAGTCTGAATAACTCTAGCTCACTCAGCCTGTCCTTATAGCAGAGGTATTACAGCCCCCAAGTAATTTTCATGGCTCTCCTTTGGACTCACTCCCTCAGGTCTGTGTCCTTCCTCTGTTGAGGGCTCCAGAGCTGGATGCAGTACTCCAGATGAGGCCTCATCAGAGCAAAGTGACAGAATCACTTCTCTCCATCTGCTGGCCATGCTCTTTTTGATGCAGCCTGGGATGCCATTGGCTTTCTGGGCTGGAAGTGCACATTGCTGGCTCATATCCAGCCTCTCTGAGCAGCCCATTCCATGGAACTATTTGTTCCCTCGGTTTAATGTGCATTTCATACTTTCCAAGCAACTGAACATGTGCAATGCATGAGTGAGTGTGTGCTGCTGGTCCTGTTTTCAGATCTCCAGAGTCTTGCCTTGGTTTTTCCATACAGAATCCCTTGGAACCTGAGAAGTTTATTTAAATAAAAATATCTATTTTCCTTAATGTTTGGGGGTTTTGTTTGTTTTGTTTCTGGTTGGTTGGGGTTTTTTTGGGAGCAACCTTTGTTGTTTTTTTTTCCATATAGCTCCCATCAAGTCCAGAAAATGCTTCATCATTTGGGACTTTGTTTGATGTGAAAGGGGAGAACCTCTTTTGAGATACCCCTGTAACCAAAGGTCATAAAGAGCAAGTTGTCTTCCAAGTCATTCCAAACCAATTCCAAAAGAAGAAAATAGGATAGAATAAACCAGCTTGGAAGAGACCTTCAAGATCATCATGAGATTAGACAGATCCAAGTGCCAGGTTCTGCACATTGGCCACAACAACCCCATGCAGAGCTACAGGCTGGGGTCAGAGTGGCTGAGAGCAGCCAGACAGAGAGGGACCTGGGGGTGCTGGTTGATGGTAGGCTGAACATGAGCCTGCAGCCAAGAGGGCTAATGACATCCTGGCCTGCATCAGGAACAGTGTGGCCAGCAGGAGCAGGGAGGTCATTCTGCCCCTGTACATGCCACTGGTTAGGCCACACCTCGAGTCCTGTGTCCAGTTCTGGGCCCTCAGTTTAGGAAACATGTGGAGATGCTGGAAGGTGTCCAGAGAAGGGCAACAAAGCTGGGGAGGGGTTTGGAGCACAGCCCTGTGAGGAGAGGCTGAGGGAGCTGGGGTTGCTTAGCCAGGAGAAGAGGAGACTCAGGGGTGACCTTATTGCTCTCTACAACTACCTGAAGGGAGGTTGTAGACAGGTTGGTCTCTTCTCCCAGGCAACCAGCACCAGAACAAGAGGACACAGTCTCAAGCTGCACTAGGGGAGGTTTAGGCTGGATGTTAGGAAGAAGTTCTATACAGAGAGAGTGATTGCCCATTGGAATGGGCTGCCTGGGGAAGTGGTGGAGTCACCATCACTGGAGGTGTTCAGGAGGAGACTTGCTGGGGTGCTTGGTGCCATCGGTTAGTTGTTTAGGTGGGTTGGATTGGTTGATGGATTGGACACGATGATCTTGAAGGTCTCTTCCAACCTGGTCTGGTCTATTCTATCATGTCCAACCTATTATCCAACCCACCTAATCAACTAAACCATGCAACCAAAATCTTTCAGCATCATGGTTTGAGGTCCAGCTGAAGCTCTTCAGCAACCTCTGATCCTTGAGGTCCCTTCCAACCTTAACAATTCTTTGCTTCTTTGCTGTCAGTGATATGCAGACCTTAGTAGCATGCTCATTTTGGTACCTTCTACCCAAATGCCCATCTTTACCATCAACACTATAGCAGCAACCCTGCCTCTTAGTGTAGTTTGGACACATTTACAATCTTTGGGCCATTAACTGACCAATGATTTTCTTTCATAATGTACCAGGAAGGGGAAATCATCACTGCAACCTATAAACCTCACCACTGCCTGCTTGCTAATCCCACTGTTGCAAGGGAGTGCAAGTGTTTCTGCTCCCAGAAGAAGCTTCATCTCCTAGGTTCTTGAAGGTGTTCTGTTGCCAAAGAACCAGTTGGAATTTTTGCTTTAAGGTTAAAAAGAATGGAGAGGAAAACAACTGTGTAAGAAAATAACCCAGCACAAACTCATTCAAATCTTATCCTACAGCATTATCAGCCTAAGCAAGGTGCCCAGTTCTGTCCTTGGCAGAGATCTGTGTTTCTGACCTATGAATCAGCAATAATTACTGCAAGGCAGAGAATGAGAGGATTATTTTGTTTCACCATGGTCTTCAAATGAATATTTTGAGGCCATTCCCAGTGCTGTTGCTTCATAGGACCAGCCCTATAATCAAACACATAGGATTAAGATTGTTTTAAGAGAGGAAGAATCACACCTTCAGCTGTTAGAATGACTGGTTTACAGAAAGATTTAGCTTTCTAATCACCAGCAATAAATGCTACACCCAGAACCTCTCACTGACAAAAGGGCTTTAGAATCCCTGAGATTTAACATCCAAGCAGTGGTGAAGCCAGAAACAACAAAAGGCACACTTGCAGTAATCGTGAACCATGAGAACTGTGTAAATGAGGCTGACACTGATATCAAAAGCTCCCAAAGAGAGAGTCCAAAGAGATCACAAATTCATTTCCTTTTCAGATTGAAGATTGCCATGGGTTAGCTGTTTGGGTGGGTTGGATTGGTTGATGGGTTGGACACGATGATCTTGAAGGTCTCTTCCAACCTGGTCTGGTTTATTCTAATAAAGGTATTCTAATAAAGTAGCCACTCAAACTTGCAACTCTTTCTCTTCCTCTGTTTTCCTCTGCAATATTTACTAGCTCCCACAAACAAGGGAGCCTTGGCAGCTCTGCTAGCATAGGCTCCATCTACTACTACTCCATTTGAAAAAGGGTTTCAAAACAATTGTGCTATGATATTAGAGTATATCTGGCATACACAGGTGAAAATGGTGTAGAGTCATGGAATTATTCAGGTGGGAAAAGACCTTGGAGATAATCAGGTCCAACCTTTAAGCCTGCTCTACCAAGTTTAGAATAGAATAGAATAAACCAAACCAGGTTGGAAAAGACCTTCAAGATCATCGCGTCCAACCCATCAACCAATCCAACCCACCCAAACAGCTAACCCATGGCACCAAGCACCCCAGCAAGTCTCCTCCTGAACACCTGCAATGATGGTGACTCCACCACCTCCTTGGGCAGCCCATTCCAATGGGCAATCACTCTCTCTGTATAGAACTTCTTCCTAACATCCAACCTGAACCTCCCCTGGCGCAGCCTGAGACTGTGTCCTCTTGTTCTGTTCATCGTTAAACCATATTGCTAAGCGCCTTTAAACACATCCAAGGATGGTGATGCCACCACCTCCCTGGGCAGACTGTTCCAATGCTTGACCACTCTTGCAGTGACAAAATGTTTCCTAATGTCCAGCCTAAACCTCCCCTGGTGCAGCTTCAGGCCATTCCCTCTTGTTCTATCACTAATCACTCTGTGCAAAGAGACCAGTGCCAATCTCTCTCTGTTGTCCTTTCAGGTAGTTGTAGAGGGCAGTAAAGTCTTCTCTCATCTTCATCTTCCTCTTCCTCAGACTAAACACTCCCATTTCCCTCAGCTGCTCTTCACCAGACTCATTCTCGAAGCCCTTCAGCAGCTTGCTTGCTCTTCTCTGCACCTGTTCCAGCCCCTCACGGTCTGTCTTGTGTTGAGGTGCCCGAAACTGAACCTGGTACTCGAGGTGTGACCTCATGTGGCAGTTTTAGGCTATGCCTTTACAAATTAGCTGCAGATTTCGAGCAGAGAAGTGGAGAAATATAAATCATTCACTCTTGGGTCTGAAAAGGAAAACAAAAGATTATTCTAAACGAATGTAATTGGCCAGAATGTGTGGGACGGATGCAGATGGACCCTAACATCTCACACATTCTACTTCCTTTCTCATTCCTTTTCTTTTCTCCTCTGCTTCTAGCTGCTTTGGCTGCTCTGCTGGAGAGAGAGCGCTGGCCTTGCACATCAGAATGCTAGCATTGCTGCTTTGAACTAACATTCCTCCTAACAGCTTCTCTTTTCCTCTATTGCAGGGGAAAGGAGGTGGTTTTGGGGGGAGCGGAGCAGCTTCCCTGGTTGTTTTGACCAGGGGGTTTCTGTGCTGTTTTCTGGTTGTAAATACCTGTATAACATTGTAATTCCTGTGTATTTTGTTCACATTCATTGCATTCCCTTGTAGAGTGTCGTTTTGGCTTTGTAAATACAGCTTCCATTTGCTTCCAACTGAGCTGGTTGTGCTTAGTTAATGTGAGTGGGAAACTTTAACCCTCCACACCTCACCACTGCCTGATACAGGGGGACAATCCCTGCCCTAGACAATCCCTGCCCTACTCCTCTTGGTGACACCATTGCTGATCCAAGCTTTCCTTGCCACCTGGGCACACTGCTGGCTCACAGTCAACTGCTTGTCCATTAGAACCCCCAGACTCCCTTCTGATGGAGAACTTTTCCAGCCAAGTTTCCCCAAGCTTGGAGCATTCATGGGGTTGTTGTGGCTCAAGTGCAGGACCCAGCACTTGGCCTTGTTGAGGCACATCCCACTGACCTCAGGCCATTGATCCATTTGTTTAAGTCTCTGTGTAGATCCTTCCTCCCCTCAAGCAGGTCAACACTCCCACTTATTGTGGTGTCATCTGTAAATTCATAAATGGTGCACTGTAATGCTTCATCAAGATCATTGATAAGGGTGCTATAATACTAATAATAAACCAGGTTGGAAGAGACCTTCAAGATCACTGTGTCCAACCCATCAACCAATCCAACCCACCTAAACAACTAACCCATGGCAAACTGGAAAAAACATGTCAGCTGGAAAATTAGATTCCTTTACTGGTTGCCACCACAGGTTTGGTAATCATCAGCTTCCTACCATGGCATCTTTGGAGTGTTCCTACACCAACATTACTTTGGTAGAGTATCAAAGCTGTAACCTAAAGCTGCAATGTGTAGAAAAAAAGTGAGTCCATAAAATAATCATCTGTACCAAACTGCTAGAAGATGTAGTACACAGACCCTTAAATAAGATATTGGTTCTGAGCAGGACTACTCTACAACTGCCTGAAGGGAGGTTGTAGCCAGGTGGGGGTTGGTCTCTTCCCCCAGGCAACCAGCACCAGAACAAGAGGACACAGTCTCAAGCTGTGCCAGGGGAAGTTTAGGCTGAAGGTGAGGAGAAAGTTCTTCACAGAAAGAGTAATTGGCCATTGGAATGTGCTGCCCAGGGAGGTGGTGGAGTCACTGTCCTTGGAGGTGTTCAAAAAGGGATTGGATGTGGCACTTGGAGCCATGGTTTAGTTGTCAGGAGGTGTTAGGTATTAGGTAATAGGTTGGACTTGCTGATCTCTGAGGTCTTTTCCAACCTGGTTGCTTCTATGATGTGCTCATCTCAGTCATCTCAAGGGCATTTTTCATAAACAGAAACACTGCTGTGACAAGAGCCACCCAACTTCAATATCAGGCATGAATTACTTGAAAGAAAATGCCATCACTGATCCTAAATCCTTAGGTGTCCCCATCTGTCCACAGAACTTTTACAACATCATTACACAGTTGTAACCTCTAACAAAGAACCAAACAAACAACAAAACCAAGCACCCAAAACCCAAAACAATACCAAAACAACTCTTGCTTTAAAGGGAAAAAAAGAAATCTCCCTAGAAAGATCCTTCTCAGAATTGCCCATCCCAGTGCTGAAAGAGCCCTCCAGCTGTGCAGAGCTTGTCAGCAGAAGCAAACCCTGTGCACTACCAAACACACTTAATGGATCAAGAGTGTGCCTGAGCATAGAATGGAAAACTTGCTAGGACATCCCTCAAGTAAATAACCCCCAACAGCAAACCTATTTCAGGTCTTTGTATTCTACACCAGCCCTTCCAAGGTCATAACAGATTACAAGTGCTTTCATGGTAAGTTTGCAAGTGAAACTTGAGCCCCAGGTTGAATGGCACAAAAAGGCTGTGAAGAAAGAAAAATAGCCAGGTAAATGTTTCTAATCAATCAATCATTCTCTAATCTCTCTGCCTTGATCCTTAAGGGAAACTCAAAATCTCTCCTGAAGATGAGAGCAAGGACTCAAATATTCTACTGTAATTAAAAATAAACCAACCAAAGCAATTCTACTGAAAATATGCAGTTGTTTTATACACAGAATTAAGGCTCCAAGGTGACCTCATTGTGGCCTTCCAGGATCTGAAGGAGGCCTACAGGAAGGCTGGGGAAGGACTTCCCAGGATCTCAGGTAGTGATAGGACTAGGGGGAATGGAATGAAGCTGGAGGTGGGGAGATTCAGGCTGGAGGTGAGGAGGAAGTTCTTCCCCATGAGAATGGTGAAGCCCTGGAATGGGTTGTACAGGGAGGTGGTTGGGGCCCCAGCCCTGGAGGTGTTCAAGCCCAGGCTGGCTGAGGCTCTGGCCAGCCTGATCTAGTGTGGGGTGTCCCTGCCCATGGCAGGGGGGTTGGAACTAGATGATCCTTGTGGTCCCTTCCAACCCTGACTGATACTATGATAATCTTCCTTGACTTCTATAGACTTCAGAGGCTATAGAATAATAGAATGCTTTGGCTAGGAAGGGACCTCCAAAGGTCATCTAGTCAAACACCCCTGCAGTGAGCCATGGCACTCTCCACTTTGAGCCTGATCTTGAATATCTCCAAGGATGGGGCCTCAACTACCTCCCTGGGCAAACTGTTCTAGCACCCTCCTGGTAAGGAACTTGTTCCTAACATCCACTCTAAACCTACTCTATAACCTTCTTGGTTTAGTGTCTTTCCCAATAAATACCTTCTTTTTCTCTCCCTTTACCTCCTCTCCTGACATCTCCTCTGCTCCATAGATTTCATTGTCCTAAAGGTAGCACAATTGATAGGTGTGTGGTTTACCTCACCTTTTGTTTAGCTTCAAAAGCTATTGCATTTGTTTCAGACCCATAACCCCCATTCTTGTCAACATGCCCATCAGTCAGACCTTGTGTTGCTGCTTCATGTGCTCCCTGGGTGTGTTCTGATGGAGTGATACTAATCAGAGTTCAGATGGCTTTTTGAGAAGGGTATGTTCAGAACTGGCAAACTTTCTTGGATCCACAATGTTATCGTGGCATTTTGGCACCACAGATCTTTCCATCCCCCATCCCACTTTGTTTTCCTTTGTGAATTTGATGCCTGAGAGCCTGAGGCTTAGGCTCAATAACTGAAGCCTTGTCTCTTTGGGGGTTCAGTTATGTGAGTCCTGTGACAGGTTTGAAGTGCTCAGGTTCTTTCTCTTTCAATTTTCTCTAGGTTAACTGTTTGTGAGCCACGCTCTGCCCTAGATACCATCTTGGTTCTTTGTGTTGGGGGAATTTCACTGGGCTAGGTTTGCCCAAATTCTACTTGCAAGGTTACTTTGTGTTACTCTCTACCCACTGAGACACTCACATGGACCAACCTTTTCCAGAATCCCCTTCACTTGTTTCCTGCAGCCATGCTCATGCTTGCTTCTTCATGTTAGACACCTTCTACTGCAGGCCAGTTTTATGGTTGTAGAGTCCCAGAATCATAGAGTCATTCAGGTTGGAAAAGACCCTGGAGATATCAAGTCCAACCATTGACCCTGCTCTACCACATTCACCACTGAACCATATCACTAAGCACCACATCTGAACCACCTTTAAACACAGCCAGGGATGGGGACTCAACCACCTCCCTGGGCAGCCTGTTCCAATGCTTGACCACTTCTTCAGTGAAAAAAATGTTTCTGATGTCCAGCCTAAACCTTCCCTGGTGCAGCTTGAGGCTGTTCCCTCTTTTTCTATCATGAATTACCTGTGAGAAGTGGCCAGCACCTACTTCTCTCTGTTGTCCTTCCAGGCAGTTGCAGAGGGTGATAAGGTCTCCCCTCAGCCTTCTCCTCCTCACACTAAACAGTCCTCAGTTGTTCTTCATCAGACTCAGTCTCTAGGCCCTTCACCAGCTCTTCTCTGAACCTGCTCCAGCCCTTCAATGTCTTTTTTGTATTGAGGTGCCCAAAACTGAGCCCAGCACTCGAGGTGTGGCCTCACCAAGGCTGAGTACAGAGGGACAATCACTTCCCTATATGGGAAAAGATCCAAACCTTACCAACTACTACCAGATATGAAGTTACTGATTTCTCTACCTTTGCTGCTTTGCAGAAGTGCTTTTCTGTGCAGACCCCAGCACCTCCTGATAAAACACAGCTGTATTCTTTTCTATAGTACTGAAAGCAAGTTCCAGTTGAACCGGCTGTGATAAGTTGGTGCCCTCCATACCAGTATTGAACCTCAAAAAGATGTCAGATGTCTATTTTCCATGCAGCTCTTGATACTCCACTTCTGGTATCGATTTTAAATACGAAGCTTCTTTGCTTGGAGCTGTTTCTCGCTGCTGAACCTGTAGTCGCTTCACTTGGGGCATTCGATCCAAAGTACCGTGCTGCTCTGCAGACTGTTTTCCTTCTTGCACTCCTTCAATGCAAACAAACCACATGGGATCAGGCTCCCTCAGGCAGTGCTAACAAAGGTGCTGCTTGTTTTGAGAGCCTGTTGTTTGCATGACTCCTGGTGAGCTCAACTACCTTTTAAGGACGTAGATTATCAGCTGTTTTCTCATCCTTTTTGTTTGTTTGGGGCTTTTCCTTTGTTTGTTTTTCTTTTTGATCCAAAGGATTGCAAATTATTTTTCATCCTTCAGTTTCTGTTGGCCAAGCTTCCTTTTGCTACTTGAAAAACCTTCTTCCAAGAGGGCATTATCATCTGTCCACTGTTAGAGGCACAGCTTTCAGCTCACCTCTAGGTAAAATTGCAGAGCTGGAACATACTTTATCCCTGAGTTTGGCTTTGCTGTTTCTTTCCTCAGACTCTCTCAGCCAAGCAAAATAACAACCTTGAAATCCTGTGAGAGACTTCTGCTTCAGAGCAGTCTCCTTGTAATGAGACAGGGCAACATTTGCAATACAGGGAAATGGCCAACCTGACTCTTGTGTTTTAGGGCAGCTTAAAATGGAACAGCCAAGCTTACATGCATGCTTTTGCCAATACATTTCCTTGGGTTAGGCTTAAAGAGGATTTTTTTGTCTCTGCACCAGAGAGCAGTTTTTTACATCTCTCTTGGTTTTCTTGTTCCCAAGGATAACCAAAGTGTTTACAGGTTCTTTTATCTCTATGGCTATTATTGGTTTGAAGTTAATTGCTGCTTATTGGTCTGCTCATTTTTTGTGGTCCTTGGAGATGAAAGTGCTGTGTGAATGTAAGATCCTTTGTTAGTCTTATGCAGAGAAATTGTCTTATTTTCCAACTGTTGTTTATATTTTATTTGCTTTGCTTTGCTTTGCTTTGAGAATAGAATAGGAATAGAATAAAATAGAATAGAATAGAATAGAATAGAATAGAATAGAATAGAATAGAATAGAATAGAATAGAATAGAATAGACCAGACCAGACCAGACCAGACCAGGTTGGAAGAGACCTTCAAGATCATCGCATCCAACCCATCAACCAATCCAACCCACCTAAACAACTAACCCATGGCACCAAGCACCCCATCAAGTCTCCTCCTGAACACCTCCAATGATGGTGACTCCACCACCTCCCCAGGCAGCCCATTCCAATGGGCAATCACTCTCTCTGTATAGAACTTCTTCCTAACATCCAACCTAAACCTCCCCTGGCGCAGCCTGAGACTGTGTCCTCTTGTTCTGGTGCTGGCTGCCTGGGAGAAGAGACCAACATCCTCCTGTCTACAACCTCCCTTCAGGTAGTTGTAGAGAGCAAGAAGGTTATCTCTGAGTCTCCTCCTCTCCAGGCTAAGCAACCCCAGCTCCCTCAGCCTCTCCTCACAGGGCTGTGTTCCAAACCCCTCACCAACTTTGTTGCCCTTCTCTGGACTCGCTCCAGCAACTCAACCTCCTTCCTAAACTGAGGGGCCCAGAACTGGACACAGGACTTAGCACTTGGTGAGAAGGGGTTGGGTTCTTTTACTGTTGTATTTATTTTCTTTCTTTTTTCTTTATTTCCTGTGCTATTTTATTCCCTCATTTTAATAATTTGAGAGAATTCTGTAAGAAGAAAGCTTCATTTTTTTTTCCCCTTGAAGTCACAGGCTTTGTGTTATAAGGCATCTGTCACATTGGGATGCATTTGGATTTTTCCAGGCATTGAAATGAGTTGGTGGCAAACAAAATTATTTATGAGTGGATAGTGAAAATAGTTCCAGATTAGGTAAACATCCTGATCATTAAATATTGCAGGTTCTGCTGTTGATACTAGAATCCTGTGTTCAGTTCTGCAGCTTAAGAATGTTTCTATTTAATCTTAAGGCCTCATTCATTTCTGTGGGGAGATTTATTATTAGTCCACAGAACAACAGCAGTGCATCTAAAATTCAGAAAAATTGAGGATATTTCAAATATAATGTAAATAATAGAATCATTTGTATTATTATGTTAATTTGTATTATAAATATTATATTAGGAGGGATGTTGACTTGCTGGAGCGTGTCCAGAGAAGGGCAACAAAGTTGGTGAGGGGCTTGGAACACAGCCCTGGGAGGAGAGGCTGAGGGAGCTGGGGTTGCTTAGCCTGGAGAAGAGGAGGCTCGGGGGAGACCTTCTTGCTCTCTACAACTACCTGAATGGAGGTTGTAGACAGGCAGAGGTTGGTCTCTTCTCCCAGGTAACCAGTACCAGAACAAGAGGACACAGTCTCAGGCTGTGCCAGGGGAGGTTTAGGCTGGAGGTTAGGAGGAAATTCTACACAGAGAGAGTGATTGCCCCTTGGGATGGGCTGCCTGGGGAGGTGGTGGAGTCACCATCACTAGAGGTGTTCAGGAGGTGACTTGATAGGGTGCTTGGTGCCATGGGTTAGTTGATTAGGTGGTGTTGGATGATAGGTTGGACACGATGATCTTGAAGGTCTCTTCCAACCTGGTCTGGTCTGGTCTGGTCTATGCTATGCTATGCTATGCTATGCCATGCTATCCTATCCTACCCTATCCTATCCTATCCTATCCTATCCTATCCTATCCTATCCTATCCTATCCTATCCTATCCTATCCTATTTAGAATATAAGATATAATATATATTTATATATATATAAAATATTTGTGATGAGGATTATTTTAGCTACTTCATAATCTTCCTATTTCATGCTCATTGATTCCTGTGTTCATGATAATTATTACCAGACCATCCAGGAAGATATCATTAAAATGAAAATTTCAGTTAGCAAATGAGAAAGATTGGTTAATTCTGCAAGAAATGTTGGATAAGTACCTACAAAAGAGAAGAATAACCTGAATGGAAGGTTTACAGTGGGTTTAAAAGTCATGCTAGATACACACGAGGAAGAGAAGTATTACACAAAAGCAGAGAACAATGGAAATAGCCTTTAACTGTGTTTGTCCTGATCTCTTAAGTTTCTCGGAGTCTGCTCTTTGTGAAACACTGCAATACAATCTCATGATTTTTATTTTAAAAATAATCCTCTAATATTCCCCCCACAACTTTATTTTCTTTTCCTTTTTTTCACTTTTCTTTCCTTTTACTTTTTCCCCTTTTTACCCTTCTCTTCTCTTCTCTTCTCTTCTCTTCTCTTCTCTTCTCTTCTCTTCTCTCTCTCTTCTCTTCTCTTCTCTTCTCTTCTCTTCTCTTCTCTTCTCTTCTCTTCTCTTCTCTTCTCTTCTCTTCTCTTCTCTTCTCTTCTCTTCTCTTCTCTTCTCTTCTCTTCTCTTCTCTTCTCTTCTCTTCTCTTCTCTTCTCTTCTCTTCTCTTCTCTTCTCTTCTCTTCTCTTCTCTTCTCTTCTCTTCTCTTCTCCGAACCTCTCCTCCCCTCCCCTCCCCTCCCCTCCCCTCCGAACCTCTCCTCTCCGAACCTCTCCAAACCTCTCTGAACCTCTCCGAACCTCTCTCTTGTCTCTTCTTTTCTCCTCTTCTCTCCTCTTCTCATCTCATCTCCCCTCTTCTTCTGCCCTTTTCTCCTCTCCTCTTCTCCTTCCCTCTTCTTCTCCCCTCTTTTTCTCCCCTCTTCTTCTCTCCTCTTTTCCTCCCCTCTTCTTGTCCCCTCTTCTTGTCCCCTCGTCTTCTCCCGTCGTCTTCTCCCCTCTTCTTCTCCCCTATTCTTCTTCCCTCTTCTTCTTCCCTCTCCTCCTCCCCTCTTCTTCACCCCTCTTCTCCCCTCTCTTTATTTATTTTCTTTTTTTTTTTTCCTTTTCCTGTTCTTTTCTTGTTTTGGTCAAGACCTTTGCTGAGGAAGGGTAAGATGATCACTGCCACATCTGCAGAAGCATTAATTTTTAAGAGACTTTTTAGTGCCAGTCTGAATCCAAAGCTGAAGTATGAACTAGGTTAGCCAGATGCTTCACTTTTAATGTATTATTAATTCCTAGTGTATATGCCAAGAGTTCAGTGTAACTTTCCTTTGTGCGTGCTTCCTACAACCCAGAGTAATCAATAGCTGTAGATAAAACACTTTACATCGCTGCTGTCACCAGTTATGTTTCTGCTTATTGTCCTCTTACTGCACCATGGAGCTGTAATTACAGTACAGTGTAAGAATTATTGTGATCCATTCATTATTTTGTCCCAAAAGGGCCAGTGCTGCTCCTCATGCTAAATGCCAGTGATTGCTGCTCCTGTTGGTAGTATGTCCAGTGCTAAATACCTGCGCTGGAACATACTCATAGTGTAGTCAGTGGGGGTTTTCCTCCTCAGAGGGCCTAGGAGCTAGCAAAGGTGCAAGGGAAAGGAAAGAATGGAAAGGATAGTAGCAAAGAATGAAATTAAGCTAGTTGTGAGGAAACACACAACAGTAAAACATCTCACATGAAACAAAGCAGACATTCAAAAGGTTAAAGCTGTGGGTTGAAAAGGAAATGCTGGCAAAGGTCGGTTAAGAAGAGGTTAGCTGTAGAGTTGCAAACAAGAGGAATGGATAACAAAAGAGAGAAACTAAGACAAGTCAGACAGAAAGTAGGCAAAGGAGAGAGAAATGAAGGGAGAAAAAGAAATTCATCCTGCTAGAGATAGTTTCTCCTGTCACTCACAGATAAGTATTGCCTCTAGAAAGGTCAGTTCAGGCATTGCCAAATGACAGAAGTGATAGGGGAGAACCACATCAACTGGTAGGAGGTGAATAAAGTAGGGTTCAAGACGCATTTTGTATCACTGATAGGACAGTGTTTACTCTGAGAAATCCCTGAACTGAAGAAACCATGTGGGGGGTTGCAGTGAATATGATTAACTGTTGTTTTGTTGTTGGGGGGGGGGTTTCCTGCCATTTCTGGAGCCACAAATTTTGCACCCTAAACTTTTGGTTCTCAGCTGGCCAAACTGGCCAGCCCTTAGAAAGAGATTGATAGCGAAGGAGCGACTGAGTACCCCAATCTCACTGCAGGAATTAGGTGGGGTAGTTTAAAAAGTGGTTTGCAAAATGTTGCCTTAGTTGAAAGCTGTCCTTCAGAAAGCAGGTCATGTCTGCTACAAAGAAAACACAATATGATCTCTTGTTTCCATGAGGATGTGGCTCCTGACTTCACTGCTGTGCCTGCAGTGGAACTCCTGGCTTGGATTTGTTTGTTTGTTTTTCTTTGGTTGGTTGGTTGGGTTTTTTTTTGTTTGCTTGGTTTGGCTTTTGATTCTCTGTTTGTTCTTCTTTTCATGCTGTAATTGAGTGTTGGGAATTTAGGGTCTGCAGATTTTCATAGTATCATAGTATCAGTCAGGGTTGGAAGGGACCACAAGGATCAGCTAGTTCCAAACCCCCTGCCATGGGCAGGGACACCCCACACTAGATCAGGCTGCCCAGAGCCTCATCCAGCCTGCTCTTAAACACCTCCATGGATGGGGCCTCGACCACCTCCCTGGACAACCCATTCCAGGGTTTCACCACTCTCATGGGGAAGAACTTCCTCCTCACATCTAGCCTGAATCTCCCCACCTCCAGCTTCATTCCATTCCCCCTAGTCCTATCACTCCCTGAGATCCTGAGCAGTCCCTCCCCAGCCTTCCTGTAGCCCCCCTCAGATACTGGAAGGCCACAATTAGGTCACCTCGGAGCCTTCTCTTCTCCAGACTGAACAGCCCCAACTCCTTCAGTCTGTCCTCATAGGAGAGGTGCTTCAGCCCTCTGATCATCCTTGTGGCCCTTCTCTGCACATGTTCCAGCACCTCCATATCCCTCTTGTAATAGGGGCTCCAGAGCTGGAGGCAGTACTTCAGGTGGGGTCTCACCAGGGCTTGGTGATGCTGACAGTGACAAAAGGAGAAAACCAAGCAAATGCCAAGTTAGGCATCAAGCTTCAAGGTTCCACTCTTGTGGAGGCTAAAGCTGCCATGTATTTGTGATCCAGCAGATGATGTTAAGGATTCCCTCACGTTGCCTAACTGCCAGAAAGAGGTAGTGGATCCTCTAGGGCAGTTTGGCTTGCTCTCACGATGTTTGTTACCAATCCCCCGAGATAACACTGAGTTTATAGTTCATTTCCTTTTGCTTGGACAAAACTGGTTTGCAGCAGAGTTTCACATTATATTAACAAACAGCAAGGGCATGACAGGGGGAAAAGAAAGCAGCATGATAAACGTTGTGACCTTCTAGTGAGAAACAGTATGGCATGCATAAAGGACTGCTGCATTAAATGGAAGGGGGGCGGGGAGTGGAGGGAGTGGGGGGAGAGAAGGAAGTGGGTAATTATTTGTAGGAGTGCTTTTACTGTTGTTGGAATGAGACAGACTAACAGTGGCAGCAGTCATTTTGCTGAATCAAAGTCCATGTTAGTCGCATTATACACTGCCACAAAAGGTTGTTAAGGCTGGTATTAGCATGTACCACTGAGGACATTGGAAGGACTCGATCTGTCACACTAAATCGCCTTCTTGCCCTCAACCATTGAAGTCTCCAGCTCCTCTGACATGTTCTTTCATTAATGGCCTGGCCTTGACAACTGATCCTAATTGCCTCTGAACCGCACTTCATGTATTATTGGTGTCTGCCTGCCCTGGTTCATGTCAACAAGCCGCAGCATGCGCAGGGTGTGCCCGGTGCCTTTTGCTGAAATGATGCTCACATAGTCATTTACCTCTGAGGGTCTGGATCTCACTGGAAATGAGGGATAAAGCTAAAGATCTTCCTGTCTCTTCCTAGTAATACTTTAATGTGGATCTGTGCTATGCACTTATTAGGCATGTATGGAGACTCACTAAACCATCAAGCCAATTATATAAGATTCCATTAAAGCACAGACTGTAAAGGCAAAAGAAAACTTGTCTGCATTTTAGTTACTGAGTGGGGGGGGGGTTGTTTATTCATTTATTCATTCTGAGCAGCTTATTCAACTAGAAAGTATGGCTTACTCTTCATTTTTCATAGACAAAAATTCTGTTCTAATTCAAAGTAACAGTAGCAGAGAAATGTTATCCTTAACATTGATGGAGTTCCTGTAGAATCACAGAATTGTCAGGGTTGGAAGGGGCCTCAAGGATCTTCTAGTTACAACCCCCCTGCCATGGGCAGGGACACTTCACATTAGATTGAGGTGTTCTGACTCTATAAAAAAGTAGGAGAAGGATCCCATTAGTTGAGATGTAAACTACAGCAAAAGCTATGTCAAAATGTCGATCCTAAATATATTTTGGAGTCTCTCTTAAGAAGGTTTTTAGAGCATACTTTTCATTTAATAAAACACTACATTTTCTTCTTGATTCTAACCCTTTTTGGGGGTTGCCAAAGCTGTGATGGATGGTGATTATTCTTCTGCAGAAGGTGCTGCATTTTGACCATGGGGTTTCATTTTTAAGCCTATGATAACACATATGCCTACCCCTAAACAAAAACCAACCACCAAACCACAACCCTGTGTTTATCTGTTTTAAGCCTGGCTCTGATTTAAACCTAGCATCATTTCCTATAAGATTTTCTATGATGATCTCAGTCATCAAGTAGTCTGAATAAATTTGAATGGGGAGCCTTTAAAGCATGCAAGTTCTACAGTGATAATGAAAAATAAATCACAGAAGCTCTTTGGTGCTAGGTATCATTTAGCCTAATCTAGACGGTGACATTTGGGCCACTAACAGCATAATCATAGTTATTGCTACAAATTGCTGCATGTTTGAGTTTTAATGTTATAAGTAAATTATGCCACAGGATAAAATATATGCTTCTTTGGGAATTAAACATGTTTATTTCAGCAGTGTGGCTACGGAATACTAGGCAAATGGCAAGTTTCTTTCGTGTGGTAATACTGCCACCTTCTGAGCCAGCGGAGAAGGAGCCGTCTCTGGAGCTGGTTTCTACCCTGGGCACGTTCTGGAGAACGTGTTTGCAGGTTGGTGACTTGCTCCGAGCCGACAGCAGAACCTCCCAAAGCCAAAAGCGCTCGAGACCAGAAATTGCCCGAAACCACCTGCTGAAATGGTTTCAAAACCCACTCTGGGAGGTGATTTCACTTTCCATGGAGGCTGCACTCCTACTGTGAAAGTTGGTCAGCCTGGAAGGAATAGGCAGAAAAAGTCTAGGGGGCCAATTCTGTTAAAAATCACAGTCTCACAGTCTCACTAAGGTTGGAAGAGACCTTGAGGATCATCGAGTCCAACCTATCAACACAGACCCCATGACTAGACCATGGCACCAAGTGCCACATCCAATCCCCTCTTGAACACCTCCAGGGATGGTGACTCCACCACCTCCCTGGGCAGCACATTCCAATGACGAACGACTCGCTCAGTGAAGAACTTTCTCCTTGAGTCTAAACCTCCCCTGGCGCAGCTTGAGACTGTGTCCTCTTGTTCTGGTGCTGGTTGCCTGGGAGAAAAGACCAACCCCCTCCCGGCTCCAACCACCTTTCAGGTAGTTGTAGAGGGCAATGAGGTCTCCCCTGAGCCTTCTCTTCTCCAGGCTAAACAACCCCACCTCCCTCAGCCTCTCCTCATAGGGCTTGTGCTCAAGGCCTCTCCCCAGCCTTGTTGCCCTTCTCTGGACACGTTCAAGTGTTTTGATGTCCTTCTTAAACTGAGGGGCCCAGAACTGGACACAGCACTCAAGGTGTGGCCTAACCAGTGCAGAGTACAGGGGCACTATGCTAAGATGCGGTCGCCAAAGTCCGGCCATTCGTTCTCGCTCTTCCTAGGAGAGGCTGCTCCTGAGTTAACGCTGATGCAAACCGTGGCATAGGAGGAAAGGTTTGCCGAGTGGTTTGAGGGCAGAGGTGGCCACAGCTGGGATTAGAAGATGGAGGGGGCTTGGGAAAGCCGTTCCTTCACCATCATTCATTCAGACAACGTGCCCTTCAGCGGCACAGCAAGGCCTCGTGCTTTTCTCGAATTAGGGAGATTAGCATGAAGCGCATAATGCGGGATGATGGAATTTGTCATAATTTGCATTGTCCTGGAAAGATTCAGTTTGATAGAGCGATGCGTCTCGGAGCATGTCATGTCCCACGGGCAGGTCATGGAGGAAGCTCGGCAGAAATAATTCCGCGATCTGTGCATCAGTTGTAAAGGCCTCATAACCGATTTGTCAAAATAAAAAGAGGAGGGGGGGAGGAAAAAAGAGAGGGGGGGTGGGGAGCTAAAGGAAAAGAAAGGTGGAGGTCAGGAGAGTTGAAGGAGGTGGGCACAGGGAGAGGTTGGGTATAGCAACGGTAAATTAGACCTGCGCAATAAACGCTCGCGTTGGCTCGACGCTTGCCCGGCGACCGCTCCCAATTTCTGTCCCCGCAGAGGAGCGAGGAAAGGAAATCTTTCCCTTGGCGGCAGGGGGAAGTTTGCTTGTGGACATTCCTCGCAGGAACCGTCAGCCACAAGAGCTTGAGGATCAGTTTGCTGAGCGATTGCTCCTGACCTTGGTACTGTTCCCGAAGTGCAGCTAGGAAAGGATGATCGGCACGCCGCTGACAAAACGGACGTGACAGTGTTACTTATCCGCGGCGGCCTCGCTGGCGGTGGGCATGCCGAAGTCAGACAGGCAAAGGGAACACGCTTATTTACAGTAGCAATAGCAAGAAGAAAAGGTCCAATGTCAGGAATTGACCATGGTTTATTTCTGGCCCATCTGACAATGAAGCAACAGACTTTTGGTATTTAGAAAACCTCCTCTGCCCAAGAAGGTTATGAGTGGCGCTCGGAGGTTATGTTATTTACCATTTCACTCTCTGCTCCTCCTTGAGGAAGACTTTTTTTTGTGCAGGGCCTCCTGTATTTGTCTTTCTTTATACATTTCAACCAGCAGATTAATGCCGGCGGTTCGGTAACGCTGATCTTCTGTGACAGTTGAGCATTGGAGAGTTGAGGATCTCATAACAACATAAAAATTAGAACAAAAAAAATGGAGGGGGGGCGGAAATACGAAGGAAATTGTCACTTTTGAGGACCTCCTTGGCCACCCGTGGGGTTCAAATAATTCTCCCTAGCAGAGGTTGATCTCCAGGCTGCTGTCTTTCACCTGGTTATTATTGTGGAATTCTGGTATTTGAAAACTGAATTACCTTAGGGTACAAGTCAACAGAAATAAAGCTCTCAAGATCCAGGACCTGGAGTCAAGATACAGCTGAAACTACTAACACTGCACAAGCACAATTTGGGCAAGTGTCTGGTGGGAGTTTTGGGGAAGAAAGTATTTATAGAGTTCTGCATAATAAACATGAGTCAATAATGTCAGCCCACAGCAGGAATGGGCGATTCTATTCTATTCTATTCTATTCTATTCTATTCTATTCTATTCTATTCTATTCTATTCTATTCTATTCTATTCTACTCTACTCTACTCTACTCTACTCTATTCTACTCTATTATTCTATTCTATTCTATTCTATTCTATTCTATTCTATTCTATTCTATTCTATTCCATTCCATTCCATTCCATTCCATTCCATTCCATTCCATTCCATTCCATTCCATTCCATTCCATTCCATTCCCTATAACTTTTCGACTGCAAAACAGTAGCTGTCTTTGTAGGTTCTCCCAGGTTGTGATCTCTTTCTTTTCCATAATTTACAGCTTTGGTTAAGTTTTTAGAATCACACAATCATACAATTGTTAGGGTTGAGAGGACCTCAAGGATCATCCAGTTCAAACCACCTGCCACAGGCAGGCACACCTCACACTACAGCAGGTTGCTCACAGCCACATCCAGCCTGGCTGCAAAAACCTCCAGGGATGAGGCTTCCACCACCTCCCTGGGCAACCTGTGCCAGGCTCTCACCACCCTCGTGGGGAACAACTTCTTCCTAACATCCAATCTGAATCTACCCAATTCTGTATTTGCTCCATTCCCCCCAGTCCTATCACTGCTTGACCCCTCTTTTAGTCCCCCTTTTAGATGAATTGCTGTGCTAGTCAGAGTTCATAATGATGTGTGATGCTTTCATCCTGTCTATAGGTGACAAAAAACCTACCTCTCATATTACACTGGCACCTCAGATCCTGTAGTATTTAGTGTTGTACTGTGCATGGTGAAGAAAGACTCTCTTCAGAAGCCAGAGTGTGTTTTTCCTACTTTGCTGGGTGATCTATGCTGATTATATATTATTTTTAGTGATAGAAAGATGATCCTTGCACCTGTGTGTTTAAAGCTTGGTTAATGCAGTTAATACTTTGATGTTAATATATAATGATGATGGGTAATGATAGGACTAGAGGGAATGGAATAAAACTAGAAATGGGTAGATTCAGATTGGAGGTTGTAGCCAGCTGGGGGTTGGGCTCTTCTCCCAGGCAACCTATGACAGAACAAGAGGACACAGTCTCAAGCTGCACCAGGGGAGGTTTAGGCTGGATATTAGGAAGAAATTCTTCCCAGAAAGAGAGATTTGCCACTGCAATGTGCTGCCCAGGGAGGTGGTGGAGTCACCATCCCTGGAGGTGTTTAAAAAGAGCCTGGACGAGGCACTTGTTGCCATGGTTTAGTTGATCAGATGGTGTTGGGTGATAGGTTGGACTTAATGATCTTGAAGGTCTTTTCCAACCGGCTTAATTCTGTATTCTGTATTCAAAGAACCAAGAAAGGAAAGAAAATGTAGAAGGGAAGTGAAACAGGGGAATAATGTAGAAAAAATACTAATTTTCATAGCTATATGAAGACTTTACATCTCATTACAATTATAGCAGTTTGTGAAGAGGAAAGTAAAGTCCCTGTCCAGAGTGCAAAGTGTCCCTTTCCCACAGACCATTCAGTGTCCTCAAATGAAATAGGATAAGG
This sequence comes from Melanerpes formicivorus, assembly GCF_026170545.1. NCBI lineage: Eukaryota > Metazoa > Chordata > Aves > Piciformes > Picidae > Melanerpes > Melanerpes formicivorus. Next base: position 3,437,374 of record NW_027142420.1, read on the forward strand.
CAGGTGAGCAGCAGAGAATCATAGCATCAATAATGTTGGAAAAGACTTCAGAGATCATCAAGTCCAACTTATCACCCAACACCTCCTGACTTACTAAACCATCACTTCAAGTGCTTCAGCAACAGAACAAGAGGACACAGTCTCAAGCTGTGCCAGGGGAGGTTTAGGCTGGAGGCGCGGAGAAAGTTCTTCCCAGCAAGAGAGATTGGCCATTGGAATGTGCTGCCCAGGGAGGTGGTGGAGTCACCATCACTGGAGGAGTTCAAGAAGGGATTGGATGTGGCACTTGGTGCCATGGTCTAGTCATGAGGTCTGTGGGGACAGGTTGGGCTTGATGATCTTTGAGGTCTTTTCCAACCTGGTTGATTCTATGATTCTGTGAGGAAGCAGGAGAGAGCTATGGATGAGTGAGACCTCCAGTATGGCTGGTGGAGTTTTCCCTCCCTGAGAGTGAGCACCAAAGTGGACTAAAGATGGGCAGCTCCAAGTGACTGGTTTACTTTATCACTCTCAATCCCTCCATCACAGTATCACAGTATCACTAAGGTTGGAAGAGGCCTCAAATATCATCAAGTCCAACCTGTCACCACAGACCTCACGACTAAACCATGGCACCAAGTGCCACATCCAATCCCCTCTTGAACACCTCCAGGGATGGTGACTCCACCACCTCCCTGGGCAGCACATTCCAATGACGAATGACTCTCTCCATGAAGAACTTTCTCCTCACCTCGAGCCTAAACTTCCCCTGGCACAGCATGAGACTGTGTCCTCTTATTCTGGTGCTGGTTGCCTGGGAGAGGAGACCAACCCCTTCCTGGCTACAACCACCTTTCAGGTAGTTGTAGAGAGCAATGAGGTCACCCCTGAGCCTCCTCCAGGCTAAACAATCCCAGCTCCCTCAGCCTCTCCTCATAGGGCTTGTGTTCAAGGCCTCTCACCAGCCTTGTTGCCCTCCATGTCTGTGTCTTTCCCCAGCCATCCCTCCTGTGCAGAGTAGCACATTACTGTAATTCACAAGAAGTATACTCAGTGCTTCAAAGCACGTAAATGATGGTGGTGGGTCTGAAACACTGCTAGTCTGCCTTGGCACCTCACCACCACTTTAACCATCCTCCTTTCTTTTACCTTTACACTGTGTGACTGCTCACAATTCAATTGTTTTCTGTGCTAAGCAGGAGAAGCCTCTGTTTCTATTTCTCTCCTAGCTTTAGGCACAGTTTTTATTCCTGTGTTTATTATTTTTCCCCTCTCTCTCTGATTATAGGAAATCATTCTCCTTGCAAAAACACAATCATAATATAATCATAAATAAAAATCACCCTCATCATTTAACCAGTGTTCAGGAGGGCTCAGCATGACAATACTTCAAAATAAAAACCCTTTCTTTTCAGTGTACTGCTTCTTAACTACCTGTATTTTCACATGGAGATTGTAGCTCATAACATTCTCTGTTTGTCTGAGTTCTGCATTTCTCCATGGGAGCTGCTGGCTGCTGAGCAACTGTGAAAATCTGGTCATAAGTAAGGGAGACTCAAAACCTCAGAAGCATGCATGGTGTGCAACATGGATAATGCTGTACAGTACCTTCATCATTGATATCTTCATCAATGATATCGACAGCCAGATTGATCTCGAAAGCTCACCCCTGCCTGAGCCAGTATTACTTAGAGTAGGTCACACAGGAACATATCCAGGTGGGTTTTAAATGTCTCTAGAGAAGGAGACTTCATAACCTCTCTGGGCAGCCTGCCCCAGGGCTTTGGCACCCTCACAGAGAAAAATTTTTTCCTTATGTTCCTGTAGAACCTCCTCTGCTCCAACTTGCATCCATTGCTCCTTGTCCTATCATTGGACATTGGTTGAGGCCCCGTCCCTGGAGGTGTTTAAGCCCAGGCTGGACGAGGCTCTGGCCAGCCTGATCTAGTGTGGGGTGTCCCTGCCCCTGGCAGGGGGATTGGAACTAGATGATCCTTGTGGTCCCTTCCAACCCTGAATGATACTGTGACATCAGGGATCAGAGCCTGGCTCTGTCCTCCTGACATTGCCCTTCACATCTTTATAAACCTGAATGAGGTCTCCCCTAAGTCTCTTCTGCTCCAAGCTAAAGAGCCCCAGCTCCCTCAGCCTGTCCTCAGCAGGAAGATGTTCCACTCCCTTCAGCATATTTGTGGCTCTGCACTGGCCTCTCATGGGCAGTTCCCTGAGGTCCTTCTTGAGCTGAGGGGCCCAGAACAGGACACAATATTCCAGACGCAGCCTCACCAGGGCAGAGCAGAGGGGCAGAGTTACTGAGGTTGTTAAGTCTCACTAGTCATTTACTTTGATTAGAAGCTCTGCATCCATCTTTCAGCTCTGAACCTGAACCTCTGCTTATTTGAAGCGTATGAAACCAAAGTGAGAATTGCACCAAATGAAGTGATTTGTCTTGTGTCGTTGCTGTGCTTTAAAACACCATGCATATAAAAATACCAGCTGCAAATCACAGTCTCTTCTCCCAGCTCCCTGTAGTTTGCACTGACTTGCACAGGCTTCTGAAATTTATACCAGCCTGTGAATCACTCCAAGGTTCTGTCCAGGGCCTTTCAGATAGGGAGCCAACTCTTCTTTCCCCAACAGGTTAGGCCCTGGGATTGTTCTAAAGAGCTTTTTTTTCCACAGGAGGGATTGTTTTCTTAGCAAGAATGCATTTAGCTGTTAGGGATCTAATAATCCCTTCAAAATGAGAAATCTCAGTTACAGGGGGTTTTTGTCAGATTTATCTTTTCATCTTTGTGGGCCCTGTTTCTCTCCTGGAAGACTTGAAATGCTCTCTATTAAGTCTGTAGGTATGAAAAGTTAAAAGTCTGAGAGAGCTGGGACTGTTTAGTCTGGAGAAGTGAAGGCTGTGAGGAGATCTTATCAACATCTATACATACCTGGGGGGTGGGTGGGTGTCAGGATGAAGGTGCTAGGCTCTTCCTGGTGGTGCCCAGTCACAGGACAAAGAACAGTGGGTACAAGCTGGAACACAGGAGGCTCCACCTCAGCACGAGGAGACACTTCTGTATGGGGTAGGGTAACAGAGGACTGAATCAGGCTGCCCAGAGTGGTTGTGGAGTCTCCTTCTCTGGTCCCTTCCAACCCAAAGCATTCTATGGTCCTATGTCTCTTCCAACCTGGTCTATTCTATTCTATTCTATTCTATTCTATTCTATTCTATTCTATTCTATTCTATTCTATTCTATTCTATTCTATTCTATTCTATTGCAAAACATGAACCTTTATCACTACAGCACTTTGTTTACTCCTACTGTGACTCTATTAAGTTCTCAAGCTACTATGCCATGTTCTTCTTTCAAACTGTCTGACTGCTCTCACGATGCAGAACAACTTTGACTTAGCTGTGCTATTTCAGAAGGCTGCACAGCAGTACTCTGTCAGCTGCAAAGCAAATGACTCAGCTGTCCTGGAGACTAAACTCCAGTGTCCCCCTGGAATAACTTTAAGCTGTAGTGACAGAGTGACTTCCAGGAGCTCTAGGGTGATGCTGTGTACGTTTGTAAATAGACATTGTGCTTAGGTTTCCAGAGCTGTTAGTCACATACCCTTCAGGAGCAACTTCCTGACTATTGAAGGCTTACTGTGGATTGAAATGCTTTTTAATGTGCTTGGAGGAATTAGAACTAAAAACATGTTTCTGAGGATAGAAACTGAATTCTGGTTAGGAATGTCACCTGCCACGCTTCAGAACACAGAATCACAGCATCAGAGAATGTTAGGTGCTGGAAGGGACCTCTAGAGATCATCCAGTCCAACCCCCCCAGCCAGAGCAGGATCACTTAGAGCAGGTCACACAGGAACACATCCAGGTGGGGTTTGAATGTCTCCAGAAAGAGAGGCTCCACAACCTCTCTTGGCAGCCTGTTCCAGGGCTCTGGCACCCTCGCTGGGAAAGTTTTTCCTTCTGTTCACATGGAATCTCCTCTGCTCCAGCTTGCACCCAGTGCCCCTTATCCTATCACTGGACACCACTGAGCAGAGCCTGGCTCCATCCTCCTGGCACTGCCCTTCACATCTTCATAAACATGAATGAGGGTACCCCTCAGGCACTTCCAAGCTAAAAGGACCCAGCTGCCTCAGCCCTTCCTCTTAAGGGAGATGTTCCACTGCCTTCAGCATCTTTGTGTTGTCTCTATTGCTGGGTTTATGGTATACAGCTATATGCACTGTTTTACTGATAGTTCAGACAGGCTGGGCTAATATCTAAAGCACTAACTGCTCCAGGTGGACCATGAGAGGTAGAAAGATCACAGGATGTTAGAGGTTGGAAGGGACCCCTGAAGATCACTGAGTCCAACCCCCCTGCCAGAGCAGGACCAGAGAATCTAGCACAGGTTGCAGATCTGTGATGCTCACTGGAAATGCATTATTGCTCTCATTGTTCATTTGTCTTCTGATGGAATGCTGCCTGTTTGTGTGAAACTTCCCTGCCAGGGAAATTTCTGCTCCTGTCTTTTCTGAGAGGTGCAAAGCAGGCTTCCTGTCTGAGGAGAGCAGGGTCACAGAACAGCAGGGGTTGGAAGGTTCATAGTATCATAGTATCAGTCAGGGTTGGAAGGGACCACAAGGATCAGCTAGTTCCAACCCCCCTGCCAAGGGCAGGGACACCCCACACTAGATCAGGCTGGCCACAGCCTCATCCAGCCTGGGCTTAAACACCTCCAGGGACAGGGCCTCAACCACCTCCCTGGACAACCCATTCCAGGGCTTCACCACTCTCATGGTGAAGAACTTCCTCCTCACCTCCAGCCTGAATCTCCCCAGTCTGAATCTCTTACTCCATCAGGGTACATGATTTCATAGAATCACAGAATTGTCAGGGTTGGAAATGATCTCAAGGATCATCTAGTTCCAACCCCCCTGCCATGGGCAGGGACACCCCACACTAGATCAGGCTGGCCAGAATGAGAGAAGAAAGAATGAATGAATGAATCAATGAATGAATGAGAGAAGAAAGAATAGATTTAGCTGTACAGATGTTCTGAAAAAAAAGCACAGAAACCAAGCCTGCCATCTGTAAACAGAATTTTGCCACATGAACCAGAGCTCCCCTGTAAAATCATACAATCACAGAACTGTTAGGGTTGGAAGGGACCTCAGGGATCATCTAGTTCCAACCAAAATGTTGCAGGTGTGATGATGTAAACAGAGAAAGATTTCTTATAATGGATATAGAAGAGGTGAGATTGAAGGCTGTGCAGCCTGACTGACACTTGGGAATAGCTTGCTGGTGGCAAAATTAATACAGCATTTTAACTGAGATGTTTATAGTCTGATTCCTCCAAAGGGCTGATTCTCTTGTATGCATCTCCTGTAGGCAAAACTCAGTAGCTGTTTCTAGCACATTTCATCACAAATGGCTTTCCTACACTGCTCACGGAGGTCCTCCTGCTCTGCATGTCAGCTCCCTGCCTGGGAGGACAGGGGGGGATTCTAAAACTGACAATTGAACAAGAAGGGCTTCCTGTGGAGGCCAGGATGAGTGTAGTAAATAACATATTAGCACTAACTGCAACTGTATTATTGAGAAGGGTTTGATTTACTTTTTGTCAGGTTGGGGTCATGCAACTAATGTGGCTTACAAATTGTGCTGTGACAAACGCTCTCAGATCACAGACACTTGATTTTATTCCCTGCTGCTTTTACTTAGCTATCATTTTCCTGCCAGATAAGTGGGGTTTTTTTGTCATGCTAAACTGGACTTTGACAAATGTTACCCACTGTAGCTGATTCCTGGAGTTACTAGATGCATCCTCAGCCCTTGGACAAAAAAAATGCAGGAAGGTAAAAGGAGAGATGGATAATAAGATGTTTATTTGGGACTGAGTTCTCCTGAGGCAGTAGCAGCAGTCTTCTTCTAGTGGGACAGAAAGGCTTTGATTATTCCTTAACTGGATGGCTTACTAAACATTTGCCAAAACATCTTCTTGCTGGGCCTTTCCCTCACCTGAAGGAAGCTGTCAGATCCTATTCTGTGTTTGAAGAGATAGTTTCATAGTTTCATAGTTTCATAGTTTCATTCAGGGTTGGAAGGGACCACAAGGATCATCGACCACCTCCCTGGACAACACATTCCAGGGTTTCACTACTCTCATGGGGAAGAACCTCCTCCTCACCTCCAGCCTGAATCTCCCCACCTCCAGCTTCATTCCATTCCCCCTAGTCCTATCACTACCTGAGATCCTGAGAAGTCCTTCCCCAGCCTTCCTGTAGGCCCCTTTCAGATACTGGAAGGCCACAATTAAGTCACCTGGGAGCCTTCTCTTCTGCAGACTGAACAGCCCCAACTCCTTCAGTCTGTCCTCATAGGAGAGGTGCTCCAGCCCTCTGATCATCCTTGTGGCCCTTCTCTGGACACGTTCCAGCACCTCCACATCCCTCTTGTAATAGGGGCTCCAGAACTGGACACAGTACTCCAGGTGGGGTCTCACCAGGGCTGAGTAGAGGGGGAGGATCACCTCCCTCGACCTGCTGGCCACACTTCTCCTGCTGCAGCCCAGGATCTGATTGGCTTTGCGGGCTGCAAGTGCACATTGAGAGCTCATGTTGAGCTTTTTGTCCACCAGCACCCCCAAGTCTCTCTCCTCAGGGCTGCTTTCCAGCCAGTTACTGCCCAGCCTGAATCCAGATGCCTGAATGATCTCAGTCATGTCTGTCTGCAGCTCACGTTGTGTCAAGTGCCAGCTTTCTTCCTTAGAACAGCAACAAATCTGCAAGGTTAGTTATTGCCTCAAGTCTGGAAATACAGCAATCAATTGAATTCTCTAAAAGAAATGTGGACATTAGGTAAAGACTGGATGATGGTGAGCTAACAAACATTCATTGGGGTTAACAAACACTCATTCTCCCAACTTCATTCTTTATTGCTGTCTACAACTACCTGAAGGGAGGTTGTAGCCAGGTGGGGGTTGGTCTCTTCTCCCAGGCAAGCATCACCAGAACCAGAGGACACAGTCTCAAGCTGTGCCAGGGGAGGTTCAGGCTGGATGTTAGGAAGAAATTGGCCATTGGAATGTGCTGCCCAGGCAGGTGGTGGAAGTAGCGGGGGGAGAAGACCCTCCCTAGACCTGCTGGACACACTGCAATTCACAAGGCATTCAGCAAAACCACTGGTTGCACATTCCTTTCACTCAACCCCATCCAAAACAAATGTTATAGATATCTCCAGCTCTGTACTGTGTGAAGGTGTTTGACTTAATCTTTTTTAATCTTATACAATGGCCAAAATGTTTTGTGAGAAGACAACAAAGTTTGAGAAACCTGTCCCCCAATCAACAGAGAATGATCATGAAGACTGAGAAGACTTAAGAGGGGATCTAATCAATTTCTATTAATATCTGAGGGCTGGTGTCAGGAAGGAAGGGACAGCCTCTGCCCACTTGTGCCCTGTGATAGGACAAGGGACAATGGATGTAAACTGTTGCATGGGAGATTCCACCTCAACATGAGGAGGAACTTCTTCACTGTGAGGGTCACAGAGCACTGGAGCAGGCTGCCCAGAGAGGTTGTGGAGTCTCCTTCTCTGGAGCCTTTCCAGCCCTGTCTGGATGTGTTCCTGTGTGACCTGTGCTGGATTCTATGCTCCTGCTCTGGCAGGGGCTTGGACTCTATGATCTCCAGAGGTACCTTCCAACCCCTAACATCCTGTGAGCCTGTGATCATGAGTACTATCACAATCAAGTTCTGCATCCAAACTACATCCCCAGTCTCATGCTGATCTCCATGAAAGCACTATTTCCCACATGGATTGGAGTTCATCTGCATGATAGGAAGTTTCATCCTCCTCAAAGATAGGAGTTTATAATCCTCCCCTACAAAAACTATGTTTTTGGCCACAGGCTGTTGAGAGTCAGGAAAATTTCAGCTAAGTGGTGAAAATGTCATTAACAAGATGTCTTTGAGTAAGTTAGAATGGGACTGTTTCAAATGTACATTCTGAAGCAGTGCAGAAATCAAGTGTCTTCTTACAACTAGAAGATACATCATAGAATCATAGAATGGGCTGGGCTGGAAGGGACCTCCAAAGGTCACCTAGTCCAATCCCCTCTGCAGTCCACAGGGACATCCTCAGCTAGATCAGCTTGCCCAGAGGCCCCTGTTGAGCCTCACTTTGAATATCTCTGGGGATGGGGCCCCAACCACCTCCTGTTCCAGTATTCTGCCCCCCTCATGGTAAAGAACCTGTTCCTAAAATCCAATCTAAATCTCCTCTTCTCTAGTTTGAACTCATTGTCCATTGTCCTGTCACTCCAGGCCTTTGTAAATAGTCCCTCTGCAGCTGCCTTCTTGCCCCCTTCAGACACTGGAAGACCACTATTAGGTCTCCCCAGAGCCTTCTCTTCTCCAGGCTGAACAACCCCAACTCCCTCAGCCTGTCTTTGCAACAGAGGTACTTCAACCCCCTGATTATTTTGTGCCCCACTTCTGTATAGAGTAGAGTAGAGTAGAATAGAATAGACCAGACCAGGTTGGAAAAGACCTTTGAGATCATCAAGTCCAACCTATCACCCAACACCATCTCATCAACTAATGGCACCAAGTGCCTCATCCAGTCTCCTCTTAAACACCTCCAGTGATGGTGATTCCACCACCTCCCCAGGCAGCACATTCCAATGGCCAATCACTCTCTCTGTATAGAACTTCTTCCTAACATCCATCCTAAACTTCCCCTGGCACAGCTTGAGGCTGTGTCCTCTTGTTCTGGTGCTGCTTGCCTGGGAGAAGAGACCAACCCCCAGCTGGCTCCACCCTCCCTTCAGGTAGCTGTAGAGAGCAATGAGGTCTCCCCTGAGCCTCCTCTTCTCCAGGCTAAGCAGCCCCAGCTCCCTCAGCCTCTCCTCACAGGACTTGTGCTCCAAACCCCTCCCCAGCTGTGTTACAGCAGTGTGCATGCCTGCATGGATTTCAGCTGCTGAAAGTTAATGAATCTTGGAGCCTGAATGACTGAATTCACTGTGGCTGTGTGGTGTTTCTTGGAGCACCAGAACTAACTGACCTGCTCCTTCTACAGTGCCTGGGTTTACAGATACTGTGTCCTTTGGGTAACGAGCTCCTACGCCTTGACACTTTTCATGTCTTAAATGCTTTTAATCACATGCTGCTCACGTTACATTGATTACCTGAAAGGATGGTGAAGCTTTAGTGATCCCTGTTTTGTCATGTAAGAACTTAGCAGTACCCATCAGGTGATGCTATTCAGTGTGACAGTTACTCAGCTTATACTTCAGGGAAGATATCAAAGCTACTATCTAGTCTGTAGTATAAGTGAGCTTTCATGATTACCAGTTAGAATTATTTGGAACTGCTCCCACCCCAGCGGCTCCACGACATTCATCTTTTCAAAAGGTTTTGTATTTCCCTTTTTTTGGTGTTTTTTTAGTCTTTTTAAGTCTTCAACTGCTGTTGCTAGAACAATAAATGTGAATACCTTTTTGCTTTTCTGTCTTGCATCTGTAGTACAAATAATGAAGTCTGAAATACAGCAGCTCACATGCATTGCAGAGAAATTGTCCTCTGGTATTCCTTCTCTGGAAGGAAATGCAGGAGGAGATTGTCATGCCTGCAGGTTTATTGGATGTTTATGTGAGGCCTGTATGGTTGTGCTGGTGTAGAGTGCTAGGCTCTTCTTGCAATAACTCGAAAGCCAGGGAAGTGACTGCTGGATTGACAGGATGAAAGTAGAAGTAATAAAAGGAGGGGAAAAGAAGACACCAGGAATTTACAGTTGAGGTGTTTAAAACTTCCTTATACTTCCTCCAGGTCATACAAATATAGAGGGAGTGTGGCTGACCTGACAACTCCAGATATTTTGATCAGCTGCTGCTTAGCCTTCAGCAGAACACCTCCAGGCCCTCCTGACTTAATCCTCATTTGTGACATTTCTGTTTAGCTTCATCTCTCTGATTCTCAGGGAGAAGGAGATGTTTACTATTACAATATAAAAAGTTACAGCTATGCCTATAGCACTTTATGGAAAAATCCAAACAAATGTCTTCTTTCATGTCTCCCCTCTATGGTGAGAGATGCTTGTACACAAAGTCATCCGTGACGGTGCTTGGAAGGTTCTCTGTTGGCTTAGCTAGAACTGGATTTTGCAGTAAGCAGAAGCGCAAGGCAGTGTTGCAGGAGGAGATCCTAAGAGAGAAAAGTAAAGGATGCAGGCCTGTGTCTTGTGTTGGGAATTCTTTCTGTCCTTTTCCTGCCCAGCTCCACTGGATTACAGTATCACAGTATCACAGTATAACTAAGGTTGGAAGAGACCTCAAGGATCATCGAGTTCAACCTATCACCACAGACCCCATGACTAGACCATGGCACCAAGTGCCACATCCAATCTCCTCTTGAACACCTCCAGGGACGGTGACTCCACCACCTCCCTGGGCAGCACATCCCAATGACAAACGACTCGATTGATGAATGTGTGCAGAAATAGGGAAGAGCCACAACCACTGCTTTCCCTGTGGTTTGTGAGGGTGTCTGGCTGACCGTTTGGCTGCAGTGGCAGCACCATCCCAGCCACTTCAGCTGCCATCCCTGTCAGCCCCAGTGAAACTGAATGGGTGCAGGTTTTTTGAGGAGGCATGCTTTAGACTGACAGGACCTCTGAGGGCAATGGATTCTAGGACAGAGGGCAGAATGTGCAAGAACAATACTTCCCACTTTCCGTTACACGTCTCAATGTCTAATGAGAAACTTGCAGTGATTTCGGCGCTGCCATCTGCTTTGTGTCATAGCAGGGAAATAGTAGAGATTTTCATTCACTTTGTGGTTTTTTTTGCAGCTTTACCCTGTATTTTAGTGGTATTTACACTTTCCAGAACCAAAGCAAGAAAAAACTTGACATCACCTTGCCTGCCTCGTACATTGCAGACCAGTTATGCATCTAGAGTAGAGTTATAAACTATGGCTGCAAACTAGGTTGCAAACAAATTTTGCCTCAGGCATGAACCATAAATTAAAGTAATAATCATCCCTGTAAGAGACAACTTTCCTCCTCAGCTCTTTGGAAATAAGGAAGAAAGTAGGTCAGAGGAATTTAGGATATTTTAGAGTACGTACAATATTGTATTGTTTGCCAGCACCTAATTTACAATTACAGAGCTGCATGAATATTGAAATGATTCAGCTTCCCATTATAAATGTATGTGGCAGTTTGGTTGTTGATCAGTTTATGAAGTTAATGCAAATGAAACTGTCTTCCTGTCAGCATTTGAAATCTATAATGCAGTCATGTTGTATATTCAGGGACAGGCCATTGACAGTCAATTAACAAGTTTGATTGGTATGTCAACTCATTCTTTTGAATTGTTAATAGTATGTTAATAGCATTCATTTCTTTGTGCAGTCCCATTTGCAGCTTCACAGTTACAGCTATTTTTTTTTTTTCTTTTTCATGATTCTGAGTAACCTAAAATAGTGCCTTAATAATAGATTATTAAACACCTGTCTGGTGTAGCTTAGGGAGGTTTTTCTAGACTGGGAGTTTGCAGTGGATCCCTTTGATATTCAAATCAACAAATGATAGCCTTTTTATTCAAAACGTAAGTTCTTTTGATGGTTAGCTTGTTAAGAAATATTCAGCTCCAGTCTGACCTGATCTGCTTTCCCATGGAAAAGATCTGATGCTGTTTGAAGGTTCATAAATGGAATGCCAATGACAATTTGTTGTTGACGTTTTGCTGCCTCAGCCTTCAGATGCTGCCGGTTGATGTGCCGCTTTAGCTTCGCCAAATAATGCTTGCAGGTAAATGATCTCCTGATTGATCAGGCAGTTTCAAAGCAAAGAGCTCTCTTCTGTGGTCTGTAGCCCTGGTTTTTGAGGCTTGGAGGGGTACTTTAAAAGATGCATCAAAGTTGACAGATGAGTCTGGAGGCAAGGAATGATGGGAGACAGCAGGATTCTGGGAATATTTTTTAGAGAATAACATATTAGTGAGAGTTTTGAAGCCCTTCAAAGGCCTATCAAACCAGCTCCCTATTGCAGAGTTATTCCTCCTTTACAAAGATAAAAACATATAAAAACTGAAATTGGAGACCCTGCTCATCTCTCCATTTCCTGTGTTGGGATGCTGGTGATCTGTTTTGTTGTCCTGTGGTGGTGCTGTAAAGGCCTTATGTAGGCTGAATTTCACCATTAGCTCCGCCTGCGTTCACTCCTGCAAAGTGTAGTTTCTGCAGAATCAAAGGATTCTGTCACTTACAAAGTCACAGTGTACAATGGGTAACATCATAGAATCATAGAATTAATAAGGTTGGAAAAGACCTCAAGGATCGTCAAGTCCAACCTGTCACCCAAGACCTCATGACTAATAATTATCATGGCACCAAGTGCCACGTCCAATCCCCTCTTGAACACCTCCAGGGATGGTGACTCCACCACCTCCCTGGGCAGCACATTCCACAGGCTAGCAACTCTCTCTGTGAAGAACTTTCTCCTCACCTTGAGCCTAAAACATTCCTTTACATGAGCTTATCCAGGCCACCATGAGTTAGCTTTACAAACAAGAAACAGAAATCTCACATGGGCTGTTTCCCAGAATCACAGAAACATTCAGGTTGCAAAAGACCCTCAGGATCACCAAGTCCCACCCAGAACCCTACTCTACAAGGGTCACTCCTAAACCATATCCCCAAATAACACATCCAAACCATCTTTAAACACATCCAGGCTTGGGGACTCCACCACCTCCCTGGGCAGCACATTCCAATCCCTGACCACTCTTACCAGGAAAAAATGTTTCCTAATGTCCAGTCTAAACCTTAGCCAGTTGTAGCTTGAGGCCATTCCCTCTTGTTCTGTCACTAATTACCTGTGAGAAGAGACCAGCAGCAGCCTCTCTACAATGTCCTTGCAGGTAGTTCTAGAGATCAATGAGGTCTTCCCTCAGCCTTCCCTTTTCCAAACTAACCATCCCCAACTCCTGCAGTTGCTCCTCATCAGATTTATTCTCCAGGCCCTTCACAGTTTCCTTGGCCTCCTCTGCACTGGCTCCAGCACCTCCACATCTCTCTTGTCTTGAGGTGCCCAAAACTGAACACAATACTTGAGGTGCGACCTTACCAGAGGTGAGTGCAAGGGGACAATCCCCTCCCTGCTCCTGCTGGACACAGCATTTCTGATACAGGCCAGGATGCCTTTGGCTTTCTTGGCCACCTGGGCACAGTGCTGGCTCCTATTCAGCTGCTTGTTTCTCCACATTACATGCATTACCCTTTCATACCTTTCTTCATTCCCTTCCTGATTCTGACATAAGTATTATTCTGAAGAATTAGGCTAGCATTTAGGAGTTCAAAACACAGATCAGAGAAATAGTTCCTTTCTCTTTGGTTTGAGCATTTAATTATTCACAATCAGCATGTGATTGGTTTATTTTGTTGAAGAGCTGTAAGATTTAACTCCTTCAGGCCTGAATGGCTGAGGCTGGGTGCTGTGAGCAGTTATGTTGCAAACACAAACCCTGGAGTCACACAGTGAATTGATGTGTGTTAACTAGACTTCCTTGGACTCCCTATGAAATAGCTTTTGCTGCTCGAGTTTGGGACAAACATTTACAGCACCAAAAATCCTCTCACAAAAGCCTTCAACCATTGCTTGAAGCCAGTAGATGAGCAGTCAAGTCCTGGAGCTTCAATCTTGTATGCAAATAGAATGTACAATTTTGATGAGACAGTTTCCCTCCCTGGAAATGTTGGCTTTTGGGGATACTTTTCAAACACCCTGCGCTTCCGAGCTGATAACTGGAAGCTCTTTCTGTTGGGCTGATCAAACAAACTATCAGACATTCATATTGTCATGCATAGTCATGTTTGCAGTTGAAGAAGCTATCATGTTCCAAACCAAAATGAGGCCTTTAAACTGTGCTCAGCATGATTTGTAGACTTTGATAGAGCCTCTCTGTTTGAAGAGGCACTCTGTTATTTATGAAATTCAAGTGCAAGGTTCAAACTTTTTCTGGTAGTCATGTCACTGGTGTTAGTTCTGTTGCATCCTTTGTGGGCTCAGTTAGCTTTTAACCATTAAAAAGCTGGGGAGGGACTTTTGAGTGTGTCAGAGAGTGATAGGACTAAGGGGAATGGAGCAAAAATAGAAGTGGGTAGATTCAGATTGGATGTCAGGAAGGAGTTCTTCCCCATGAAGGTGGTGAGAGACTGGCACAGGTTCCCCAGGGAGGTGGTGGAAGCCTCATGCCTGGAGGTTGGCTGGATGAGGCTCTGAGCAACCTGCTGTAGTGTGAGGTGTCCTCTGGTGCTGGCTACCTGGGAGAAGAAACCAACCTCTGCCTGTCTACAACCCTCCTTCAGGTAGTTGTAGAGAGCAATAAGGTCACCCCTGAGTCTCCTCCAGGCTAAGCAACCCCAGCTCCCTCAGTCTCTCCTCATAGGGCTGTGTTCCAAACCCCTCACCAACTTTGTTGCCCTTCTCTGGACTCGTTCCAGCAAGTCAACCTCCTTCCTAAACTGAGGGGCCCAGAACTGGACACAGGACTCGAGGTGTGGCCTAACCAGTGCAGTGTACAGGGACAGAATGACCTCCCTGCTCCTGCTGGCCATGTTTTTATATTAAAAAATATAAGTGGATCTGCCTTCCCCACATGATTTCCATTTTACCATCTGACTTCTCTTTTAACTAGCCTAAATAGTTGACAAAAATTGTGTTCCTACATTGCTGTAGGTGTTCTGCAGTGTAAGTCTGTGTGTGTTTTCTTCTGTGTTAAATATCTTTCATATTGTTCAATGCTTAGCATCTTTAAAAAATCCAGAAGCTAACAATCATAGAATCATAGAATCAATAGGGTTGGATCAGAGATCATCAAGTCCAACCTATCACCCAACACCTCCTGACAACTAAACCATGGCTTCAAGTTCCACACCCAGTCCTTTCTTGAACACCTCGAGGGATGGTGACTCCACCACCTCCCTGGGCAGCACATTCCAGTTGCCAGTCTCTCTTTCTGGGGAGAACTTTCTCCTCACCTCCAGCCTAAACTTCCCTTGGTGCAGCTTGAGACTGTGTCCTCTTGTTCTGGTGCTGCTTGCCTGGGAGAAGAGACCAACCCCCACCTGGCTACAACCTCCCTTCAGCTAGTTGTGGACAGCAAGAAGGTCTCCCCTGAGCCTCCTCTTCTCCAGGCTAAGCAACCCCAGCTCCCTCAGCCTCTGTTCACAGGGCTTGTGCGATGATCAGCTCATAACAGATTGAAATACTTGGAATGTCAGTAGGTAAAATTCATCATTGATTTATCATTCATTGTAAAGCTTCTCCTGAGCCTTACTATTTTGTAGGGATTTTTTTGTCAGGGAGGGGGCTCTTTCCACCCTATACTGGCTTCTAGCATACTGCTTAGAAGGATCATCAGTGTCTTAATCCAAGTACCTGAGTACATTTGAACAAATTAGAACAGTTGCAGAAGACAGTGAGAGATGAGTGGTGGTAGGATGAGGGGCAGTGGTTTAAAAGCAAAGGAGAGTAGATTTGGAATGGATGTTAGGAATGAGTTCTGCACCGTGAGGGTGGTGGAACACTGGAACAGGTTTCCCAGGGAGGTAGTTGAAGATCCATCCCTGGAGTTACTCAAGGTCAAGCTCAACAAGGCTGTGGACAGCTTGATCTAGTGGAGGATGTCTCTGCCTACGCAAAGGGGTTGGACTAGATGATCTTTGGAGGTTCTTTCCAACCCAAACCCATGCTATGATTCTATGATTCTGTGATTGTATCTCAGTGCAACTAGACATACCTGTACAGTTTAGTGCACCACCCTCATTTTGTAGAACTTGTTCCTAGCATCCAATCTACATCTGCTCACCCCTAATTCCAAACCCTTGCCCCTTGTCTTATCACTCCAGGCCTTTGCAAACAGTCCCTCTGCAGCCTTCTTCTTGTAGCCCCCTTCAGGTACTGGCAGGCTGCTATTAGGTCTCCCTGGAGCCTTCTCTTCTCCAGTCTGAACACCCCCAGCTCCCCAGCCCCCTGCTCATTTCCTCTGGGAAGTGGTGGCTATGTCTATTAAAAAACTGATTTCTGCACTAAACAATCTTTAATGTGCATGAAAGTTTTTTACTGTTGATTTCTATTTAGGTAGTCATAGCTACTAGTAAAATCCATGTGAGAGTGGGTATACATAGAGGCTAAATGAAGTACAGAGCCAGCCTATATGAGTAGACTGAGAGCTGTCACTTCTAACTGAGCAATGCTGTTATTACAGTTAACTATTTTCAGCTAAATTATTCTTAGTTTCATGGAACTGCAGCTTTCTGAGCTCCCAGCTCTCACAAGCTAGTATCTTAAAGTAGCCAGTGATATTCATGAGAAGCAAATGTGGAGGAAGCATATTAAGCCAAGTGGTGGCTGGGAACTGCCTCTTCCCTGTAAGAATAGGATGTCACGGTGTGAATGTGTTTCATACACTGTGAATTACTGTTGTGTGATGAACAGCTTTCACCTTTCAATACTGAGTATTTTCTCTGCCTAGCTGTCCCTTTTCTGTTTACAGTCACACTAACCCCTTCGACAGCTGGCATGAGGAAGGATTGGAAAGACAGGTAGGAATGGGACAAAAATAAACAAGTCACTCTTCCTAGGCTTTTATGACTGCAATCTTCAGTCTCTTTGGAGAATCACTGCTTTCCAGAACAGTATCCAGCCTTAAGCAGTAGCACTCTAGTTGTTCTTAGAAACTCCAACCTAGATATTTCTCCTGTACCTTCTTGGACTGCTTTATCACTTCAGTGGCACTTTAATTGGTGATTTAATTTGCTCTAAGTGGACATTCTCAGCAGAAACTTCAGCTCACATGGAAAGTGTATTATGAGACATTGGGGACAGAGTGGCTGGAGAGGATGAAATGGACCTGGGGGTGCTGGTTGACAGCAGCTGAACACCAGCCAGTGGTGTACCCAGGTGGCCAAGAAGGCCAATGGCATCCTGCCCTGCATCAGGAATAGTGTGGCCAGCAGGAGCAGGGAGGTCATTCTGCCCTGGCCACTCAGCACAGATTAGGCCACACCTTGAGTCCTGTGTCCAGTTCTGAGCCTTTCAGTTTGGGAAACATGTTGAGATGCTGGAAGGTGTCCAGAGAAGGGCAACAAAGCTGGGGAGAGGCCTTGAGCACAGCCCTGTGAGGAGAGGCTGAGGGAGCTGGGGTTGCTTAGCCTGCAGAAGAGGAGGCTCAGGGGAGACCTTCTTGCTCTCTACAACTCCCTGAAGGGAGGTTGTAGCCAGGTGGGGGTTGGTCTCTTCTCCCAGGCAACCAGCACCAGAACAAGAGGACACAGTCTCAAGCTGTGCCAGGGGAGGTTTAGGCTGGAGGTGAGGAGGAAGTTCTTCCCAGCAAGAGAGATTGGCCATTGGAATGTGCTGCCCAGGGAGGTGGTGGAGTCACCATCACTGGAGCCTGGACGAGGCACTTGGTGCCATGGTTTAGCTGATTAGATGGTGTTGGCTGGTAGGTTGGACTTGATGCTCTCGAAGGTCTTTTCCAAGCTGGTTATTTCTGTGGTTCTGTGAGATCACTCTCTTAGTGGATTGTATGCTTAGGTCTAAAAGCAGAGCCTAAAGTCTGTAATACAAACACACACAGGTATATAAAGTTATCACATTCTCTTTTCTCTTTATCTTCCCATAGCTACTGGCTGTACACAATTACCTTACAACCTCTCTCTCTCTTGTTACATGTGCTTTCCAGTCCCTTAAAACTGCAAGCCTAAATAGAGACAAATGTGGAAATGAAGGAGGGAGGAATGTCATGTGAACATGCAAGCTATATCTTCCTTTTTACTACATAACTGGCAGAGGAAGCATCCTGTTATGTTATAAAGCATGCTGTTATGTTACAAAGCTATTCTCACCAGAACACATTTCATATAATAATCATAAATGAACTGTGTGGGAACCCCAAGGGAATATTTCTGTAACCTCAGGTAAGGTTAGACCTTTTTCATGGACATTTTTCATTTAACAGTGGGTGAAATAAAAGTAGGGGGGGGTTAACTTTTATTCCTTTACCCTGTCAGCTTAAAATGCTTTTCATGCCCTGAATGAAGCTTTACTAGTCTGGAAACTGAAAATCTGTGTTGGCAATGAAAAGGAAAACCTCCTGGCTCCCCCAAAAAGTACTTCATCAGTTCAGAATAATCATCTGAAACTTTGGTATCACCTGATCTTTTACAGCATTTCTCTTGCAGCATGGCAATCCTACCTTTCCCAAGGGTGTGGAACCAGTCTGTGATGTTTTAGGACATCACAGAACCACAGAAAACATCCAGGTGGAAGAGACCTCAGGCATCATGCAGTCCAACCTTTGACCCAGCACTGAAGGGTCAACACTAAACCATGGCCCTAAGCACCAGGTCTACAGGCTGCTTAAACACTGCCCAGGATGGTGACTGCACCACTGCCCTGGGCAGGTCATTCCAAGGTTTGAAAAACCTCTCTGTGAAGAAATATTTCCTAACATCCAGCCTGAACCTCCCCTGGCACAGCTTGAAACCATTTCATAGTTTCATTGTTTCATAGTTTCATTCAGGGTTGGAAGGGACCACAAGGATCATCTAGTTCCAATCCCCCTGCCATGGGCAGGGACACCCCACACTAGATCAGGCTGGCCAGAGCCTCATCCAGCCTGGGCTTAAACACCCCCAGGGACGGGGCTTCGACCACCTCCCTGGACAACCCATTCCAGGGCTTCACCACTCTCATGGGGAAGAACTTCCTCCTCACATCCAGCCTGAATCTCCCCACCTCCAGCTTCATTCCATTCCCCCTAGTCCTATCACTCCCTGAGATCCTGAGAAGTCCTTCCCCAGCCTTCCTGTAGGCCCCCTTCAGATACTGGAAGGCCACAATTAGGTCACCTGGGAGCCTTCTCTTCTGCAGACTGAACAGCCCCAACTCCTTCAGTCTGTCCTCACAGGAGAGGTGCTCCAGCCCTCTGATCATCCTTGTGGCCCTTCTCTGGACACGTTCCAGCACCTCCAGATCCCTCTTGTAATAGGGGCTCCAGAACTGGAGGCAGTACTCCAGGTGGGGTCTCACCAGGGCTGAGTAGAGGGGGAGAATCACCTCCCTTGCCCTGCTGGCCACACTTCTCCTGATGCAGCCCAGGATCTGATTGGCTTTGTGGGCTGCAAGTGCACATTGAGAGCTCTGGTCCTGTCTCTTGATACCAACCAAGGAGAAGAGGCTGTCCCCTCCTCGCTCCAACCTCCCTTCAGGTAGTTGTAGAGAGCAATGAGGTCTCCCCTCAGCTCCTCTTCTCCAGACTGGACACCCCCAGCTCCCTCAGAAGCTCCTCCTCTGTTTCATTAGCCTAGGATAGGTGTTGCTTACCCTGGGACAGGTATTTGATAGAGCTGATGAATTAGAACGATAGAATAATAAACCAGGTTGGAAGAGACCTTCAAGATCATCACGTCCAACCCATCAACCAATCCAACACCACCTAAACAACTAACCCATGGCACCAAGCCCCCCTGGTACCTGAGAACACAGCCTGTCTTCTTTACTCCTACACTGAACTTGCTTCTAGTAAAGAGCAGTTGTGATTGAATCTAAACTGTTCAGCGCTTCTGCAGTCAAATTTTCTCCCTTGTTATGAATTTCTGTACTTCAAAATATTGTTGCCATATGTTCTGGCATGAGTTTTCATTTCTCCTAAGCAAAGTCTCTCTTTTTCCTTTTTTTCTTCTTCTTTTTCTTTTTTTCTTCTTCTTTTTTTTTTCCTTTCCTGCCTTTATTCCAACCCAATCTGTGTTCACTTTTACTGTTCCTGCTGGTGAACATTCTCATTTAGTACCCTCTGTGGGTTTCATTACCATGCTGTTAATCCCTTCCTCCACTGACTTAATGAAGATGTTAAACAAAATCAGGCCTCACACCAATCCCCACGGCACCCCACTTCAGTACCCTGGCACTTTCATTACTCTCTCCTCACAGACTATCAGCTACTTAACAGCATTTATCATTATTAGGGTTCAAAATAATGCCCAAACAGCACTGTATCAGATGTTTTAGGGATGCAGATGAATTGCCAACCGTTATCCTCCCTTAGCTGGGCACATAGAATTAATTTTAAACCCCCCAAGCAACTGTAGTGGACACAATGTGCAGCATTCATTGCATGTGCAGTAATCAGTGCTCAGTAACCCAACTTCATTTGCACTTTATACTTTGAGATATCCATCTTTATACTTTGAGATATCCTTCTTTATACTTTGAGATATTCCTCTTTTCCACTTTCCTTTTCTCTTCCCTGCCTCTGCCTTTACTTTGTGGTAAACACCAGGACTAGAGGGAATGGAAATAAAACTAGAAATGGATAAATTCAGATTGGATATCAGGAAGAAGCTCTTCCCCATGAGGGTGGTGAGAGATTGGAACAGGTTGTCCAGGGAGGTGATGGAAGCCTTATCCCTGGAGGTTTTTAAGGCCAGGCTGGATGTGGCTCTGAGCAACCTGATCTAGTGTGAGGTGTCCCTGCCCATGGCAGGGGGGTTGGAACTAAATAGAATACAATAGAATAAGAATAGAATAAGAAATAGAATAGAATAAGAAATAGAGAAGAGAAGAGAAGAGAAGAGAAAGAGAAGAGAAGAGAAGAGAAGAGAAGAGAAGAGAAGAGAAGAGAAGAGAAGAGAAGAGAAGAGAAGAGAAGAGAAGAGAAGAGAAGAGAAGAGAAGAGAAGAGAAGAGAAGAGAAGAGAAGAGAAGAGAAGAGAAGAGAAGAGAAGAGAAGAGAAGAGAAGAGAAGAGAAGAGAAGAGAAAGAGAAGAGAAGATTAACCAAGTTGGAAAAGACCTTCGAGAGCATCAAGTCCAACCTATCACCCAACACCATCTAATCAACTAAACCATGGCACCAAGTGCCTCATCCAAGCTCTTCTTAAACACTTCCAGGGATGGTGACTCCACCACCTCCCTGGGCAGCACATTCCAGTGGCAAATCTTTCTGGGAAGAATTTCTTCCTAACATCCAGCCCACACTTCCCCTGGCACAGCTTGAGACTGTGTGCTCTTGTTCTGGTGCTGGTTGCCTGGGAGAAGAGACCAACCCCCACCTGGCTACAACCTCCCTTCAGGTAGTTGTAGAGAGCAGTAAGGTCTCCCCTGAGCCTCCTCTTCTCCTCTTCTCCAGCTCCCTCAGCCTCTCCTCACATGGCTGTGCTCCAGACCCCTCCCCAGCTTTGTTGCCCTTCTCTGGACACCTTCCAGCAACTCAACATCTTTCTTAAACTGAGGAGCCCAGAACTGGACACAGGACTCAAGGTGTGGCCTAAGAAGTGCAGTGTACAGGGGCAGAATGACCTCCCTGCTCCTGCTGGCCACACTATTCCTGGTGCAGGCCAGGATGCCAATGGCCTTCTTGGCCACCTGGGGTGGCCTGAGGTCCCTTCTAACCCTAACAATTCTATGATTAAGGCTTTCATTCCTCACCCCCACCCCAGTTGTTTTAGAATAGGCCAATGTTAGTTCTTTTCTTTCATTAGTTTTGTTTGGCATCTTTATTCAGAGTGATATGAATAAGGAATGAGTAAATGATAATTAGTTGAGAGGTTTTACTCCAGCTTTTAGATAAGGTATGCTCAGAAAGCTGAGTGCTCAGCAGTTTGTCACAGTTGGCAGATTTTGCTCCTGTGCTTGTGTGAGAACTTGTGATTTTTAGGTTGTTTTTTTCCAAAAGCTTGAGAGGAAATAGAAGGCTCTACAAAAGGTGACAGATTAATAGTCTCAAAGACTAGAATTCCACTGTCCCAGGGAGGAAATGCAGCAAGGATGGATGCTCTTGGTAGCTTGATCATTTTCAGGTAGGGAGGCTGTGCTTTTTCTCATGAGAAAAAAACCTCTTTTAGGATGTAATGAGAGAGCTGCAGCCCATGGGTTGTTGAGTTGTTGTTGGGAGAGGGAGGGGCTGGAAGCACTGTGAAATGTGATTGATCAAGGCATGAATAGAGTGCCCAGGAAGGTTGTGGATTCAGTCTAGAGAAGAGGAGGCTCCAAGGAGACCTTATTGTGGCCTTCCAGTATCTGAAGGGGGCTATAAGAATGCTGGGGAGGGACTTTTTAGAAGGTCAGGGAGTGATAGGACTGGGGGGAATGGAACAAAACTAGAAATGGGGAGATTCAGGCTAGATGTTAGGAAGAAGTTCTTCCCCATGAGGGTGGTGAGAGACTGGCACAGGTTGCCCAGGGAGGTGGTGGAAGCCTCCTGCCTGGAGGTTTTTGCAGCCAGGCTGGATGTGGCTGTGAGCAACCTGATCCAGTGTGAGGTGTCCCTGCCCATGGCAGGGGAGTTTGAACTAGATGATCCTTGAGGTCCCTTCCAACCCTAACATTTCCATGTTTCTATGATTCTATGCCACTTCCCTGGGGGTGTTCAGGGCCAGATTGGGTGGGGCCTGGTCTAGTGGGACGTGCTCAGGGCAGTGGGTTTGGAGCTGTGTGATCTTTAAGGTGCTTTCCAACCCAAACCATTCAGTGAATCTGTGGATGTTTATGGAGGGTTTGTCCTTTATGTAAGTGAAGTCTTTGAACTGCCTGCTGTGATTTTCCATGAAGGAGCAGTCTGTGTGTACCCTGTGTGCCAAATGTGCCAGTGAAGAATATTTTGCCTCCATTTTCTTTTATTTCCACTCTGTGTATTAGAGATTCCAGGTGGAACAAAACAAGAGCCCTGTATAAGACCAGGCACGCTGTCATGCCCCACATGGATGTATTAGAGGGCAAACCTTTTTCATTCACCTTACTGGAACCTTCCCTAAATGTTTATAATTACAGAGGCCAACTTTAAAAGCTGGGTTTGGGTTTTGGGGTTTTTTTTTTTGTTTGGGTCTCATATTCCCTTGGAATGTGAGCATCAACTTTTGTGGTGGGTTTTGGTGGCCTTTTCTGGTGAAAATTTCTGTGTCTGCATCTTTGTTTTCTGTAAATCAAAATCATCCAGTGGCTCAGGTTGGAAGGGACCTCAGAGGTCATCTGCTCCAACCTCCCCACCATGGGCAGGGACACCTCTCAACTAGACTCGACTGCTCAAGGCCTCATCCAGCCTGGCTTTGAACACCCACAGGGAGGAGGCAGCCACAACCTCTCTGGGCAGCCTATTCCAGAGTGTCAGCAGCCTTATACTGAAGAACTTCTTCCTAAGATCCAGTCTAACCCTGCTCTCCCTCAGCTTCAAACCATTCCCCTCTCTCCTATTGCTAGACATCCTTAGGAAAAGTTCCTCTCCAGCTTTCCTATAGGAAAGGGACCATAGGACAAGGGGCAGTGGTTTGAAGCTGAGGGAGAATAAGGTTAGACTCTGGAACAATGGAGAAGGAGGAGTGAGTTTTAGTCTTGTGTCTTGGGTGGCTAAATACATTTTGAAACATGAAGCTCCAGCCCAGCATACTCTGAGTCACAGCACTGCTGCCAATTGTGGAAGTGTTGGAGCTATTTCATAAAATCATAGAACCATAGAATTGTCAGGGTTGGAAGGGACCTCAAGGATCATCCAGTTCCAAACCCCCTACCATGGGTAGGGACACCTCACACTACAGCAGGTTGCTCACAGCCACATCCAGCCTGGCTGCAAACACCTCCAGGGATGAGGCTTCCACCACCTCCCTGGGCAACAGAACAATAATGTGATGGGGTTTGGTGATTCCTTTTTTGACCTAATCAGAAAATAAGGGGCAGTCCTGGAGTTGTGAGTATGATGTGCAAGCATTTGGTGAAGTTACACATGGATTTTTAGAAGTGTCATTTATTGGTTTAGTCAAAAGTAGGAGTGAAAATATTTGTAGTAAAAAAAAACCAACAAAAAAGGGTGTTAGTCAGAAAAATAAATAGCTTTTTAAAGTTAAACAGAAGTATTTTCTGTAACTTTTTACAATTCAAGAATAGAATAGAATAGAGTAGAGTAGAGTAGAATAGAATAGAATAGAATAGAATAGAATAGAATAGAATAGAATAGAATAGAATAGAATAGAATTAACCAGGTTGGAAGAGACCTTCAAGATCATCGTGTCCAACCCATCAACCAATCCAACCCACCTAAACAACTAACCCATGGCACCAAGCACCCCAGCAAGTCTCCTCCTGAACACCTCTAATGATGGTGACTCCACCACCTCCCCAGGCAGCCCATTCCAATGGGCAATCACTCTCTCTGTATAGAACTTCTTCCTAACATCCAACCTAAACTTCCCCTGGCACAGCCTGAGACTGTGTCCTCTTGTCCTGGTGCTGGTTGCCTGGGAGAAGAGACCAGCCCCTACCTGTCTACAACCTCCCTTCAGGTAGTTGTAGAGGGCAATGAGGTCACCCCGAGCAAATAATAGGTGTCATCTCTTTAATACAAAATACTGATTTTTAAGTTACAAAATAAATATTTTTAGTAATTTTTTAATTAAAAAAATATAACTGTCATATTTCTATTCAAAAATAGTAAATGTAAATGTTTTAAATTAAAATATAATCATGTTTTGGTCATTTATTAAATTTCAAAACTAATTGGTTCTGGGCCCCTCAGTTTAGGAAGGAGGTTGACTTGCTGGAACGAGTCCAGAGAAGGGCAACGAAGTTGGTGAGGGGCTTGGAATACAAGTCCTGTCAGGAGAGGCTGAGGGAGCTGGGGTTGCTTAGCCTGGAGAAGAGGAGACTCAGGGGCTCATTGGAATGGGCTCTCATTGGAATGGGCTGCCTGGGGAGGTGGTGGAGTCGCCGTCATTGAAGGTGTTCAGGAGGGGACTTGCTGGGGTGCTTGGTGCCATGGGTTAGTTGTTTAGGTGGGTTGGATTGGTTGATGGGCTGGACACAATGATCTTGAAGGTCTCTTCCAACCTGGTTTATTCTATGTATTCTGTGTGATATTCTATGTGTTCTATTTTTTTGGTCAGAAATAATGCAAAGAAAAATTAAAGAACATAAGTATTTTAGTCAAGGGTGATGTGTATTTAGTCAGAAAGGAGAAGTGTCATATTTGTAGTCAAAAACAATAATAGAAAGGATTAAAATGTTTCCAAATTTAGATATTTTAGTCAAAAGTGCTATTTTTTTTAGTTGAAAATCTTAACTGTCATATTTTTAGTCAAAAATAATGAAAGGGGATGAAATTGTAATAACTAAATATTTTAGTCAAAAGTACTATTTCTTAGTTGAAAATACTAAGTGTCACAGTTGTGGTCAACAGTAATAAATTAAAGGAATAAAATGGAGAAAAAGGAATATTTGAGTCAAAAGTAATGTTTTGTTAGTTGAAAACAGTAAGTGTCATGTTTTTAGTCAAAGCTCATAAAGAAAAGGCCTAAAGTTTCAGGAAAGAGATGTTTCAGTCCAAAAGTGATGTTTTTCAGTCACAGCTAGTAAGTGTCCTATTTTGAGTCTAAAATAATCATTTAAAGGATTAAAAGGTTTTAGAAATATATATATTTTAGTCAAAAGTAATATTTTTAGTCAAAAAGATTGTCATATTTTTAGTCAAAACTAATTTTTAGTCAAGCTAATTGTGTCCTTCCAGTATCTGAAGGGGACCTACAGGAGGGCTGGGGAGGGACTTCTCTGGATCTCAGGTAGTGATAGGACTAGGGGGAATGGAATGAAGCTGGAGGTGGGGAGATTCAGGCTGGAGGTGAGGAGGAAGTTCTTCACCATGAGAGTGGTGAAGCCCTGGAATGGGTTGTCCAGGGAGGTGGTTGGGGCCCTGTCCCTGGAGGTGTTTAAGCCCAGGCTGGATGAGGCTCTGGCCAGCCTGATCTAGTGTGGGGTGCCCCTGCCCATGGCAGGGGGATTGGAACTAGATGATCCTTGTGGTCCCTTCCAACCCTGACTGATACTGTGATACTATGAAATAAAAGGAATAACATTTTAAGACAGAAATGTTTTAGTCCAAAGCAGTATTTTTTAGTCAAAAATAAAGTCATCTTTTTAGTCCAAAAAGAAACGAAAAAATCAGGCATTTTAGGAAATAAATGCTTTTAGGCAAATAATATTTATTATTTTTATAAATATAGGTATGTGTCCTTCATTTGTAGCTACACATTTCCTCAGAAGCAACCCTGCCTCAAACTAAGGTGGTGTTGGATGATAGGTTGGACGCGATGATCTTGAAGGTCTCTTCCAACCTGGTCTGGTCTACTCCTATTCTATTCTATTCTAGTCTAGTCTAGTCTAGTCTAGTCTAGTCTAGTCTAATCTATTCTATTCTATTCTACTCTATTCTGTTCTATTCTATTCTATTCTATTCTATTCTATTCTATTCTATTCTATTCTATTCTATTCTACTGGCTATGGCTCATGGATGGAGGGAATTTTCTTAGAGCAGAGATTTGCAGCGGTCCAAGGAAAAGATGTGGCTGACATGGAAGGCTGTGTTATGGTAGAACCACTGCAGTCAGACCCAGTTTGTGTTCATAGCACGACCTCCAAGCTTTTCAATTACTGTTGTCTAAACAGCACCTTCAGAACCTTGCTCGCCCTGGGTAGCTGCATCAAAGATTTCGCCTCGCAGAAAGCAATTTTGCCCTCATTAGCTAAAATAAGAGGGGGGGCCCTCAGAAGAAAGGATTATCATGTATTAAATAAAGAGTTCACCACCTTACAGCTTTAATCCCGTTAGGAAAGATGATTTCTATCTAACTTAATCAGCCAGAGGTCTTTATTGCCTGGAGTATTAATTGATTTAGGTCTTCATTAAGGTCAGAGGTACACAGGGGTGACCAGAGGCAGCCTATTAGCGGGTTGTCAGTTATGCTTATTCACATCGACTGGGTATAATGGTGGCTTATTTCCCTCCTAGGTCAGGCGGGTCACCGAATCTTTTGTGCACCCTGACCTGTTAAAGGGCAGCAGTCACTCAGACACCAAACTGCCTTGGTAGCAAAGCTTTGGCTGATTGCCTATTGACTCCCTCCTTGCCGAGAGTCAGGCCTTTGTTCATAGGCTGCAGCCATTAATACCTGTGGGGGAATGGTGGAAAATTCCCTGCAACGTTTTCCTGTGTAATCGGGTGTAGGTGATCCTGCTCTGGCAGGGGGGGTTGGACTGGATGGTCTTCCAAGATCCCTTCCAGCCCCTGAAATTCTGTGATTCTATCACAGTATCAGTCAGGGCTGGAAGGGACCACAAGGATCATTTAGTTCCAACCCCCCTGCCATGGGCAGGGACACCCCACACTAGATCAGCCTGGCCACAGCCTCATCCAGCCTGGGCTTAAACACTTCCAGGGACGGGGCCTCAACCACCTCCCTGGACAACCCATTCCATTCTGTGATTCATGTCTAGCTAAAGTTTTCACAATGCCAGCAGGAAAGGTTTCATGAAGTTTCCAGAGTTGCTACTGGCCTTTAAATTAAAACAGACCAAGCACTTCAGTGCATGTCTATAGGGATCCTCACTTCTGCTCCTTTCCAAGCAGCTACAATTACAGAATTTTCTTACTAAGTGTCAGCTGAAGTTAGTCCTTATGTCCAACTAAGTCTAGTTTTCTCATCATTTCTTTTCCTGCATTATGTTTGGGTTTTCTTTGGGGGGTATGTTGTGTCCTTTTGGTAGCTCAGAATACTGTCAAATTGTCTTTTTCATGGGTTGCAAAAGTTCACCCTGGCACCAAGTGATGCTCTGAGTTTCCCTTTCCATAGTGCTGTTGATGCTTTCACAGAATCACAGACTGTTAGGGGTTGCACAGGACCTTGAAAGATCATCCAGTCTAACCCCTCTGCCACAGCAGGATCACCTAGAGTAGGTCACACAGGAACACATCCAGGCAGGCTTTGAATATCTCCTGAGAAGGAGACTCTACAGCCCCCCTGGGCAGCCTGTTCTAGGGTTCTGTCACCCTCACAGGGAAAAAAAATTTCCTATGCCTCAATTTCCACCCATTGTCCCTGGTGCTGTCATTGGGCATCACCCAGCAGAGCCTGGCTCCAGCCTCTTGGCACTCACCCTGCACATCTTTATAAACATAAATGAGGTCACCCCTTAGTCTCCTCTTCTCCAACCTCAAGAGCCCTCAGCTCCCTCAGGCTCCCCTAGTAAGGAAGATGTTCCACTCCCTTCATCATTTTTATGGCTCTGTGCTGGACTCTCTCAAGCAGTTCCCTGAGGTCCTTCTTGAACTGAGGGGCCCAGAACTGGACACAATATTCCAGATGCAGGCTCAGCAGGGCAGAGTAGAGGCAGAGGAGAACTTCCCTGCTGCTTTCCCATAAAGTAAATGCATTTTAAAAAACAAAAGTGCAATAAACCAAGAATTTGCTACTATCTTATTCTCCTTCTGTCTTAACTGTGCTAGAGAATACAGAATTAACCAGGTTGGAAAAGACCTTAGAGATCATCAAGTCCAACCTATCACCCAACACCATCTATTCAACTCAGCCATGGCACTAAGTGCCTCATCCAGGTTCTCCTTAAACACCTCCAGGGATGGTGACTCCACCACCTCCCTGGGCAGCACATTCCAATGGCCAATCTCTCTTGCTGGGAAGAATTTCTTCCTAACATCCAGCCTAAACCTCCCCTGGCACAGCCTGGGACTGTGTCCTCTTGTTCTTCAAGATCATCAAGTCCAGCTCTAGAACTAATTCCTGCAGGAAAAGTAGTAAATCTCAGGTAAGATCCCAGCGTTCCTATCTGTTGGAGCATGGATTGCATGCTCTGGGATTCTGCTTGTCCACTGCATTCCCTTGCTTATTTACTGTTGTGCTAACTGAGCAAAACAGCTGCTCAAGTCTTAAATGAGCCTGTTAAGGCTCACTGTTCATTTAACCTGAAAATCAAAAGGGAAGAAATGTGGAATTGCTTGGGGCCTCCCCATCTACAAACTCCTTACTGCTAAGGAGCTGTGTTTGGAATAGATGGGTACAAGTCAACATCTCAGCAGCACAAGCTCCCTGCTTTGGGTTTGTCAACTCTTTAATGGAATTTTAGCACTGGAAAGCTGTGTCTGGGCTGCAAGTGAAAATGAAATCATCAGTGGGAGCTCAGACAGCTAGCCTATAAATACACACCCTGTAAGCCGTGGGGTTGTTTCTGGGCTGAGCTTACTGGCTGTGTGAATCCTCTAGACTTGATACACTGTGAACCTATAGTTTGAAAGATCTTCTGTTATCCTCCTAGATGCTCAAAACAAGAGAAGAGAAACTGTTGTAAGGTTCTAGCAGGGTTTTGCAGAACACTTTCACAGCACAGGGACTGACACCCATGCACTGTGGTGACATCCCTTGTTGTAAGACTTTGGTGCTGTGAGCAAGACATTGTGATGCCAGGCTGGATGTGGCTCTGAGCAATCTGATCTAGTGTGAGGTGTCCCTGCCCATGGCAGGGGGCTTGGAACTGGCTGATCCTTGAGGTCCCTTCCAACCCTGACAATTCTATGATTCCATGTCTTCCCTGTCTCAAATGCCTTTTATTCTGCTAACAATTTGCTGTATAATACTTAGGCAACATCTTGAAATCTGCTGTGACAGTGTTGGTCCTGGTTTGCTGCCTTGTCCCTGCTGATTGTTTATGTTTGCTTTCCATGACCCAGTCAGTGGGACAGAGAAGGAGAACATTCCCCCCCCTCCTTTATCCTAAATGATGTCTTCTTGAAACACTCACTGCAAACCCATGGCCATATTTTGACCTTTATTTCCCCCTCTTTCTCCCTTGCATCCAGCCTTCCACAACATGGTGACATGCTAGGAATGCTGCTTTTCTATTAGTTCCATCAAGACATAAACAAGTGTGTTAGGAACAGAGGGGTGGGGTGGGGGGGTTAAACTGGGGGGTTTTAAGAGAACTCTGCAAAATTCCCACTGAATCTGAGCCAAAATCAGTGCCAGTTTTGCTCAAATCCTTCAGCTTTTTTTTGTTGTTTGGTTTGTTTTGACCTTGCTTATGACCACTGGAGCTTAATTGTATCAGAACTACCCCAGGGTACTTGAGGAAAGTGCTGTCTTGGTCCTTCTTTCAAAACACTGACAGATATTTTATTGTTAATTAGTATTCATATTATGTCTCAAACAATCTGTTCAAGAATAGGGGAAGTGAACTGGTTGAACAGCTCTGCTGTCTACCTAATAATTAATATGGGTGATGCATGGAAAAACCAGCAGCCCAACAGGGGGGAAAGGCAAAAAAAAATGAGGAAGAAATATTGCCAGTGTGATTTCTTCCCTTTTTATTCCTTCCCCCCTCTTCCTGCAGAAGTCTAAACTACCTGTGCTGGAATTTTGTGCCTGCTGCGTGGACTGAACTCTGCAGAGGTGAAAACGAGTGGCTTGCTTTAACAAAACAAACCTGTGCCCCCTCTGAATCATATCTTCTTGAGTTTGTTTCTCATCTTGTCAGTATGCCACTTGGTAGCTGGCTGGACTCCCTTCTTCAATGGCACAGATTTTAAAATAGCACAGTTAAAAAAAAAACAACAACTAAACCCAAACCCAACCCAAAAACCAATAACAAAATACACCAGCAAAACCCAAACCATTTGTTCCTATAAACCAAAATATGCTTGCATACACATATATATATGTTGTTCCCAAATTCAGCCTCATGTATAGCATTACCCAAGCAATATTTCAGCTATTTTAAACCCTTTTCAATGGTTGATGGGTGTCAGTTGCTATGTTTCCTCTCTGCCTCCTCCCCCTCTTCAGCTGCTAATCATAGAACTTGTATGCCAAATTGTGTAAGATGCTCTTCCAATAGTTGCATGTGTGAGTCTTTTGTGAGACACAGACAGTTATGAGGACAGATTTGGAGTTGCATATGGGTCTGTCACATGGTTTGATTGCCATGTCTTCTAGGACACAGATTTCTTTCTTTCTTCTTTTTTTTTTTTAATGATTCTTAATTCTGGAGAATTTAGTTGGTTGTTTTTTACAGTTCACAGAGTAAGTTCTGCACAACTGGCCTGGTTTGAGGCCAGGCAGATCCTCTCTTGCCCCTGAAAGGGGCAAAAGAATGACACTCACACAAATGGGTTGCAAAAGTGGTGGAAAGCTTAAATGGGAAAGCAGCAAGTGTTTAACAGAAGCTACAAAGCATAGTGACAAAAGAATCCCCTACACAGAGTCCCCTATAGCACACCCAAAACCCCTATACAGAGTCCCCTATAGCACACCCAAAATCCCTGTACAGAGTCCCCTATAGCACACCCAAAACCCCTATACAGAGTCCCCTATAGCACACCCAAAATCCCTATACAGAGTCCCCTATAGCACACCCAAAATCCCTGTACAGAGTCCCCTATAGCACACCCAAAACCCCTATACAGAGTCCCCTATAGCACACCCAAAATCCCCTACACAGAGTCCCCTATAGCACACCCAAAACCCCTATACAGAGTCCCCTATAGCACACCCAAATCCCCTATACAGAGTCCCCTATAGCACACCCAAATCCCCTACACAGAGTCCCTTATAGCACACCCAAATCCCCTATACAGAGTCCCCTATAGCACACCCCAAATCCCCTATACAGAGTCCCCTATAGCACACCCCAAATCCCCTACACAGAGTCCCCTATAGCACACCCCAAATCCCCTATACAGAGTCCCCTATAGCACACCCCAAATCCCCTATACAGAGTCCTCTATGGCACACCCCAAATCCCCTATACAGAGTCCCCTATAGGACACCCAAAGGCCTCCCAACACTTCCCTTCTCCCCACCTGAGGGTGTATCCCAAACCCCCAGGGCTCGCTCTTCCCACCCCCCTCCTCCCCAACTGCTAGGCTAGTCTCAGGCTGGCCAGGTCTGAGACTGCCTCCCTGCCTTCTCCTCCTGGCACTAGACCTAGCCAGGCCTAAGAGGCCATGGAAATACTCCCTCAGCGTTACCTGGTAGGGAGCATCCCCCCTGGGAGCAGAGAGGGAAGAAAGAGGAAGAGAGTGACTTTGCAGATGGATTGATAGGGGGCAGGATATTATGGGTATGAAACATGCAGCTCCCTGTGTCCACCCACTGGGTTGGACCCTCTGGAGACCGGAGGTGTCACTTCTGTGGCAGGAACAGGAGGCAGCCAGCCTGCACTGCTGCAGCAGTTCTGCCTGGAGACTGCCTGCACAGTCCATTTTCCCTCTTTACTCTGAGCAAAGTGCTTCCTGTGCTGACTTCAAAGCCGCTTACGCCCACCTGGCTCCCCGCTTCTATGCTTCATTTTCTTTTGATATGGAATAAATTGTAGTGGTTCAGTGCTGAGGAAATGTGCAGCCTTTCTGAGGAGGTGCAGCATAAGAGGATGAAAAGTTTTGATATTTGCATGAAGGCTTTATAATAAATCTTTGAGATGTCTGACTGGTAAGGATAAATGTTTCCTTTGCTGGCTGCTGTTATAAAAAGTAGGTCTTCAGAGTGTTGCTGGGAAGACTTTGGAACATGAGCCCAAAGGAACTGCATTGCAGCTCCACTCTGAAACTGTGTGGGTGGTGTGCAGCTGGCCACTCATTTAGCTCCATTCTCTTTGGTCAAGTAGCTCTACTCTGCAATTAATTTCCAGTCTGCAAGTTCCTTTTGTGTTCTGGTAGGTTCTCATGAATAGAATAGAATAGAATAGAATAGAATAGAATAGAATAGAAGAATAGAATAAACCAGGTTGGAAGAGACCTTCAAGATCATCACATCCAACCTATCATCCAACACCATCTAATCAACTGTGCATCTAATGCACTGGTTAGGCCACACCTCGAGTCCTGTGTCCAGTTCGGGGCCCTTCAGTTTAGGAAGGAGGTTGACTTGCTGGAACGAGTCCAGAGAAGGGCAACGAAGTTGGTGAGGGGCTTGGAACACAGCCCTATGAGGAGAGGCTGAGGGAGCTGGAATTGCTCAGCCTGGAGAAAAGGAGACTCAGGGGTGACCTTATCACTCTCTACAACTACCTGAAGGGTGTGGCAATGCCAGCGAGGAGCAGTGTGAGCAATCTGGCAGTGCAGGCCTAGAGCCTGACATGGTGGTAGGCCATAAATGCAGAGTTAGCTAGCAGTGGAGCAAAACAGTGCTGTGCCTGCAGCATGGAACTAAAACAAGACACTGGTAGCTATAAACATGGACAGTTATCTTGGGACAACAGGACATGCACCTGCATCAACCACCTCGTTGTGTCATTAGTAGTTGGACCAATAATCTGTAACAGTGCAATGTGTGGTCACTCATAGGGAACCAATGGAGCTGTGCCAGCGAGGCTCTCCGAGTCTATATAAGTCGTAGCAGTTGCCTTGCTGCGCACTTCTTCTGCCTTTCCTGTCTCCTGTTTCTTCTACACTTTACCGTGCTATACTTGCACTACAGGCCTGCTCCATAGGCCTGCACCTCAGGCCTGCACCATAGGCCTGCAACACTGGAACAATAAAGGAACAATACTCGATCACATTGGTCAGCCGTATTGGTTCCTATCTCCGTCGTCTACAGAAGGGAGGTTGTAGACAGGCGGATGATGGTCTCTTCTCCCAGGCAGCCAGTACCAGAACAAGAGGACACAGTCTCAGGCTGCGCCAGGGGAGGTTTAGGCTGGATGTTAGCAAGAAGTTCTATAAAGAGAGAGTGATTGCCCCTTGGAATGGGCTGCCTGGGGAGGTGGTGGAGTCACCATCCCTGGAGGTGTTCAGGAGGAGACTTGCTGGGGTGCTTGGTGCCATGGGTTAGTTGTTTAGGTGGGTTGGATTGGTTGGTGGGTTGGATGCAATGATCTTGAAGGTCTCTTCCAACCTGGTTTGATTTATTCTGAATAAAGGTTTATTCTAAATAAACCTCTGGGTGGCTCCAGAGCAGTCTCAAGGAGAAGGACTGCGCAGTGTCACTTGATGAAAAACTCAACATGAGCTGGCAATGGGTGACTCCACCACCTCCCTGGGCAGCACATTCCAATGGCCAATCTCTCTTTCTGGGAAGAATTTCTTCCTAACATCCAGCCTAAACCTCCCCTGGCACAGCTTGAGACTGTGTCCTCTTGTTCTGGTGCTGGTTGCCTGGGAGAAGAGACCACCCCCCACCTGGCTACAGCCTCCCTTCAGGTAGAAATCTGACTGACTTCTTTTTATTTGCTTCTAGGTTGGCGATGTTCTCTACTGTGCTGGACAGATTGCTCTGGTCCCTTGCACGATGCAGCTGGTCAGCGGCGGCGTACGGCCTGAGGCCATGGTGTCCCTCCGTCATGTTGAGAGAGTTCTTCAAGCTCTGAGCCAGAAGGTTGCCCTCCACCACATCATCACAGCCACCTGCTACGTTACTGACAGCAAGCACATTCCTGTTGCTCGCTCTGCCTGGCAGAAGAGATTAAGAGAGCACACAAAGGTAGCTGTGGGATTCCTTTTCTCCTTGCTGGGCTTACAGTAAGGCTTAATTGAGCTGTTGTGCTCTGGCTCAGGAGTGCTTGTGCACAGCAGAGAAATGAAATTGCTGTGGAGGAAGTTAGACTCATCATGAACTTTGTCTTAATTCCCCAAAGTAGTTTGTGAGGAACTCTTACTGAGCAGTCAGTTCCTCCAGTAAAAGTGGGAACAGTACTTGAAGGGCAATGAAACTGGTGAGGGGCCTGGAGCACAGCCCTGTGAGGAGAGGCTGAGGGATCTGGGATTGCTTAGCCTGGAGAGGAGGCTCAGGGGAGACCTTCTTGCTGTCTACAACTGCCTGAAGGGAGGTTGTAGCCAGGTGGGGGTTGGTCTCTTCTCCCAGGCAACCAGCACCAGAACAAGAGGACACAGTCTCAAGCTGTGCCAGGGGAGGTTTAGGCTGGAGGTGAGGAAGAAATTCTTCATAGAGAGAGAGATTGGCCATTGGAATGTGCTGCCCAGGGAGGTGGTGGAGTCACCATCACTGGAAGTGTTTAAAAAGAGCCTGGATGAGGCACTTGGTGCCATGGTTTAGTTGATGAGATGGTGTTGGGTGGTAGTTTGGATGTGATGATCCCAAGGGTCTTTTCCAACCTGGTTGATTCTATGATTCTAAGGATTACTCAATAAGAATAGATGGTGTCTGCATTAATTTGTTTCCTGCCTCTGTCACCCATCAAAAGAGGAGTTTGTGCAAACAAAACAACACAGATCAGAACTCTCCTCCTGTAAATTGTACATTAGAAACCATGAAACTAAAGATGTTGTAGGATCACAGAATCTTTTTGGTTGGAAAAGAACTTGAAGTCCATTGAGTCTGACCATTAACTCTTCCAAGTCTGGTGCTAAACCATGTCCCTTAGCACGACATCTGTTTGTCTTTCAAACACCTCCAGGGATGGGGATTCAAACACCCCTCCTGGGGAGTCCATTCCAGTGTTAGAGAACCCTTTTGGAGAAGAAGTTTCTTTTAACATCCAAGCTAAAGCTTCCCTGCTGCAACTCGAGGCCATTTCCTCTTGTCCTGTCACTTGTTACCAGGAAGGAAAGACCAACACCCACCTCACTGTAGCCTCCTTTCAGAGACTTGGAAAGAGTGAGAGGGTCTCTGCTCCTTTCCTCCAGGCTAAACAGCCCCAGTTCCTTCAGCCTCTCCTCACAAGACCTGCTGCCCACATCCTTCACCAGCTTCACTGCTCTTCTTTGGACCCACTCCGGCACTTCAGTGTCTGTGTCCCAAAACTGAACCCAGTGCTCAAGACGTGGCCTCACCAGTGCTGAGTCTAATCACCTCTCTGATCCTGCTGGTCATGCTCTTCCCGATACAGGCCAGGATGCTGCTGGCCTTCTTGGCCATCTGAGCACACTGGTGGCTCATGCTCATCTGGTTGTCAATCAACACCCCCAGGTCTTCCTCTGCTGGGCAGCTTTCCCCAAGCCTGAAGTGTTCCATGGGGTTGTTTTGGCTTAAGGGGGAATGGAATGAAGCTGGAGGTGGGGAGATTCAGGGTGGGTGTGAGGAGGAAGTTCTTCCCCATGAGAAGCCCTGGAATGGGTTGTCCAGGGAGGTGGTTGAGGCCCCTTCCCTGGTGGTGTTTAAGCCCAGGCTGGATGAGGCTCTGGGCAGCCTGATCTAGTGTGGGGTGTCCCTGCCTATGGCAGGGGGTTGGAACTAGATGATCCTTGTGGTCCCTTCTAACTCTGAGATACTATGATACTATGATAAGGCTGCATTGCTGTTAAGTAGTGGCTGCTGGAGAAATCAAATTCTAGTTCAGGAATCACAGAATGTTAGGGGTTGGAAGGGACCCAGGAAGCTCATCCAATCCAACCCCCCTGCCAGAGTGGGATCAGCTAGAGCAGGTCACACAGGAACACATCCACTGAATATCTGCAGAGAGGAAGACCCACTTGTTGAATCTCATATAGTTGGCCTTGGCCCTTCAATCCAACCTGCCCAGGTCTGTCTGCAGAGCCTTCCTTACCCTTAGGCAGATCAGCTTAGTGCCGTGGTTTAATAGGTTAGATGGTGTGGGGTGATAGGTAGGACTTGATGATCTCAAAGGTCTTTTCCAACCAGGTTAGCTCTGTGATTCTGTGAACCCTCCCAAAGAGGATTTTATAGATGGGATTTTAGACTCCACATTTATATTTATTGAATATTCTATATTTAATGGCAAAAAATGAGGGTATATTAAAATGGAGGTGTTTGTATTTAGCACAGTTGAGTAAATCACACCCATCTGAACTGCCAAAGGTTATTTTTAGAGCAGCAAAAATTATTAGTGTTCTGTGATATAGTGATGTCTGGTAAATATCCTCTGCATAAATAACACTGTTCAGCAGCTTCAGTGAAATCCTTCAACATACTTCATGTCAGCAGTGTGTAAAGCACAAAAAGGGATTGTATAAATTGTTTAGGACACAAATAAATTTGGCCCAGCAGAGCATAAAACAGAAAGCAGTGTGAGAATTGTTCTCTGGGTGTGTTCATATGAATCAAAAGGCTTACTTTTAAGAGCAGGATGTGGACAGAGATTTGGCCAAAGCTCTGTTTGAGCTAAGGCCACAGGGTCAGACACACTTACCTGGACTTTACAGGACCTCTTGTCATGTTGACAGTGACAGTTGTCTTTTAGGGACTGCTTGGATTATAAGGAGAAAGGTAAGTTGAGTATGTTTCAGAGTAATCTTATTTTACTGATAGAGGAGTGTCTCTACTGAGCAATTGTAAGAGAGGGAGCAAATTGTGACAGGAAGCAAGCTGGACCCCCAGCAACTTCTGATTTGTTTCAGTCACCCAAACTCTGGCCCCTTCACAGAATCACAGAATGTCAGGGGCTGGAAGGGACCTCGAAAGCTCAAGCAGTCCAACCCCCTGCCAGAGCAGGATCATCTACAGTAGGTCATGCAGGATTACCTGTAAATGGCAAATAAGCTGCTGCAAACCACAGCATCACAGAATGATAGGGGCAGGAAGGGACCTCAAAAGCTCATGCAGTCCAACCCCCCTGCCAGAGCAGGATCATCTACAGTAGGTCATGCAGGAGTGCATCCAGGCAGGTCTTGAATATCTCCAGAGAGGGAGACTCCACAACCCCCCTGGGCAGCCTGCTCCAGGCTTCTCTCACCCTCACAGTGACAAAATTTTTCCATCTGTTTCCATGGAACTTCCTCTGCCTCAGCTTCCACCATTGCCCCTGTGCTGTCATTGGGCATCCCCCAGCAGAGCCTGGCTCCAGCCTCTGGGCACTCACCCTGCACATCTTTATCAACATTAATGAAGTTACCTGTCAAGCTCCTCCTCTCCAAACTGCCTTATTCCAGCATCGTTCCTTGCTTCCTACACAACTCCTTTCCACTCCTGTCATCCTGGTTTCCCTCACTCCAGATGGCAGCTCAGTAGCTGTGCTGCAAGCACCATTCCCTGCAGTCTTACCCCTCCAGTGTAACCCTGGGTATTGTCTCCCTGAACTCCAGTTACCCACAGCCACCAGAGGCTGTGTCCTGAGAGCTGGCATCCAGCCTTTGCCTCTGTCCCTTTGAGTCACAGTGTCATTGGAAAAGCTGTTCAGGGTGACAGAGGAAGTCTGATGGAGGTGTAGAAGGCTGTAGTAGAAAGAGCAAAAAATAGCAGAGAGGGAAGAGTAGGAAAGCAGCACCACTGAGATCCCACTGAAAAGAAAAAATAAACCACTGAGCTACCAAAAAGTTCTTTGATCAACACTTGGAGTGTTGAGAGAGAGTTCCTTTGTTAGAACTGAAAGTGTATTGTGGGATCTGAGCTAAACATTTCAGTTCTCTTGATGGAGGGAAGGGAGGCCATGCAGAGGGACCTGGACAGGCTGGAGAGGTGGGCACAAGCCAACCTCAAGAGGTTCAACAAGAGCAAGTGCAGGGTCCTGCATCTGGGTCGAGGCAATCCCAGGCACAAATCCAGGCTGGGCAGGGACTGGCTGGAAAGCAGCCCTGAGGAGAGAGACTTGGGGGTGCTGGGGGAGGAGAAGCTCAACAGGAGCTCTCAGTGTGCACTTGCAGCCCAGAAAGCCAACCAGAGCCTGGGCTGCAGCAGGAGAAGTGTGGCCAGCAGGGCAAGGGAGGTGATTCTTCTCCTCTGCTCAGCTCTGGTGAGACCCCACCTGGAGTATTGCCTCCAGTTCTGGAACCCCTAGTACAAGAGGGATCTGGAGGTGCTGGAAGGTGTCCAGAGAAGGGCCATGAGTATGAGCAGAGGGCTGGAGCACCTCTCCCATGAGGACAGACTGAAGGAGTTGGGGCTGTTCAGTCTGCAGAAGAGAAGGTTCTGAGGTGACCTCATTGTGGCCTTCCAGTATCTGCAGGGGGCTACAGGAAGGCTGGGGAGGGACCTCTCAGGATCTCAGGTAGTGACAGGACTAGAGGGAATGGAATGAAGCTGGAGGTGGGGAGATTCAGGCTGGAGGTGAGGAGGAAATTCTTCCCCATGAGAGTGGTGAAGCCCTGGAATGTGTTGTCCAGGGAGGTGGTCGAGGCCCTGTCCCTGGAGGTGTTTAAGCCCAGGCTGGATGAGGCTCTGGGCAGCCTGATCTAGTGTGGGGTGTCCCTGCCCATGGCAGGGGTGTTGGAACTAGATGATCCTTGTGGTCCCTTCCAACCCTGACTGATACTGTGATACTATGATAAGACTGCATTGCTGTTAAGTAGTGGCTGCTGGAGAAATCAAACTCTAGTTCAGGAATCAGAGAATGTTAGGGGTTGGAAGGGACCCAGGAAGCTCATCCAGTCCAACCCCGCTGCCAGAGTGGGATCACCTAGAGCAGGTCACACAGGAACACATCCACTGAATATCTGCAGAGAGGAAAGCAGTGGTTCAAATGAAAAGAAAACCCAGGCTGCAGCTGCAGGAGTGAAAATGGAGTCGAGGAAAGCACCAAGTTCAAGGTAAAAAACAGGCTGCCAAAACAGCATAAAGGCAGCCATGCAAACAAATAATCAAAGCCAAAACCTAGGGGGAATAATTGGAATTAACAAATCCAAGTGCCAGCCATTGGCAGCTTCTCCCCACCCTATTTTTAAGATACACTCCTTCCACAGTCCTGTGGGAGTTCCCAGGCACACTTTGAAGCAGTCCTGAGGAGATGAATTTAGGGACCTTCCCTAGCACACCTAGTCAGAAGTAGTAACAGTTGTGTGGTAGAAGAGTTTGGGTTTAGCATTTACAGATTATTATTTTTAACTACTTTTATTCTTTTCATTAAAATAGCCACTCCCTTCCCCCACACACACACTCCCCCCCCAGAACTTTATAGCACTGCTAAAACTTCCTGGAAGCAGAGCTGACAGTTTCCCAATTAAGTCTCATCCTGTGTTTTCCTTTCACATCTTGTGATGACAGTGTCATGCAATAGGATGGTTCTATCAAGCAGTTTTGCTAATTCATTCAGCAGAGTAATCAATAGGGGGGGAAAAAAAACCACACCGCAGAAGCCAGATGGGTTGTAGTCCGTTTGTATTGGGTGGGACAGATGGCATAATTGATAGATGGAAGCATTCCAAATAATCATTGTATGGTGGTAGAGCAGTGCCTGTGCCTGCAAAGTTTGTGTTCGTTTACTTTGTGGAACCACTTTGCTCAGGAGGGGTGGAGTTGTACCCTGCAGACAGCGCTCCCACTAGAGCGACCTGGGAGCTGAGTCCACCCCCTACCTTCTTTTTTCCCTGCAGAACCCTCCCTGTGGTAGTCTGTTGGAGTATTCCAAGTGGTGCACTGAGCTCCTGTCACTGCGAAGGCTGAGGTGGGCAAGGTTGTGATTACGTATGGACATGCCAGAATGTGCCTCAAGAGGGCTGGAGCTCCTCTGCTATGAGGACAGAGAAGAGAAGGCTCCAAGGAGACCTAATTGTGGCCTTCCAGTATCTGAAGGGGGCTACAAGAAAGTTGGGGAGGGACTTTTTAGGATGTCAGGGAGTGATAGGAGTGGAGGGAATGGAACAAAACTAGAAATGAGTAGATTCAGAGTGGATGTGTTGATCCTAAGGATGTGTTCCATCCTTACTAATGAAAAATCTACCAGGTGAGAGATTTCCTGTGACACTGGGAAAAAGAAAAACCCCAGCAAAAAAACCCAACCTGTCTTTTGGCCTTTATAACACAGCTTGCATTTGGATCTTAGTGCTCTGATCCCCTCCCTCCAATACATTCCTGAGCGAATGTACTGTGCAAGCAGTGTGCCCAGGTGGCCAAGAAAGTCAATGGCATCCTGGCCTCTATCAGCAATGCTGTGTCCAGCAGGAGCAGGGAGGTGATTGTCCCCAGGTACTCAGCTCTGGTGAGGCCACACTTTGAGTACTGTGTCCAGTTTGGGGCACCTCAATACAAGAGAGGTGCTGCAGCCAATGCAGAGGAGAGCAAGGAAGCTGGGAAGGGCCTGGAGAATAAATCTGTTGAAGAGCAGCTGAAGGAGCTGGGGATGGTTAATGTGAAAAAGGGGAGGATGAGGGGAGACCTCATTGCTCTCTACAACTACCTGAAAGGAGGTTGTGAAGAGGCTTCTGCTGGTCTCTTCTCAGAGGTAATTAGTGACAGAACAAGAGGGAATGGCCTCAAGCTACAACTGGGTAGGTTTAGACTGGTCATTAGAAAACATTTTTTCATGGCAAGAGTGGTCAGGGACTGGAATGTGCTGCCCAGGGAGGTGGTGGAGTCCCCAAGCCTGGCTGTGTTTAAAGGTGGTTTGGATGTGGTGTTTGGGGCTATGGCCTAGGAGTGACCCTTGTAGAATAGGGTTCTGGGTAGGACTTGTTGATCCTGAGGGTCTTTTCCAGCCTGAATGATTCTGTGATACCTCTAAAAGTTCTGCAGCCCACCTTCTGACAGAAGCTTCCTTGGCTTCCTGGAGCAAGCATTCAGGATAAGTGGCTGTGATCCCATGATTGTTTCCAATCCAGCAGAGTGCTGCAGCTGAGTTTCATGCTGCCAGGAATGCCAGTCAGGTTGTTGACAGTGTCTTAATATCATGTAATGCAGAAGTGATGGGGAAGAGATTTGCAGTGTTAGATCTGATAGCTGCTGCAAACGGCTCTCTTGCTTGCTTCAGCATGCAGGGAACTTGATGCCAATGCTCAGCCTCTAAATTTAAACCTTTTGGGGGCAGATTTACAAACTGGTTAGATGTCAAAAGATGTAAATGAGCCTGAAAGAGGATGTTTTCAAAGCTCTCTCAGAGCAGTCAGCTAGGGGGGCACTGGGCCCATTCCAGGGAGCACCCCACATTGTACCTCCATCAATACTGCTGGCCCTGCCCTGTGTCTTTCCATCTCACCTCCCAAACAATGTCTGGATCACAGGTTGCAAACAACTTAAGCCCCTGCACAAGAAGCTGCCTAGCTACAAGCAGTGGGTTTTTGGAATAATTACTATGTTTTCATGGCAGTCAGTTAGAATGGCATCATGCTTCTGAAGAAAAGGACCTGGGGGTGCTGGTGGGGAGAAGCTCAACATGAGCCAGCAGTGAGCACTTGCAGCCCAGAAAGCCAACCACATCCTGGGCTGCAGCAAGAGAAGCACAGCCAGCAGGGCCAGGGAGGGGATTCTCCCCCTCTGCTCTGCTCTGGCAATGACCACACCTGGAGTACTGCATCCAGTTCTGGAGCCCCTAGTACAGGAAGGATCTGGAGGTGCTGGAAGGTGTCCAGAGAAGGGCCACAAGGATGAGCAGAGGGCTGGAGCTGCTCTCCTACAGGGACAGACTGAGGGAGTTGAGGCTGTTCAGTCTGGAGAAGAGAAGGGTCTGAGGAGACCTAATTGTGGCCTTCCAGTATCTGAAGGGGGCTGCAAGAAAGCTGGGGAGGGACTTTTGAGGGTGTCAGGGTGTGATAGGGCTGGGGGGAATGGAACAAAACTGGAAGTGAGTAGATTGAGAGTGGATGTTAGGAAGAAGTTCTTCCCCATGAGGGTGGTGAGAGACTGGCATAGGTTGCCCAGGGAGGTGGTAGAAGCCTCATCCCTGGAGGTGTTTGCAGCCAGGCTGGAGATGGCTGTGAGCAACCTGCTGTAGTGTGAGGTGTCCCTGCCCATGGCAGGGGGGTTGGGACTGGCTGATCCTTGAGGTCCCTTCCAACCCTAATAATTCTATGATTTTTTGTCCAGAGAAGAGCAATGAGGCTGCTGAGGGGTTTGGAGGGTGTCATATGAGGAGCAGCTGAGGGGAGCTGGGGTCATTTAGTCTGGAGAAGAGAAGGCTGAGGTGAGATCTTACTGCTCCCTACAACTACCTAACAGGAGGTTGGAATGAGGCTGGTGCTGGTCTCTTCTCCCAAGCAACCAGTGATAAGATGAGAGGAAATGGGTTTAAGTTGTGCTGGAGGAGGTTTAGATTGGACATTAGGAAGAAGTTCTATACAGTGAGAGTGATTGCCCATTGGAATGGGTGGTGGAGTCACCATCACTGGAGGTGTTCAGGAGGAGACTTGCTGGGGTGCTTGGTGCCATGGGTTAGTTGTTTAGGTGGGTTGGATTGGTTGATGGGTTGGACACAATGATCTTGAAGGTCTCTTCCAACCTGGTCTGTTATTCTATTCTATTTTTTATTCTGTTCTATTAGGAAAGAGTTTTTTGCTGAGAGAGTGGTGAGACATTGGACCAGGCTTCCCAGGGAGGTGATGGAGTCACCATCTCTAGAGATGTTCAGGAAGCTGTAGGTGTGGTGCTTCAGGATGTAATTTAGTGCTCATGGTAGCTGGGGTAGGGTTGGACTCCATGACCTTGAAGGTCTTTTCCAGCCTTAGTGGTTCTATGATGGTGAATTCTGTGTCCTCTAAATAATAGCATAAGTCATCCTGATTTAATTGCTCTCCTCCTTTTACCAGTTTGTTGAAGAGAATAGGTGAGGAATAGAAGTAAATGAGTAGTATAGATGTATACATAATAGATTAGGCCCCTCCTACATTCACACTGCAGTCAAATCCCATCTGGGTTGATGAACAGGAGTGGTAACATTACCAGGAGAAAACTAAACAGTTTTGAAAACCCTTTCCACCAGCCAGTACCTGTGGCCTATCAGAAATTCAGCAGGAAGACAGCACTTGTTTCTGTTGCCCTTTTCCCTCTCATCAGGCTTCTAACATTATTTGCTCCTAGCTGCTGTTCTGAGTGTTCCATAGCTGGACAGATTAAAGCAGGCTCCTTTTATTGCCCGTGTTAAGAGCATGCAGTGCATTCAAACAGCACAGTGGTAGCAGGTCTTTCATCCTGTGCCTGGTGGATTTCCTTTCCCCTGCCTTCAGATTAGCAAGGCTTTTGTATTCCTTTGGAGCAGCTGTAATGAGAATATTTAACACAGGTCAAATGCAGATGGTGGAACTGCAGAGGTCCTTGAAAACAGCCTGCCTTTTAACACTGGGCCATGATGGGAGCTGAAAGGCTTGCCAATTTCACCTTCTAGTGAGACTGTGATATTCTGCTTGGAACATAAGTGGAGCCTTCATAGGTATATAGTCAACAAAAGAACAACCAAGCAGGCTGCATGATTTCAACTGAAGCCATTATTAGCAACTGAGTACATCTCTCTGCATTAAAAAATTGTATGATTACATAACATCCTAGATGCTAGCCAGGAATTTAATTTGCAGGCTATAAAGCATGACAGCAGCAATGGGGAGCATTTGTTGTGTGAGTGTTGGTGTAGACAGATACACATACAATCAAATCCTTAGCTGGTACAAGTCACCATGGCCCTGATTTCCATGAACTGATTTGGTGGATGGGATGACCATGAGCCAGCAATGTGCTCTGGTGGCCAAGAAGGCCAATGCCATTCTGGGGTGCATTGGAAGGAGTGTGGTTAGTAGGTGCAGAGAAGTTCTCCTCCACCTCTACTCTGCCCTGGTGAGGCTGCATCTGGAATATTGTGTCCAGTTCTGGGCCCCTGAGTTCAAGAAGGACCTCAGGGAACTGCTTGAAAAGAGTCTAATGCAGAACCACAACAATTATTAAGGAGTGGAACATCTTCCTTATGAGGAGAGCCTGAGGGAGCTGAGGGCTCTGCAGCTTGGAGAGGAGGAGCCTGAGGGGTGACCTCGTTCATGTTGATAAAGATGTGCAGGGTGAGTGCCCAGAGGCTGGAGCCAGGCTCTGCTGGGGGATGCCCAATGACAGCACAGGGGCAATGGTGGAAGCTGAGGCAGAGGAAGTTCCATGGAAACAGGAGGAAGAATTATTTCCCTGTGAGGGTAACAGAGCCCTGGAACAGGCTGCCCAGGGGGGTTGTGGAGTCTCCCTCTCTGGAGATATTCAAGACCTGTCTGGATGCACTCCTGCATGATCTACTGTAGATGATCCTGCTCTGGCAGGGGGGTTGGACTGGATGAGCTTTTGATGTCCCTTCCTGCCCCTAACATGCTGTGATGCTGTGGTTTGCAGCAG
Source organism: Melanerpes formicivorus (assembly GCF_026170545.1). NCBI lineage: Eukaryota > Metazoa > Chordata > Aves > Piciformes > Picidae > Melanerpes > Melanerpes formicivorus. The sequence goes on from NW_027142420.1 coordinate 3,482,096, forward strand.
CTTATTTGCCATTTACAGGTAATCTATACATGCATTTTAAACATTGTTTTTCAGTTGGACACAGTGAAGAAGTGGATGTCAAGTTCTTCAGGCTGGTAAACAGCCTGGCTCATCCAGACTGACTGATTTTCCCTTGCAGCAGTTCCCTTGTAAGAGTTTCTTTGAGTGATTCTTCATCTCCTTTGCTGAAAATATTAATTCTGGTTTGAGCCTGTCACTTTAGTGTTAAGCAAGAGGGCATACAGGCATCCACTCTTTGCTTGGGCCAGAGCCCCTGCTCAGAAGTCTTATGTGTGATGACTGTAAAAGCCAGTAACAGCGTTTCAGCCCTGAGGTGAGTACCTGTTATCTGTGCCTCTTTAGAGAGGGGAGTGTCTAATTTGGGGTGAAAAGGGATCAGATTTCACCCAGAGAAGTCCTAATTATGTGTAGGGCACTTTGAATCCTCACAGCTAGGAAAGGAATTTCAGGAAGTCCATCAGCTTCAGAGCTGTTTTGTTTTCTTTTGGTTGGGTTCATCCTGTCGGTTTGGACTGCAAGAAAAGCCATTTGGACTGCAAGAAAAGCCAGACTACCACCCAGACCTGCACAGACCCAGACCTGAGCAGCCAAGTCTAGTTCAGAGGAGTTCCTACCCGTGGCAGGGAGGTTGGAGTAGATGATCTCTGAGGTCCCTTCCAACCTAAGCCATTCTATGATTAACAGCTGCTCCTTCCTAAAACTGTAGCAAGTTAATCTCTCTCAGACATCACAAGGGTTCTTTCCAAGTCAATGCAGTTTGATGTTAAGCACCAAGCAGCCATTCTAGTTCTTGGTCTTTTCCAGGGAGTGTATTTAACTTGACTTTTTGGGTGTGAGTTCAGTAAAAATCAGAAAACTCAGATCTCAGAAACCAGTCAAACTTTTATACTGAGAGTCTTCCCTGTAGCTCTGCAGGCAGTATCCCCTTGGGCATGGTTATGCAGGACCTGGCAAAGCCTTCTTGTTGCAGGGAGGAAACTCAGCTATTGAGTACTGTAGTGGGTCTGGTCAGGATGGAGTGCAGTATCACAGCAGTATCACAGCATCGCTGAGGTTCATCGAGGATCATCGAGTCCAACCTGTCACCACAGACCTCATGGCCAGACCATAGCACCAAGTGCCACATCCAATCTCTTGAACACCTCCAGGGATGGGGACTCCACCACCTCCCTGAGCAGCACATTCCGATGGGCAATCACTCTTTCTATGAAGAAATTCTTCCTAACATCCAGCCTAAATGTCCCCTGGCACAGCTTGAGACTGTGTCCTCTTGTTCTGGTGCTGGGTGCCTGGGAGAAGAGACCAACCCCCACCTGGCTACCACCACCTTTCAGGTAGTTGTAGAGGGCAATGAGGTCACCCCTGAGCCTCCTCTTCCCCAGGCTAAGCAATCCCAGCTCCCTCAGCCTCTCCTCACAGGGCTGTGCTCAAGGCCTCTCCCCAGCCTTGTTGCCCTTCTCTGGACACCTTCAAGTGTCTCAATGTCCTTCCTAAACTGAGGGGCCCAGAACTGGACACAGTACTCAAGGTGTGGCCTAACCAATGCAGAGTCCAGGGGCACAATGACTTCCCTGCTCCTGCTGGCCACACTATTCCTAATGCAGGCCAGAGTTAACTTTATTCTTAGCAGCCCCCATAGCAGGTCTGTTTTGGACAGATCTGGGACATCCCATACCATATAATATCCTTCCAGTACCTGAAGGGTGGCCTACAAGGAAGCTGGGGAGGGACTTTTTGGGGTGTCAGGGAGTGATAGAACTAGGACAGCTTTAATTCAGTTCAAGTCTCTTTCCTAAGTGCTTTTTGACACCACACCTGCAGAATGAACCCCTCTGAGTGACAGTCTGTGATCACGTTTCATGGGGCAGACTTTCAGTTTCTATTGCCATCAACTGATGACTTTGTTCCTTAGTTATATTCCCCCCTGCCCCCCACAGTATCATAGTATAGTATCATAGTATCTGTCAGGGTTGGAAGGGACCACAAGGATCATCTAGTTCCAACCCCCCTGCCATGGGCAGGGACACCCCACACTAGATCAGCCTGGCCAGAGCCTCAGCCAGCCTGGGCTTAAACACCTCCAGGGATGGGACCCCAACCACCTCCCTGGACAACCCATTCCAGTGCTTCACCACTCTCATGGTGAAGAACCTCCTCCTCACTTCCAGGCTGAATCTCCCCACCTCCAGCTTCATTCCATTCCCTCTAGTCCTATTCCATTCCCCCTAGTCCTAATCCTTTCCCCCTAGTCCCATGGTAACTGATAGATTGAATGATGTATGTTTTAAGGGGTGTTTGAAGGAATATTAACTTCAGCCATTAAGTGGTTATCTCTTGGCTCAGGAGCCTTTGGCTTGTTGGGAGGCAGTTAATGTTTCTGAAGCAAACAAAGCAGCTTTTCCAAGATGTAATTATTCCCTTATCAATTTTGCATTCTCCTGCCCTTTTGAGCATCCAGCAGGCAGGGCTGGAATTTACATTTAGCTCTGCAGGATGTGCTTTCAATATTAGTATGATTATGAAGGAAGAAATCCCAAATCAAAGTGAATTTTTGCTACAATGGTGAGGTGTGGGAAGGTGCAATTGGAGGAACAGCAGCGTGCATTATTGTATTGAACTAACTCACAGCTTGACTCTAAGTCCCTGCTGGGGGAGAAATGTAGGGGAACTGGCAGAGTTTTGCTACATCTGCTCCCTACTGCTAACAGGCTTTACCCTGCTCCATTTTTATTATGCTGGCTGTTTAGATATTTTGCTTCTGAAATGATATCTGTAACTGGGAGAGGACATGAAAGGGAGCACGACAGGTAGGGGCTGTTTAAAAATTGAACACTATCAGCAAGGGATATTAAAGGCCATAATGAGTGAGATGCTTGCCTTCTCAGTGTGGGGTTTTCAGAGTTCAGGCTCTGCAGCGCTGGTGGAAAGACTGAGTGTAAGTAGTGGGTAAAAGAGATTTCATAGCCTGAGTAGCTTGTACAGCCAGAAGGCACCATTAGATCATTTAGCCTGACCTGTATATCACACACCATTACATTTCACCCAGATATTCCTCTTTTGAACCCTGTGAGTGTACTTAGACTAAAAGGAAGAAATTCTTCACAGAAAGAGTGACTGGCCATTGGAATGTGCTGCCCAGGGAGGTGGTGGAGTCACCATCTCTGGAGGTGTTCAAAAAGAGCACTTGGTGCCGTGGATTAATTGATTGGATGGTGGTGGGTGATAGGTTGGACTGGATGATCTCAAAGGTTCTTTTTCAACCTGGTTAATTCTGTGTTCTGTAAAATATATCAGGCTGTAAGAGTTTGAAATGCTTTATGCCACTGGATGAGAACCTGAGGGCCCAGTATCAAGGAGACATCTTCTCCTCCAAGCAGTCAGATCCATTTTTAAAGCTAATATTAATTGCCTAATTCTGAATTTTTAGGCACTTCCCCCTGCTTTTGAGAGCCATGCTGGGAGTTCTGTGCTTAGATTCTCAGTCCAGATTCCTTGCAGTCACAGAATTAGTAGTATCATAGTATCAGTCAGGATTTGGAAGGGACCTCAAGGATCATCCAGTTGAAATCCCCCTGCCATGGGCAGGGACACCTCACACTACAGCAGGCTGCTCACAGCCACATCCAGCCTGGCCTTAAAAGCCTCCAGGGATAAGGCTTCCACCCCCACCCTGGGCAACCTGTGCCAGGCTCTCACCACCCTCATGGGGAACAACTTCTTCCTAACATCTAATCTAAATCTCCCCTTCTCTAGCTTGGATCCATTCCCCCCCCAGTCCTATCACTCCCTGACACCCTCAGAAGTCCCTCCCCAGCTTTCTTGTAGCCCCCTTCAGATACTGGAAGGCCACAATAATAATCACTGCTGTAACTGAAGCTTATAACCATCTAAAATTGCAGGGGAGATGGTATTGTGCATTTTCCATTCCCTATCACCACATGCTTCCCATAACTGATTAGCCAACATTTAAGAATGTTTCCCTTGCTCTGATGGTGGTATAATTGTGCAATTATGAAATGCATTTTGAAGAGAGATTGAAATGTGTAACACTTAATGGGTAGCTGAAAACTCCTGAATCCAGAGGCCTATCAAAGCTGAGCTTTTACAGTGTTCATGCTTACATGATAAAGCAAGCAAATATTGAAGTCCCAGTCTTAAAGAGGAGGGTTTCTCCATCAGTGTGCATGCAGAAGGGGGTGTCTTCCTGTCAGCAGGCCAGTTTGAATTTTCTGTCTGTCTTTATAGAATCATAGAACAGTCTGGGTTGGAAGGGACCCCCAAAGGTCATCAAGTCCAACCCCCTCTGCAGTAAGATGGAGCATCCTCAACTAGATCAGGCTGCTCAGAGCCCTGTTGAGCCTCACCTTGAATACCTCCAGGGATGGGGTCTTGACTACCTCCTTGGGCAACCTGTTCCAGGCTTCTACCACCCTCACTTTTTCCTAACATCCAACCTAAATCTGCTCTTCTCTCATTTCAAACCATTGCCCCTGCAGGCCTTTGCAAACAGTCCTTCTGCAGCCTTCTTGGAGCCCACTTCAGGTACTGGCAGGCTGCTATTAGGTCTCCCTGGAGCCTTCTCTTCTCCAGGCTGAACACCCCCAGCTCCCTCAGCCTGTCCTCATAGCAGAGGTGTTCCAGCCCCCTGAGCATTTTTGTGGCCCTGCTCTGGCCCTACTCCATCAGGGTCATGTCCTTCCTGTGCTGAGGTCTCCAGAGCTGGACACAGTACTCCAGGTGGGGTACATCTGTTTATCCTATTAAGTCAGTAGTTGAGCTTCATTTTCAAGCAAAGCTGTAAGCCCAGAAAGCAGAGGTCTTACCCTGCTTGTGCCAGACTTCCTGCACAGGGTTCAGCCTTTCCAATTTATCCTAGAGACTCGTTCAAAGCTGTGCCTTCATCTTAATGTGGTACTGATTGCTCTTATTTTGATCATCTCACAGAGCTGCTCACTTTCTGAAAGGAAAGGATTGAAACCCAGTGGATCCAATAATAGAAAAGAGGAACAAAATTAACAAGGGAATGATCTCCTTATGCACTAAATATAATCCAAAGAGACTTTGTAAGGTTAGGTCTTCGATTTTAGCTGAGCCTTTTTGCTGTCAGAAGTGATGAATATTTGTACTGCTTCTTGGCCTCTGTTGCCAATCATGCTTAAAGATAGAATAACAAGTTGCTAAATGATTATGCTTGAGTGATGTGAGCTACAAAACAGATAGAGTTATTGATCTGATTTCCCAGGAACTCTTCCTGGCTTTCAGGAGTTCCCATATTTGCTAATCTGTTTGTAAGGTAAAGCTAACCTATGGGAAGCATGACACAAACAGCAGCACTATTCAGGGACCATTTCTCATGCAAGTTTTGATTCTGCAAAGACTGAAACATATTCTTTATGCAGCAAAAGGCTGTCTCAACTTAGAAAATCAAATTCACACTAGGTCTATTGTGGGATTTGGGCCCTGAGAGTGATGTTAGTTAATTTTGGTGGTAGTTTCTCCTGACATACTTAGTTGATTATCATCCATTTTTAGTCCTTCCCCTTGACAGTTCCTAATCACAGCCACCAATATGGTGGAGGAGAAGCTCAACATCAGCCAACAGTGTGCACTTGCAGCCCAGAAAGCCAATCACATTCTGGGCTGCAGCAAGATAAGCATGGCCAACAGGTTGAAGGAGGTGATTCTCCCCCTCTACTCCGCTCTCCTGAGACCCCACCTGGAGTACTGTGTCCAGTTCTGGAGCCCCTAGGACAGGAAGGAGCTGGAGGTGCTGGAAGGTGTCCAGAGAAGGGTCGTGAGGATGAGCAGAGGGCTGGAGCTGCTCTGCCTCCTCTTCTCCAGGCTAAGCAACCCCAGCTTCCTTAAAGGTCTCTTCCAAGCTGGTCTGGTCTGGTCTGGTCTGGTCTGGTCTATTCTATTCTATTCTATTCTATTCTATTCTATTCTATTCTATTCTATTCTATTCTATTCTATTCTATTCTATTCTATTCTATTCTATTCTATTCTATTCTATTCTCAGCCTCTCCTCACAGGGCTGTGCTCCAGACCCCTCCTCAGCCTCGTTGCCCTTCTCTGGACACCTTCAAGTGTCTCAATGTCCTTCTTAAATTGAGAGGCCCAGAACTGGACACAGGACTCAAGATAGTCTCTACCTGACAGAGCGGTAACTGTTGTAGCCAGGAAGGGGTTGGTCTCCTCTCTATAGCAACCAGCACCAGAATGAGATGACACAGTCTCAAGCTGTGCCAGGGGAAGTTTAGGCTTGAGGTGAGGAGAAAGTTCTTCACAGAGAGAGTTGTTAGCCACTGGAATGTGCTGCCCAGGGTGGTGGTGGAGTCACCATCCCTGGAGGGGTTCAAGAGGGGACTGGATTTGGCACTTGGTGTCATGGTTTAGTCATGAGGTCTGAGGTGACAGGTTGGACTTGAAAATCTTTGAGGTCTCTTCCAACCTTGGTGATTCTGTCATTCTGTGAACTGCTGTCAGCTTTGGCCCCCACATTGTGGAGCAGAGAGGACCAAAAGGGTGAATGTTAGGAAGAAGTTCTATACAGAGAGCCCATTAGAATGTGCTGCCCAGGGAGGTGGTGGAGTCACCATCATTGGAGGTGTTCAGGAGGAGACTTGCTGGGGTGCTTGGTGCCATGGGTTAGTTGTTTAGGTGGGTTGGATTGGTTGATGGGTTGGACACCATGATCTTGAAGGTCTCTTCCAACCTGGTCTGGTCTGGTCTGGTCTGGTCTGGTCTGGTCTGGTCTATCCTATCCTATCCTATCCTATCCTATCCTATCCTATCCTATCCTATCCTATCCTATCCTATCCTATCCTATCCTATCCTATCCTATCCTATCCTATCCTATCCTATCCTATGCTATTCTAAAATCTCTGAAGGCCACCTCCTGTTTTCTATTCTCAGTATATAACCAATGCTAAACATTCAGGTTTATCAGATGTGATTTTTAGTCTGCCCACCTTGTGGTCAGGTATTTTTTGGGCGTGGAGCAAACAGTCTGTTTTATTTTAGGAAGGAATACTACATGTCAGACATTTCCTACTGTTTTGTAAGCTTTGCAAATATCATATTCTTAACAATTTTCTTGTTATCAAACACTGTGGTACTCAAGTCTTTGAATTCAGGCATCTTACACCAGGCATGCATGTGGCCTATTTATTAGATGAACTAGGATGTTGAAAAGGATGGCTTCTATCTCACTTTCTTCCAGAACTGACATTTTCATTCTGATTCAGTTTTCCTAGTGGAATCTTTGCTTATTAAAGTCATAAACCTATTGTTGAGAGGCTCTGGCAGAGCTTAAACTGGATCTCAGGAGTTTGACGCCGTGCGTTCCAGGCAGGCAGGGTAAAAGAGATGTTAAATGTATTATTTAAAGGCACATTAATCTTGCTGCTGTAATGCTGTAATAATGCATGCCATAGAAGGGTTGCATAAACTCAGCTTCTAAAAGCAACATCACAGTAGCTTTCTTTTTTGTTCCCCAAGTCAATTCTTTGCAGAGATAACAATTATGCATTCATCTCTGTCTCTTATAGCCTGATTCCCTATTCAGCTGTGAGGTAGGTAGGCCCTGGCCCTCGCTCACATAACAAACAAAACAGAGTATTTCTCCTTTGAAAGGGATGCTGAAATGTGCATCTTCTCCAGGTCAGTGGAAGAAAATAGTTAAATGCATGGACAACAAATTGAGTATGGGTTTAGCCTTCTCATTCCTGTGTCTTCCCTGGCCTTTAATAGGTTAAATAGAGATTTTTAACTAGATTAGATTTTAGATGTGGCTTAAATTATGATCAAATTTAGATCTTATTTAGATAGACTTAATAGCTCTTTTAAATTATTATTAAATGTAGACATTTTAATATATTATTTACATTTATTTAATAGATATTTTCAATTATTATTACATTTATACATTATTTAGATAGATTTAATAGATATTTAGGATTATTATTACATTTAGATATTATTTAGATTTAATAGATATTTTAAAGCATTATTACATTTAGACATTATTTAGATTTAATAGATATTTTAAAGCATTATTACATTTAGATATTATTTAGATTTAATAGATATTTTAGATTATTATTACATTTAGATATTATTTATCTGTTATTTACATTGATTTAATAGATATTTTAAAGCATTATTACATTTAGATATAATCTACCTATTATTTAGATAGATTTAATAGATATTTTAGATTATTATTACATTTAGATATTATTTATCTGTTATTTACATTGATTTAATAGATATTTTAAGGTATTTATTCTATTCTATTCATTCTATTCTATTCTATTCTATTCTATTCTATTCTATTCTATTCTATTATTTCATTTAGCTATTATTTACCTATTATTTACATGGCTTTAATAGATATTTTAAATTATTATTTATCTATTATTTACATCCAAGTTAGGAGCAGATGTTGGTCAGTTAGAGGGGACAAGCGCTCTGCAGAGGGACCTCGACCGACTGGACAGATGGGCAGAGTCCAATGGGATGGCATTCAACAAGTCCAAGTGCCAGGGGCTGCACTGTGGCCACGGCAGCCCCATGCAGAGCTACAGGCTAGGGTCAGAGTGGCTGAGAGCTCCCAAACAGTAAGGAACCTGGGGGTGCTGATTGACAGCTGCCTGAATATGAGCCAGCAGTGTGCCCAGGTGGCCAAGAGGGCCAAGGGCATCCTGGCCTGCATTAGGAATAGTGTGGCCAGCAGGAACAGGGAAGTCATAGTGCCCCTGGACTCTGCATTGGTTAGGCCACACCTTGAGTCCTGTGTCCAGTTCTGGGCTCCTCAGTTTAAGAAGGACATCAAAACACTTGAGCGTGTCCAGAGAAGGGCAACAAGGCTGGGGAGAGGCCTTGAACACATCCCTATGAAGAGAGGCTGAGGGAGCTGGCGTTGTTTAGCCTGGAGAAGAGGAGGCTCAGGGGTGACCTCATTGCCCTCTACAACTACCTGAAAGGTGGTTGTAGCCGGGCAGGGGTTGGTCTCTTCTCCCAGGCAACCAGCACCAGAACAAGAGGACACAGTCTCAGGCTGTGCCAGGGGAAGTTTAGGCTGGAGGTGAGGAGAAAGTTCTTCACTGAGAGAGTCATTTGTCATTGAAATGTGCTGCCCAGGGAGGTGGTGGAGTCACCATCCCTGGAGGTGTTCAAGAGGAGATTGGATGTGGCACTTGGTGCCATGGTCTAGTCATGAGGTCTGTGGTGACAGGTTGGACTCCATAATCTTTGAGGTCTCTTCCAACCTTGGTGATACTGTGATACTGTGTGATTTAATAGGTATTTTATTTTTTAATTAAAATAACCCCCACAGCATTAATTCTTTTTTAAGATGAGTGCTTTTAAAACAACAATTTGTGTAAGTCAGCCCCTGACCCTTCACGCCCATCACTTCTCATTCAGCTGTGGTCATTGCACTGGGTTCAGGTTTGCTCTGCAGTGCTGCTGGGAGTGCATTAGGCAGTGGTTAGTGTGAGAGTGTTCTGTAGCTTGTCTGACTGTGTGCAGTGAAAATGGAGAGAATCTTTTCTGAGAGCTGAGGCATCCAAAATGCATGGACTTGGTGTGGTGACTTCTGAATTAGAATTAGAATTAGAATTAGAATTAACCAGGTTGGAAAACACCTTCAAGATCATCAAGTCCAACCTATCACCCAATACCATCTAATGAAATAAACTATGGCACTAAGTGCCCCATCCAGTCTCCTCCTAAACACCTTCACCTCCACCACCTCCCTGGGCAGCACATTCCAATGGCAAATCACTCTTTCTGTGAAGAACTTCTTCCTAACATCCAGCTTAAACCTTCCCTGGCACAGCTTGAGACTGTACAAAGCTCAGGAAAGCACCATGCACACAGCAGGTCAGGAAAGAGCTTTGCTTTAACTGTAGAATGGGTTGGGTTTGGAAGGGACCTCCAAAGGTCATCTAGTCAAACCCACCTGCAGTCAGCAGGGACATCCTCCAGGTTGCCCAGAGCCTTGTCCAACCTGACCTTGAATATCTCCAGGGATGGGGCCTCAACTATCTCTCTGGGCAACCTGTTCCAGTGTTCCACCACCCTCCTGGTAAAGAGCATGTTCCTGACACCCAGTCCTTCCCGTGTTAAGGGCTCCAGAGCCAGATGCAGTAGGCCAGAAGATGTGCTCCTTTACAGAAGAGTCTACAACAGTGCTCTTAGAAAAGGACCCTTAAAAACAGATTTGTCTTCATGCTGCCACAGCTGTCTGCCAGACACTCTGAATCTCCATGATGGGAGAGGAGAATCAATTGTGAAAAACAACTTAATCATAACATATTCCTCTTCCTTTTTTTCCACTCTAAATGCTTAACTTCTATTGTTCCAGCATCATCTCAGTAGAATTTCTGAGCGAGACCTTCTCTCTTCGTTCTCATTTACTCGACAGGCTATCACAAAGATATTCAGCTCTTTATGAGACAGTTGTGAGTTTCTGAAAGGTAATGCATAAATGCAGCATCCATGTACAACCCAAAATGTCAGCACTTTCTCTGAAAGGAAGCCAGGGGAGGTCATTGTTAGAAGTCTTTCTGTCAGCTTCTGTAGCAGCTGGGGAAAGATTATTAGTCCCCAGTAGCTGCATCACTTGTGCTTTGTGCAGGCTCTGAAGTTAAAGGTTATGAGTGCTGTGGTCCTGCACAGGTGCACCCTGAGATAGTCTTTCACACAGGATGATTCTCATTTGTTTAAATTTGGAGATGTGCTTTCTCCTGGCCTTAATTTTCCTGTAGTCCTTCGTATTCTAAATGGCAGCTGAAGGCAAGCAGAAATAGTGAGTAATTGATTTAACAACCTCAGACAAGTACAGGGAAGTAGAAAAGTTTGTCTTAGTGCTTGATGTGACCTGAGAGAGCTTCCTTAGACCTGGTTTTGGGTGGTTTTTTCCCCTCTAAACAGTACCTCAGCACCTTGGGCCAGCACAGTGGCCTTTAAGCCTGGATGAACATGACTTTTTTTCACTGGTTTTTTTTTCCTTCTTTCCTCCTCAGTGCAAAGCTCCAGCATTTCATCTTTTCAAACTGTTTTACAGCACTCAGAGCAGAATTATATTGACAAGGTTAGAATTCATCTCCTAGAGGAGAATGCCGTGCTCCTCCTGTTAAGTGCTAATATAACATTTATGTGGTGGTGCCTTAATAACAGCCCTGGCCAGCCTAATGAAAGTACTGAAAGCAAACACTGTTCAGTGAGATTTTATTATGACTGAAGTGACTGCAATTTGAGACAAATTATCCCTATTTTTGTTCCCATATCAAGCCCAGAAATGCTAAAGCAATTGCTATGTGTTTGGGATGGAATTAGGCTTCGCCGTCGTTAATATAGACGTGAGTGCATTTTTCATGTAAACAGCTCAGGAGGGTCAAGGCAGCAAAGGGATTCTGTGCAAAAAAAAATGCTTGTCAATAAGTTCTGTGAGGGGATTTTGCAATGAAGTGCCTGCAACCTGTCATTATTCCTTCCTCTCCAAGTTGAGAGGGAGTGGATGAAAATCGAGCTGGTGAATTGAAGGTACTGGGAGCTCTCTGGCTTTATCGACTGCGGGCAAAATGACAACTCTGCCTTCTCAGGGCTTTTTGCTTTCAGAGGGCAGGCAATGGGCACTATTCTCACAGGATTCCCAGAACATATATGGTGGTGTAAGCATATATATATGTGTGTGTGTATATATGTGTGTGTATATACATATATATGTATATATCACAGTATCACTAAGGTTGGAAGAGACCTCGAGGATCATCGAGTCCAACCTGTCAACACAGACCTCATGACTAGACCATGGCATCAAGTGCCACATCCAATCCCCTCTTGAACACCTCCAAAGATGGTGACTCCACCACCTCCCTGGGCAGCACATTCCAATGATGAATGGCTCTCTCTGTGAAGAACTTTCTCCTCGCCTCCAGCCTAAACCTCTCCTGGCACAGCTTGAGACTGTGTCCTCTTGTTCTGGTGCTGCTTGCCTGGGAGAAGAGACCAACCCCTTCCTGGCTACAACCTCCTTTCAGGTAGTTGTAGAGGGCAATGAGGTCACCCCTGAGCCTCCTCTTCTCCAGGCTAAACAACCCCAGCTCCCTCAGCCTCTCCTCATAGGGCTGTGCTCAAGGCCTCTCCCCAGCCTTGTTGCCCTTCTCTGGGCACATTGTAATCCCTGCACACAAAGAAGATTATGCAAATCACTAATATAAGTCCTGGCCTGTATCAGGAATAATGTGGCCAGCAGGAGCAGGGAGGTCATTCTGCCCTGTGCTCAGCACTGGTTAGGCCACACCTTAAGTGCTGTGTCCAGTTCTGGACTCCTCAGTTCAAGAAAGATGTTGAGTTGCTGGAAGGTGTCCAGAGAAGGGCAACAAACCTCTTAGGGCTGTGCTCCAAACCCCTCCCCAGCTTTGTTGCCCTTCTCTGGACACATTCCAGCAACTCAACATCTTTCCTAAACTGAGGGGCCCAGAACTGGACACAGGACTCAAGGTGTGGCCTAACCAGTGCTGAGTCCAGGGCAGAATGACCTCCCTGCTCCTGCTGGCCACATTATTCACTTCCTATACCTATTAACGTACTGCAGTGCAATTTCAGGAGGAGACTTGATAGGGTGCTTGGTTGCATGGCTTAGTTGGTTGGGTGGTGTTGGATGATAGGTTGGACACAATGGTCTTGAAGGTCTCTTCCAACCTGGTCTGGTCTGGTCTATTCTATTCTATTCCATTCCATTCCATTCCATTCCATTCCATTCCATTCCATTCCATTCCATTCCGCCAATGTTTTTGCAAAGCAGAAAGCTTGTCCCACTTACTTAACACCATCAGAAGGCAAAGAACTCCGTTACTCAGAGTTAGGTTACCAAGTTAGCTAATGAGATGTGCTGGCTGATATGAAAACAATTTGAATATACTTTGTAAATGAGCTCTGTTATTAAGAAAACACATTTTACCTTCTAACAGGCCTTGCTCAAGATCCTTCTGCTGTTCAGAACTGTCTGAACAATGTCTTTGCTGTATCTGAACAGTATGACAGAATCACAGAATGGGAGGGGTAGGAAGAGACCTCTGAAAATGATCTAGGGTGGGATCACCCAGAGCAAATCACACAGGAACACATCCAACAGGGTTTTGAATGTCTCCAGAGAAGGAAACTCCACAACCTCTCTTGGCAGCCTGTTCCAGTGCTCTGCCACTCTCAAAGTGAAGAATTTTTCCCTCATGTTACATGGAACCTCCTGTGTTCCAGTTTGTGCCCATTGCTCCTTGGCTTATCACTGGACACCACAGAGAAGAATCCAACTCCATCCTCCTGATACTTGCCCTTTAGATACTTCTGTGCATTAATGAGATCCCCACATTGGTCTCCTCCAGACTAAACAGCCCCACCTCTCTCAGGCTTTCCTCATATGGTAGAGGTTCCAGTCCTTTAAACATTGTAGTGGCTCTCTGCTGGACTCTGTCCAGTACTTCCTTGTCTGTCCTGAACTGGGGAGCACAGAATTGGATGCAGTATTCCAGTATCTTTCAGCACTTCAGCTTTTACAAAGACCATTGGTCTGAAGAAATGTGACTGTGCAGAAAGCCTATTTTTAGTGCAGAAGCAGTGCAAAAGAAATGATGTTCAGCATTTTCCAAAAGGGTGTAGGCAAAGTGACAGTTTGAGAGCAGATTTAAGCTCTCAGACAAATTCATGATTGCTCAAGAGGACTTTTCAGTAAGGATCAGAGTGTTAGGGGCTGGAAGGGACCTCGAAAGATCATCCAGTCTAACCTCCCTGCCAGAGCAGGATCACCCAGAGCAGAATCACCTGTACCAGGTCACACAGGAACGCATCCAGGCAGGATTTGAATCACCCCAGAGAGGGAAACTCCACAACCCTCCTGAGCAGCCTCTTCCAGGGTTCTGTCACCCTCATAGTGACAAAATGTTTCCTCCTGTTTCCATGGAACTTCCTATGCCTAAACTTTGACCCATTGCCCCTTGTCCTGTCATTGGTTCTGTCCTCTTGGCACTCGCCCTTTACAGCTTTATCAACATGAATGAGGTCACCCCTCAGGCTCTTCTTCTCCAAGCTAAAGAGCCCCAGCTCCCTCAGGCTCTCCTCATAAGGATGATGTTCCACACCATCATCTTCCTGGCTCTGTGCTGGACTCTTTCAAGCAGTTCCCTGAGGTCCTTCTTGAACTGAAGGGCCCAGAACTGGACACAATATTCCGGAGGAGTATTGTGAAGAAGGAGGCTGTAGAGGGAAAAGTCTCCACGAGATACCTGCACTGCACATCTTTCTTTGGAGTATTTCAGTTAAATGTGAGCAACATTAATTCCCACCAGCTCTGTAACACGCACAACCATGTGTTTATCTTCTAGGCTGACCATTCAGAGATGGGTCATGATGTGCCTGCCCCTGGATTGCTTGCTGTGGTCGTGGTTCCTCAGCTCCCCAGAGCTGCTGCCATCGAATGGCACGTCATCGCGGCAGCCGATGAGCCGCTCCAAAGAAAACACTTCGCCACGAGGATGTCGTCAGGGGGCTTCCAAATCGAGTGTGAGTCTGTGGAGTCTAGCTCTGCATCTTGTGCAGCAGTCTCTGTACAGCTCAGCTTCATTTCACCACCCACTTCTCAGCCTGATTTAGATGGACTTCTTCATGACTTAGTTGCTGTCTTTAGACAAGCTGTTGAGAACCTCTCAGCAGACTGCGGTGCCAGTCCGTTGTCTCTTAGAGCTTTCTTCAAGGAGGATGTCTTTGATGCTGGAGCACTACAGACAGGTAAGACACATGATGACAGAATTCAGGTGTGACTACTAAGTGTAAGGTAATTTTTGCTTACTTCTACATAAGGTTTCAGTGGAAGGAGACATTTTAGAAGTGCCTTTCAAAGATAGGTGTCCAAGAAGGCCAACAGCATCCTGGCCTATGTTAGCAACAGCGTGGCAAGCAGGGCGAGACAAGTGACTGTCCCCCTGTACTCAGCACTGGTCAGGCCACACCTCAAATTCCAGCCTCAGTTTTGGGCCTCTAACTACAAGAAAGAGATTGAGGTGCTGGAGCATATCTGAAGAAAGGCAATGAAGGGTCCTAGAACAGCAAAAAGAAGGAGCTGAACATTGATCCATAATGTCAAAAAGCATCAAAATTGTGGTTAGACCTCCTCAAAGACAACTAAGAAGTATAAAGCTAGGCTCTATCCCTCCTAGAAAGGACAGGGAAAAAATACTCTACAAAAAGAAAAGAAATGGCCTAGAAATAAAAGTTTCCAGACATCCTCTGCTGGATTCTATGGTCCTGCTCTGGCAGGGGGGGTTGGACTCGATGATCTTCAGAGGTCCCTTCCAACCCCTGACATCCTCTGATCCTGTGATCCTGTGAAGTGATGACACAAGAAGAAACAGCCTCATGTTGCACCCAGAGGAGTTTCACATTGAGTATTAGGTGAAATGCTGCACCACAAAGGGTTGTCAAGCATTGGAACGTGCTTCCCAAGGCTGGTTTTGAGTCTCCATCACAGGAGGTGTTTAAAAGACACGTAGATGTGGTGCTGAGGGACATGGTTTAGTGGTGGACTTGGCCATGCTGGACTTGATGATCTTAAAGGATTTTTCCATCCTAAATGTTTCTGGCCTGTAGAGGTAGGAAGAGAAGCAATGGTTTCAAGCTAGAGAAGAGGAGATTTAGGTTGGATGTTAGGAACAAGTTCTTTACCATCAGGGCAGTAGAACATGGGAACAGTTTTCCCAGTAAGGTGGTTGAGGCCCCTTCTTTGGAGATCATAGAATCACAGAAGGGTCCTCAAGGACCATCCAGTTCCAAGCCCCCTGCCATGGGCAGGGACACCTCACACTACAGCAGGTTGCTCACAGCCACATCCAGCCTGACTGCAAAAACCTCCAGGGATGAGGCTTCCACCACCTCCTTGGGCAACCTGTGCCAGTCTCTAACAACCCTCATGGGGAAGAACTTCTTCCTAACATCCAATCTCAATCTACCCATTTCTAGTTTTGCTCCACTCACCCCCCCCGTCCTATCACTCCCTGACACCTGAAAAAGTCCCTCCCCAGCTTTCTTGTAGCCCCCTTCAGATACTGGAAGGCCACAGTTGGTTCTCCTGGAAGCCTTCTCTTCTCCAGACTGAACAGCCCCAACTCCCTCAGTCTGTCCTCACATCAGAGCAGCTCCAGCTCTCTGCTCATCCTCATGGCCCTTCTCTAGACACCTTCCAGCACCTCCAGGTCCTTCCTGTACTAGGGGCTTCAGAACTGGATGCAGTACTCCAGGTGGAGTCTCACCAGAGCAGAGTAGAGGGGGAGAATCACCTCCCTTCACCCTGCTGGCTGTGCTTCTCTTGACGCAGCCCAGGTTGTGATTGGTTCTCTGGGCTGCAGGTGCTCACTGCTGGCTCATGTTGAGCTTCTCCTCCACCAGCATCCCCAGATCCTTTTCTTCAGGGCTGCTCTCAAGCCAGTCCCTGCCCAGCCTATATCAGTGGTTGGGATTGCCCTGACCCAGCTGCAGGACCTTGCACTTGGTCTTGTTGAGCCTCATGAGGTTCAAGGTCAGGCTTGATGCAGCTCTGGGCGACCTCATTTAGTTGTGGATGTCCCTGCTGACTGCAGAGAAGCTTGGACTAGATGACCTTTGGAGGTCCCTTCCAACCCAAATCATTCTATGATTTAGATATGTTTGTTGCTTTTCTGGTTACCAAACGTTTCTCAGACAGGAATGTTTTATTCCTGTACATTTTGAAGTCCAAGCAGGGTAAATCTCTGTGTTACTTGTGCTCACCTCACAGCTGACCTGACTTTGAGCAGAAGGTTGGAGTAGAGAGTCTTGCTCTGGTGTGAGTTGTTCTGCAATTCCATGCAAGAGCAGTTGCTGAGAACTGCAGTTACTTCAGGGTCAAGCTGGAGAACAAATCCCTTGCACTGAAGTCTTTGAGCAGCTCTCCATTTGATAGCTCACTTTTGTCATGATTTAGGACTCCATTCAAATAACCAAATTCTGGGTGCTACCAGGCACTCTTTTCAGAAGAAACAATGAAATATTCATGCTTTAGAACAAGGGAATGAATCCTCCAGATCTGAGGGTGCCTGGTTTTGAGCCTAGGCTGATTTCTTACCATTTTCCCAGAAGCATAGAAACATTCAGGCTGGAAAAGACCCTCAGGATCACCAAGTCCAGCCAGTAACCCTGCTCTGCTCTCTTTAATGTAAGCAGAACTTGCTAACCAAACAAATTTCCTGCTTTTTCCCTCAATGCTTATTTTTTCCCCAGATCTCATTCCCTCACCAAGAGAATGCAGAACAAAATAAGGTTTCAGCTCTAATTAATTTCTTCTGTTGTACATCTGTCTTCTGGGCTGTGCTCAATTTGGGACAGCTAAGAACATGCAAAAGCACAAAAGCTTATTTCATCTGTCAGACCTACAAAACTGGTAGACCATACTGCTATTGAAATCAGGCAGAGCTTGGTTATCAATTTGAGCAAGGGACAAAATCAGATCCTCAGTCTATATTTACCTCAAACAAGCATGCACTTTAAAAGTCCTTGCAGACCACAACTGATCCATATTAATTAGCTGACATAAATGTTAGCCCTCAAAGACTCCACTGTCCCATTTTTTTCTCCCTCCCCTTAACCTGCAGCAGTTTTTGAAGCAGATTCAACTTGACATTGTTTAATAGATTTAAAGCACAGGAATTGAAAGCTATAAAAATGTGGCATAGAATAAGCATATTTAATCCAGGAAGCAAGGAGTGAACATATAGTCTGACAGAATGTTGTTGTTTTTACTCCCATCTTGTTTAAGAGCTAGAAAGGAAACCTGATAAAACATGTCCCTGGCACAGGATGAACGTTACCATGTTGCCTGCTCTCTTTCTGATGTTTCTCAGGCCACAGAATAATTCACTTCCAAATACATTTAATTTCCTTTACTAAGTGCTGTAATGCTCAATAGAATGCCTAAATTGTGTGCAGGAAGATTGGATCTGATTCACTTCATGAATGGTTTGGAATGAGAGAAGAGGAGGTTTAGATTGGATGTGAGGAGCAGGTTCTGCACCATGAGGGTGCTGGAACACTGGAACAGGTTGCCCAGGGAAGTAGTTGAGGCTCCATCCCTGGAGATATGCAAGGAGAGAGTGGAGAAGGCTCTGAGCAACCTGATCTAGTGGAGGGTGTTCCTGCTGACTGCAGGGGTGTTGGACTAGATAACCTCTGAAGGTCCCTTCCAACCCATTCTGTGATTCGATGTTATACTACCAATGGCACAGGAATGGAATGGAATGGAATGGAATGGAATGGAATGGAATGGAATGGAATGGAATGGAATGGAATGGAATGGAATGGAATGGAATGGAATGGAATAGACCAGACCAGACCAGGTTGGAAGAGACCTTCAAGATCATCATGTCCAACCCATCAACCAATCCAACCCACCCAAACAGCTAACCCATGGCACCAAGCACCCCAGCAAGTCTCCTCCTGAACATCTTCAGTGATGGTGACTCCACCACCTCCCCGGGCAGCCCATTCCAATAGGCAATCACTCTCTCTGTATAGAACTTCTTGCTAACATCCAGCCTAAACCTCCCCTGGCACAGCCTGAGACTGTGTCCTCTTATTCTGGTACTGGCTGCCTGGGAGAAGAGACCAACCTCTGCCTGGCTACAACCTCCCTTCAGGTAGTTGTAGAGAGCAATAAGGTCACCCCGAGCCTCCTCCTCTCCAGGCTAAGCAACCCCAGCTCCCTCAGCCTCTACTCACAGAACTTGTATTCCAAGCCCCTCACCAACTTCGTTGCCCTTCTCTGGACTCGCTCCAGCAAGTCAACCTCCTTCCTAAACTGAGGGGCCCAGAACTGGACACAGGACTCGAGGTGTGGCCTAACCAGTGCAGTGTACAGGGGCAGAATGACCTCCCTGCTCCTGCTGGCCACACTCTTCCTGATGCAGGCCAGGATGCCATTGGCCCTCTTGGCTGCCTGGGCACACTGCAGGCTCATGTTCATCCTACCATCAACCAGTACCCCCAGGTCCCTCTCTGCCTGGCTGCTCTCCAGCCACCCTGACCCCAGCCTGTAGCACTGCATGGGGTTGTTGTGGCCAATGTGCAGAACCTGGCACTTGGAAGATCTGTTGGTGATTGTCACACATCCTTCTGGTTGTGTTCATATCTCTGCACTCTCATCATAATTCCTGTCATTAGAGCAATTTTATCATTACCTCCACTGCTAAGAAATCCATTCTTGAACATCTGTAGAATGTCAAGACTACATTAAAATTACCACTATCACTGATTCATTGATGAAGAATTTAAAAGTACCTTCTAGTTCAGAACTGTTTCCAGGAGGTAGATGTAAAGGGAAGGAGAAGTCTCTATATATGAAAATAATTTCTCAAAAGAGTTGTTCCTGAAGAGTACTTTATTGATACTTTCAACCTGATACAAGACTGTTACATACACTGTTTCTGATTCACAATCAGAAACTCACAGAGCACAGCAAAGTGGCAGGATCACCTCTTTGGATCTGCTGGCCAGGCTGCTTTGGGTGCAGCCCAGGCTGCCCATGGCCTTATGGACTTCATTTAGAGTGTCAGGTAATATCACAGTCTCACAGTGTCACTAAGGTTGGAAGAGACCTCGAGGATCATCGAGTCCAACCTGTCACCACAGACCTCATGACTAAACCATGGCACCAAGTGCCACATCCAGTCCCCTCTTGAACACCTCCAGGGATGGTGACTCCACCACCTCCCTGGGCAGCACATTCCAATGGTGAATGACTCTCTCGGTGAAGAACTTTCTCCTCACCTCGAGTCTAAACCTCCCCTAGCACAGCTTGAGACTGTGTCCTCTTGTTCTGGTTCTGGTTGCCTGGGAGAAGAGACCAACCCCTTCCTGGCTACCACCACCTTTCAGGTAGTTGTAGAGGGCAATGAGGTCTCCCCTGAGCCTCCTCTTCTCCAGGCTAAACAACCCCAGCTCCCTCAGCCTCGCCTTACAGGGCTGTGCTCAAGGCCTCTCCCCAGCCTTGTTGCCCTTCTCTGGACACCTTCAAGTGTCTCAATGTCCTTGACAGGACATGATAATGTCCTAATGATAGGACTGGGGGTAATGGAACAAAACTAGAAGTGAGTAGATTCAAATTGGCTGTTAGGAAGAAGTTCTTCCCCATGAGGGTGGTGAGACACCGAAACAGGCTGCCCAGGGAGGTGGTGGAAGCCTCATCCCTGGAGGTTTTGAAGACCAGGCTGGATGTGGCTGTGAGCATCCTGAGGTAGTGTGAGGTGTCCCTGGCCATGGCAGGGGGGTTGGAACTGGATGATCCTTGAGGTCCCTTCTAAACCCTGACAATTCTATGATTCTCTGATTAAATGAGTGGGGGTTTGGTGACCAAAACCAAAGTACAATTATTTAAGCTAATCTTCCATCATTTGTGTAAGACCTTGAAATGCAATTGAATGTCTCCTCTAGCCAGGCCTAGGAAGGACATAAAGGTCATTTTGTCCCAGATGAGAATTTCCAATCATCAGAGTCAAAGGAGGGAACACTGCCACAGATCCTTTCAAATGGTTCTCTGATCAGCTGAGTGGGTTTTTTGGTGACCAAAAACACCCCATAAATAAAATAATCATTTCTGTAAAGCTATCCAAATAAATCAGATGAAGTTGTGTGCAGCTGATGAAGATGAGGAGGAGGAATGTGCATATCATAGTATCATAGTATCAGTCAGGGTTGGAAGGGACCACAAGGATCATCTAGTTCCAACCCCCCTGCCATGGGCAGGGACACCCCACACTAGATCAGGCTGGCCAGAGCCTCATCCAGCCTGGGCTTAAACACCTCCAGGGACAGGGCCCCAACCACCTCCCTGGACAACCCATTCCAGGGCTTCACCACTCTCATGGGGAAGAACTTCCTCCTCACCTCCAGCCTCAATCTCCCCACCTCCAGCTTCATTCCATTCCCCCTAGTCCTATCACTACCTGAGATCCTGAGCAGTCCCTCCCCAGCCTTCCTGGAGCCCCCTTCAGATCTGCCCAGCCTGGATTTGTGCCTGGGATTGCCTCGACCCACATGCAGGACCCTGCACTTGCTCTTGTTGAACCTCATGAGGCTGTCATGGGCTCACCTCTCCAGCCTGTCCAGGTCCCTCTGGATGGCCTCCCTTCCCTCCAGCCTGTCTGCTGCACCACACAGCTTGGTGTCATCAGCAAACCTGCTGAGGGTGCACTCAATGCCACTGTCCATGGCACCCACAAAGATGTTGAACGAGACAGGTTCTGCATATTGTAGCAAGCTGTGTTACTGCTGTCAAGAGAGGCTCAGGGTTTGTGATGCAAATGCCAGACAGATAGCTTTCTGTCATCCTCAGACCAAATGTGAAGTTGCATTGAACAAAGTGCAGCAGTGCTGGGGAACTTCTCAGAGGCAATCCCTCCTAACATGTGAGAGCATTAGGGGCGCCACGCTGGGAGCACAGAACGTGCTGGAAGCAGGGGGATTAGCTTAAGCTGACATATATGCTTAGTAAGAGGCTGTGAAGCCTTTAGAAGTCTTTAACATAAATTTGGCTATTTCTTTCTTGTCCTCATTTAAATATGCATTAATATCAATGTGTCAGGATGATTTGCTGTGCCATCCAGCTGACTAGCTTATGCTCCAGCAGGGGCAAGCTGAATGCTCAGGAGTGAGCCCATTATGGTTTCACAAGCCTTGTTCACTGGATGTATGCAAAATGTTTGGGAATATTTATCAGGGAGTAGAAAAGGTCCTGCATTCACCAGAACATCACATTACATAACCCCTTTTTAATACTACAGGAGGGGGGGAAAGAAATGAAGTGGGGAAATAAAAAAGGCAGAAGAGAACAGGAATGGAGAGGCAGTCTGATAGCACCATTGACATGAATGTATAATTAGTTTTACATGTGGCTGTAATCTGTAGATGCTTAGAGCTAAAAGGCCTCTCAGGACTGATGTGTTTAGCAAGTCTCAGTGGCACTACAGGTTAAAAAATGTTTCTGATATGGGTCAAGTGGAGTTCAAATGGGCTGGAGAAAACCTTGCCTGAAATGGGGCTGTGTCTGGACCATGGGCCAGCAATGTGCTCTTCTGGCCATGAAGGCCAATGTCATTCTGGGGTGCATCAGAAGGGGTGTGGTCAAGGGAAGTCCCCCTCCTCCTCTACTCTGCCCTGGTGAGGCCACATCTGGAATATTGTGCCCAGTACTGAGCCCCTCAGTTCAAGAAGGGCCTCAGGGAACTGCTTGAGAGAGTCCACTGCAGAGCCACAAAAATGATGAAGGGAACAGAACATCTTCCTTATGAAGAGAGCCTGAGGGAGCTGAGGGCTCTTGAGCTTGAAGAGGAGGAGACTGAGAGGTGACCTCATTCATGTTGAGAAAGATGTGCAGGGGGAGTGCCCAGAGGCTGGAGCCAGGCTCTGCTGGGTGATGCCCAATGACAGCACAAGGGGCAGTGGTGGAAGCTGAGGCAGAGGAAGTGCCATGGAAACAGGAGGAAACATTTTTTCCCTGTGAGAGTGCCAGAGCCCTGGAGCAGGCTGCCCAGGGGGGTTGTGGAGTCTCCTTCTCTGGAGATATTCAAAACCCACCTGGATGTGTTCCTCTGTGACCTGAGCTAGATTGTATGGTCCTGCTCTGGCAGGGGGGTTGGACTCAGTGCTCTCTTTGGGTGCCTTCCAATCCCTGGCATCCTGTGAGCCTGTGATCCTGTAGGCCACATGGAGAAGGTGAGAGCAGTTGCCAACCTGAAGCTTTAATTTCCACTTTGTTTTTTGTGTGTCTGTGTTTCTTGTTGAGGAAGCAAAATATTTTCCAAGTCTAATACTTGAAGCAGGGAACCTACACTGCTGCTGCTTAAAAAAGTTAAATTAGTACTTAGGGAAATCAATCAGATTATAATGTGCATAAGCAACTAGGAAATACTGCTGTGATGCATGAAATGACATTTGAGAAGGGTAAAAGTAGCTGAATTTGGTCTTCAGCCACAGACATGGCTTTGCAGTCTTGCTATTTCTACCTAAACTATGCAGTCAGGAGAACTTCTGTATCAAATGACTAAGAACATGCAGAAATGTTGAGCTTTTCCTGTCAGCTTTCAAGGCTGTGCTGATACTGTCTCTACTGCAAGTCACTGTAGTCCTACTTTTAGCAGAGCATCATAGAATCACAGAATGGCTTAGGTTGGAAGGGGCCTCAGAGATCATCTACTCCAAGCTCCCCACCATGGGCAGGGACACCTCTCAACTAGACTCAGCTGCTCCAGGCCTCATCCAGCCTGGCCTTGGACACCTCCAGAGAGAGAGAGGGCATCCACAGCCTCCCTGGGCAACCTATTCCAGAGTCTCACCACCCTTGTACTGAAGAACAACTTGCTCAGCTCCAGTCTGGCTCTGCTCTACCTCAGCTTCAAACCTGTCACTCTTGTCCTGTCTCTGGACACCCTGATGTAAAGTCAGCTTCAAACCTGTCACTCTTGTCCTGTCTCTGGACACCCTGATGTAAAGTCCCTCTGCAGCCTTCCTGTAGGATCCCTTCAGGTATAGGAAAGCAGCCCTAAGGTCACCCCAGAGCCTTCTCTAAGCTGAACACCCCCAGCTCCCTCAGCCTGTCCTCATTGCAGAGGTGTTGCTGCCCTTGGATCATCCTTGTGGCCTCCTCTGGACTCATTCCAACAGCTCTGCCTCCTCCTTATGCTGGGGACAGCAGAACTGGATGCAGTATTTGAGGCAGGGTCTCAGCAGAGTAAAAAGGCAGAATCCCTCTCCTGCCCTGCTGGCCACACTCCACATCTCACCCAGAGGTGAGAATCTTTGTCTGCTGTCAAAGACATGGAAAAATTGATTTAGTAGTTGTGTTGCCTCTTGACTCCATTTGCATGGGAAAGTGTTTTGTGCCTGTGAGGCAGCTTAAAATATATGAGAGCCTACCATGGGGCTGTGGCCTTCTCTCATTTAGGATGGGAAATCCATATATTAAGTGCACAGATGCTGGATTCAACCACTCAAAGCCAAGGCCAGACAGCAAAGGCAGAACTCATCCTTAGTCAGAGTGGGCAGTCTGTGACATCTAAAGGTTCTGCTTTGAGCAGTCATGCATGAAAATCTTGGCCTTTAAATGGAAACAAATTCTTTAATTGTTTGGCCCAAGTCTGATCTAGAGGATGCAGCTTTTGTCCTTGATACACAACCCCAGCAATATATGGCTAAGGCTGTCTTAAAGCTACAGCTTCAGATTTCTTTCAGAATATCACAGAATCACAGAATTTCAGTGGCTGGAAGGGACCTCAAAAGCTCATCCAGTCCAACCCCCCTGCCAGAGCAGGGTCACCCAGAGCAGGTCACACAGGAACACATCCAAGTGGGTTTTGAATATCTCCAGAGGGGGAGACTCCACAACCCCCCTGGGCAGCCTGTTCCAGGGCTCTGTCACCCTCACAGGGAAATAATTCTTCCTCCTGTTTCCATGGAACTTCCTCTGCCTCAGCTTCCACCACTGCCCCTTGTGCTGTCATTGGGCATCACCCAGCAGAGCCTGGCTCCAGCCTCTGGGCACTCACCCTGCACATCTTTACAAGCATTGATGAGGTCACCTCTCAGTCTCCTCCAAGCTCAAGAGCCCTCAGCTCCCTCAGGCTCTCCTCGTATGGAAGATGTTCCACTCCCTTCATCATCCTCATGGCTCTGTGCTGGACTCTCTCAAGCAGCTCACTGTCTCTCTTGAACTGAGGGGCCCAGAACTGGACACAATATTCCAGATGCAGCCTCACCAGTGCAGAGTAGAGGAGGGAGGAGAACCTCTCCCAGCCTACTAGTCACATCCCTTCTAATCCACCCCAGAATGGCATTGGCCTTCCTGGCCACAAGAGCACATTGCTGGCTCATGGTCATCCTTCCATCCACCAGGACCCCCAGGTCCCTTTCCCCTTCACTGCTCTCCAGCAGGTCCATCCCCAACCTATCCTGGTGCATGGAGCTGTTCCTTCCCAGGTGCAAGACTCTACCCTTGCCCTTGTTGAACTTCATCACATTTCTCCCTGCCCAGCTCTCAGCCTGCCCAAGTCTGGCTGAATGGCAGCACAACCTTCTGCTGTGCCAGCCATTCCACCCAGCTTGGTGTCCTCAGCAAACTTGCTGACAGCGCACTCTGTGCCCTCAGCCAGGTCATTGATGAAGTATCTGCCACTAAAATCTAGCATCAATTTGTAGGTTACTTTATGCCACCAAGCTGCCTTTCCACATGATCTGGAAGTGCTCCTGAGCTCTCAGCCAGCTTCATTGTTTGCCCTGGCATTGTCATTTGCCTGTTGAACATTTCCATGCAGTGACTTTTAGGGCAGAGTGGACCTGTCAGGAAACAGACTGCACAAAGTGCAAACATCACAGCAAGATGTCAAAATTAATTGTGAGAGACTTTGCTCAGTGCCTTATTGACAGAGAACCACTCTAAAAGCATCTTAAAACAATGACATCAGGCATCCAATCATTGCCAAAGTTGGATCATCTGGTGTTTAATATGTGAGGCATATATGATCTGTCTATCCAGAAACCACTTGTGACTAACTTATTCTTTTGAGGACACATCCCAGATTATGGTTTGCAATTACATAGGAAGTTTTCCCCTGAGACTGCTTCAACATGCCAACATGTTGGCACCAATACTCAATCAATACAAATGGAAAGAACTGAGATTTCTAGAGCCCTCTGCAGCATTTGTACAAACCCCTCTCTATATTAAGGCTCTGTTTATAAGCAAAGGATAAAAAAAGGCCTCCCAACACTGTTGTGGTGTTTAAAACAGTAAAGTTCACAGGATGTTAGGGGTTGGAAGGGACCTCCAAAGATCATTGAGTCCAACCCCCTGCCAGAGCAGGACCATAGAATCCAGCACAGGTCACACAGAACACATCCAGATGGGGCTTGAAGGTCTCTAGAGGAGACTCCACAGCCTGCTCCAGTGCTCCAGAGCCTGGGCAGCCTGCTCCGGTGCTCTGTAACCCTCACAGTGAAGAAGTTCCTCCTTGTGTT
Organism: Melanerpes formicivorus; assembly: GCF_026170545.1. NCBI lineage: Eukaryota > Metazoa > Chordata > Aves > Piciformes > Picidae > Melanerpes > Melanerpes formicivorus. The sequence continues at coordinate 3,508,193 of NW_027142420.1, forward strand.
GAGGTGGAGCCTCCTGTGCTGGAGTTTCTATCCATTGCCCCTTGTCCTGTCACGGGGTACAAGTGAGCAGAGCCTGTCCCCTCCCTCTTGACACTCAGCCCTCAGATATTGATAAACATTTATTAAGTCCCCTCTCAGTCTTTGCCAGACTAAAAAGCTGCAGGGCTCTCAGTTTCTTCTCACAGGGTTCCTGCTCCAGTCCCTTCATCACCCTCATAGCCCTCTGTTGGACTCTCTCTGATTTAGGAAGCCTACTAATCTTAAAATCATTGTAGGCTGCAAATGCATTGGAGATAACGTCACATATGCTGCCCTCTTTATTACACCTCTGCTATGAGGACAGGCTGAGGGATCTGGGCTTGTCCAGCCTGGAGAAGAGAAGGCTCAGTAGGTCTGGTATCAAATTCAGCAATGCATCTGAACAGTCTGAGGTTACCCAACAGGTTTGGCCATTTGCTTGGATACTGATAAATCTTTCTTGTTTTCTTTTGGCATGGATTCATTCCTTATCGAGATTTGAGGCTAAGAAAGCAATGGAAATAATGCCTTGATTCAAACCACAAATGCAGAAGATAATGCTGTGGGTAGAGTTTGCTTTAACAGCCTAGACCTTACCTTTTCTCTGTATCATGGAATCATAGAACCATAGAATTATCAGGGTTGGAAGGCACCTCAAGGATCAGCCAGTTCCAACCCCCCTGCCATGGGCAGGGACTCCTCACACTACAGCAGGTTGCTCAGAGCCACATCCAGCCTGGCTGCAAACACCTCCAGGGATGAGGCTTCCACCACCTCCCTGGGCAACCTATGCCAGTCTCTCACCACCCTCATGGGGAAGAACTTCTTCCTAACATCCAAGCTGAATCTCCCCACTTCTAGGTTTGCTCCATTCCCCCCAGTCCTGTCCCCTCCTGACACCCTCAAAAGTCCCTCCCCAGCTTTCCTGTAGCCCCCTTCAGATACTGGAAGACCACAACAAGGTCTCCTTGGCGCCTTCTCTTCTTCAGACTGACCAGCCCAAACTCCCTCAGTCTGTCCTGACAGCAGAGGTTCTCCAGCCTCATGGCCCTTCTCTGGACATGCTCCAGCACATAAGGATAATGGAAGCCAACGAGGCTACCTCCCTGAAACCCAGGTATAGCATGGACAGAAGGATTGCTTGCTGCTCAGAGTCAAGACTATGGAAATGCCTTTCTATACCACTGACAATTTTGTTTTCTTCTGCCCTTGCCTTTTCTCTGTAGTCTAAGACATCTCTCTTTTGGATGTGGGAAGGAGAATCACAGAATGGCCTAGGTTGGAAGGGGCTTTAGAGATCATCTACTCCAACCTCCCTGCCATGGGGAGGCTATTAAAGCAAACTCCCTGCCATGGGCAGGGACACCTTTCAACTAGACTCTGCTGCTGAAAGGCCTCATCCAACCTGGCTTTGAACACCCCCAGGGAGGACCTTAGAATGCCTCTACCCTCAACTCCCTTCCATGGGCAGGGACACTTCTCAGATAGATTAGGCTGCTCAAGGCCTCATCCAGCCTGGCCTTGAACACCCCTGGGGAGGAGGCATCCACAACCTCCCTGGGCAGCCCATTCCAGAGTCTCACCACCCTCATGCTGAAGAACTTCCTCCTGAGATGCAGTCTTCCTGCTTGTGGCAAGAGAAGGATTAAGTGACTTGGTAGCTTCACATCAGATGGCAAAATCTATTACAGAGTTTCATTCTCCTGAAGCTCAGAGCTGAAGTTAGGGATGCTCAACAGCTTTGCAAGTGAGGTGGTGCTTAGGGGCAAGAGCAGGTAAGCAGAGCCCTGCAGAACAGTTCATTGAAGTGCATGCCTTGTTGCAGAAAGGAGTCTGAGATCAAATCTGTTTTGAGATTGCTCTTCTACTGGGCATAACTTTGTCATTTGAGAATTGCCAAGGGATCTTGTCCTTCCCAGCCTTTCATGGAGAGCATGACTAATTGAAGCCAGCCTAAGGCAGTTTCTGCAGTTACATACATGAAGCTAAATGCATCCCAATCTAGCTGGTTATTTTGTCTGTGCATTAACTACACAGGATGTGCTTTGAATGCTTTTGTTTGGTACCACACAGCACAGCTTACCTGCTGTGATTTAATCAGGTATTTGGGTCACCCAAACTACAACAGCAACAGAAATGAAAATAGACCAAACCAGGGAGGGCAACAAAGCTGGGGAGGGGTTTGGAGCACAAGCCCTATGAGGAGAGGCTGAGGGAGCTGGGGTTGCTTAGCCTGGAGAAGAGGAGGCTCAGGGGAGACCTCCTTGCTCTCTACAACTACCTGAAGGGAGGTTGTAGCAGGGGGGGGTTGGTCTCTTCTCCCAGGCAAGCAGCACCACAGCAAGGGGACACAGTCTCAAGATGTGCCAGGGGAAGTTCAGGCTGGATGTGAGGAAGAAGTTCTTCACAGAAAGAGTCACAGAATCACCAAGGTTGGAAGAGACCTCAAAGATCATCAAGTCCAACCTGTCACCACAGACCTCATGACTAAACCATGGCACCAAGTGCCACGTCCAATCCCCTCTTGAACACCTCCAGGGATGGTGACTCCACCACCTCCCTGGGCAGCACATTCCAATGGCTAATGACTCTCTCATTGAAGAACTTTCTCCATTGGAATGGGCTGCCCAGGGAGGTGGTGGAGTTATCATCTCTGGAGGTGTTTAGGGGGAGACTGGATGGGGTGCTTGGTGCCATGGGTTAGTTGATGAGATGGTGTTGGGTGATCGGTTGGGCTCGAGGATCTCTGACGTCTCTTCCAACCTGGTCTGGTCTGGTCTATTCTATTCTATTCTATTCTATTCTATTCTATTCTATTCTATTCTATTCTATTCTATTCTATTCCATTCCATTCCATTCCATTCCATTCCATTCCATTCCATTCTTCTATTCTATTCTAAAGATAGAAATCCTGATTAATTTCAATTTTATTTTTCTTCTGGATTCTTTTTCTTGTGGTTGTCTTTAGCTCTGATACTGTGCAAACCACTTAAACTTCTGACCCCTTAAAAAGTGGTAAATAGACACCTCAGCGATTTAAGAGTGCTTTCATTAAAGGTATTGCTTGTCACTTTGGGCTTAGCTTGCCTGAAAAGACTTTATGGAGGAGTTTCTCTAACTTTTTAAGCATACTGCAATTTCATTTTGATAGGAAACATGCTGTGTAGTACTTCCTCACTACAGAAATTAATGCCACAGTGCTTATTCTGTAGGAATTTGCTTCTTGGATGATGTCTTGGGCAAGTATTAGTTGGAGTCTTCTCTTCTCCAAACTGAATGATCCCAACTCCCTCAGTCTGTCCCCATAGGAGAGTAGCTCCAGCCCTCTGCCCATCCTGGAGGCCCTTCTCTGGACATCTTCCAGCACCTCCAGATCCCTCCTGTCCTAGGGGCTCCAGACTGGACACAGTGCTCCAGGTGGGGTCTCAGCAGAGCAGAGCAGAGCAGAGGGGGAGAATCCCCTCCCTGGCCCTGCTGGCTATGCTTCTCTTACTGCAGCCCAGGCTCTGCTTGGCTTTCTGGGCTGCAAGTGCTCACTGCTGGCTCAGGTTGAGCTTCTCAAGACATATAAACTAAGTTTGAATTTCAGAATCTGAGCTCTGATAACCAAGTCAGTCTGGACAGCAAACATCATTAGCTACTGTGGGTTTACCTTTTAGGTGAAATGAGATCCTAATCTCTTGAAATGAACAGAAATGTTATTAACATCACTGGGAAAGAACTTAGCACAGCTGACCTAGTTCAAAGGCATAAGATGGTCTTCCATTTTCAAGTGGGGTATGAAAATGCAAGGCTACATCCCACTTGCTTGGTCTTTTCTGCTCTTCCATTTTAATCTCCTGTTCTGTTTTTCACCCTTCCTTTTCACTTCCATTGATCTCTTCTCCTGGACCACATAAATCACCTTAGGCTGAGTCACAGAAAACATGATGCAAGAGCATCATCAAACTTGAAGGCAGGGACAGTGAGCCAGCTGCAGCATTATTTGATGGAATTACAGTGTTAAGTGTCATGTAGTCCAAGAGCCCTGCAGTGAGCAGGGACATCTTTAGATGAAGTTTCTCAGAGCTCCATCCAACCTGAATTTCAGTGTTTCCAGGGGCAGGAGGGCATCTACCACTTATCACAGGATCACAGGATGGCAGGGGCAGCACATTCCAATGGCCAGCTACTCTTGCTGTGAAGAACTTTCTCCTCACCTCCAGCTTAAACCTCCCCTGGCACAGCTTGAGACTGTGTCCTCTTGTTCTGGTGCTGGTAGCCTGGGAGAAGAGACCAACCCCCACCTGGCTGCAACCTCCCTTCAGGTAGTTGTAGAGAGCAAGAAGGTCTCCCCTGAGCCTCCTCTTCTCCAGGCTAAACAATCCCAGCTCCCTTAGCCTCTTGAAACAGCTCTGCTTGGTTTTCAGATCATTGCAAGACTGGAAACTGGGGACAATTCCTTTTTCCTTCTTTTCATCTGCAATGATCACGTTCAACATCAGAGCTCTTTGTGCAGTTCTCATCCCCCAAACTGTTCACCTGCACTAACAGGCACTAAAAGCAAAGCCCAGAGCTGCAGCCATGCTGTCATCCTTAGCCAATGTTTTGTCAAACATCTGCTGGTGTTCCTGCAGCCATACTTGGTAATTTGACTAGCACTGTTACATTTGCTGAGTGACAATCCCTTTCTTGGCTCATTTGAGGAACACCCTTTGACCAGATATGAGTCTTCATCTGCTCCTACAGGCTAAACCTTTCTGCATGTCTGGAGTTAATTGCATTAACTTCATGAATCTGTTTCATGATCCTCAAGCTCCTATGGGTGTTTTAATCTGGTGTTTGAGGTCCCTTTCTTGATCAACCCCCCCAAGCTTCATCCTGTAGTTGTGAAGTGGATTTGACTAGCTCACTAGGTTGATTTAAAGCTGTTTGACTGGGACTGCTGCTGCTTGCCTTCTTTATGGATCACAGAGTTTAAGTTAGAGAAAAGCCTATAAAAAGTCAAGTAATGAGCAGGAAAGGAAGAGAGTTTATCTTAAAAGATTGCTAAAACCTTTTATTGTCCCTAAAAGCACAACCATGACCTTCTGCAGAAGGGGATAGAAGCTGTGGCCACAGGGAAGCTTTCACACAGATTTCATTGCAAGATTGAAGCTGAAGTGAAAGGCCAGAGAGTTTACAGCCATTCTGCAGGCTGTGGACTGAAGGGGGGGAAAAAAATTACAGCTATTGGAGCAAGTTCAAAGTGTTAGCAATTAAAGCAGGGCTGTCATCTTGCTGGGTGTCCTGTCCATGCAGAGTTTGTTGGAAGTCCAGGAAACGCAGCGTCAGTGACATTTCCAGGGTGATATACAACTCCCTGTAGCAAAGAATTACCTGCAAGTACTGCCTGCACCATCCTGACTTTCTTAAGAAGCATTTTAATTGCATTGCAGCCTTTCACTTCCTTTTCCCAGCCCTTTCCTTAACAGTTGTGCTTATGAGCTGCCACTATCACCAGCTTAAAAGCTAGGGCTTGGTTATGGCTTCCTCTCTCTCTCCCTATACATTCTCACTGAGCACAAGAAGCTTCTAAAAGTCCCAGGTGTGTTTTGGTTTTCATTTTGTGCCTTCAGGGAATTGAGGAAGTAGTGGTTTGAGTGATAAATATATCTATAGATCTCTGTATCTATATATCCATAGCTCTCTATATCTATATATCTCGATAGAGAGGTAGAGGTAGAGCTAGAGAGAGATGGTAGAGAGAGACATAGGGAGAGAGGTAGAGATGGTAGAGAGAGAGATGGTAGAGAGAGAGGTAGAGGTAGAGATAGAGGTGGGAGAGGTAGAGATGGTAGAGAGATGGTAGAGAGAAGTAGAGGTAGATATGATACAGATGGTAGAGAGAGAGGTAGAGATGACAGAGATAGAGATGGTAGAGAGAGAGAGATATAGAGATAGAGATAGAGATAGAGATAGAGATAGAGATAGAGATAGAGATAGAGATAGAGATAGAGATAGAGATAGATAGAGATAGAGATAGAGATGATAGAGAGAGGTGGTAGAGAGAGAGGTAGAGATGATAGAGGTGGTAGAGGGAGAGGTAGAGCTAGGAATAGAGGTAGAGATAGAGATGGTAGAGGTACAGGTAGAGATGGTAGAGCTAGAGAGAGAGGTAGAGATGGTAAAGAGAGAAGTAGAAATAGAGGTAGATATGATAGAGATGGTAGAGAGAGAGAGGTAGAGATGATAGAGATAGAGATGGGGGGGAGAGAGAGAGAGAGGTGGTAGAGGGAGAGGTAGAGGTAGGAATAGAGGTAGAGATAGAGGTGGTAGAGGTAGAGATGGGAGAGAGATGGGAGAGAGAGAAGTAGAGATAGAGGTAGAGATGGTAGAGAGAGAAGTAGAGATAGAGGTAGATATGATAGAGATGGTAGAGAGAGGTAGAGATGATAGAGATAGAGATGGGAGGGAGAGAGAGAGGTGGTAGAGGGAGAGGTAGAGGTAGGAATAGAGGTAGAGGTAGAGATAGAGAAGGTAAAGGTACAGGTAGAGATGGCAGAGGTAGAGATAAGAAGGTAAAGGTACAGGTAGAGATGGTAGAGGTAGAGATAGAGGCAGAGACGATAGAGATGGTAGAGGGAGAGGTAGAGGTAGGAATAGAGGTAGAGATAGAGATGGTAGAGGTGGAGAGAAAGAGAGAGTAAGAGGGAGAGACAGGCCTAGCTGTAGCACTTTGTAGTCTTTTGATCTGAGGAGACCTTACAAAGGATTTCAGTTCTCTTCACCTGAATTTTCCTGAGAGGGAATCTGGACCCAAGAGAAGGGAGGCAGTGACTTGTTCAGCTTTTCTCAGAACGCCTGTGACAGACACTGAACCTTTGTCTCCTGAATTGGAGCCAAATATTTTCTCCAGCCTACTCTCCTTCTGCGCCCGAGTCTAGAATCCAAAGTGCCAACAGGCATGAAAAGCAGATGAAGTAAACAGGTGTAAATGAGCACCCAGCTCCTGAAATCCCAGCTCCACTGAAGTCTGTGGCAGAGCTCCCTTCACCTCTCATGGGCTCAGCATTCCCACCGTGTCAGGCCAGCTTTTAAAGACAATAGTGCCACAGCTCCACGAAGGGCTCTTTCACATCTGAGCTCTCTGCTTTTTTTTTCCCCTCTCTGCAGTTACACTTGGTTGATGATTTCCTGTCAGCTTATATTTCTCAGCCAGACCTCAACACCTTTCATTGAATTATTATGGGGTTTTTTTGCTTTAAATGACAAAAAAAAAAAATGTGCTGATTGTTCTGAAATGTACTAAGCTTGGGTTTTGTCATCATCATTTGGACAAATCTGTTTTCCTGGCTGGCTTCCTTTGTCTTGTCATTTCACAGGTAGCATTTTATCTGTGGGTAGCCAATTTCATTCTCAGTTACAGACACAAAGCAAAGAAATATACAGAATACAGAATTGACCAGGTTGGAAAAGACCTCAGAGATCATCCAGTCCAACCTATCACCCAACACCATCTCATCAACTAAACCATGGCACCAAGTGCCTCATCCAGGCTCTTCTTAAACACCTCCAGGGATGGTGACTCCACCACCTCCCTGGGCAGCACATTCCAATGGCCAATCTCTCTTTCTGGGAAGAACTTCTTCCTCACATCCAGCCTAAACCTCCCCTGGCACAGCTTGAGACTGTGTCCTCTTGTTCTGGTGCTGGCTGCCTGGGAGAAGAGGCCAACCCCCACCTGGTGGCAAGCTTCTTTCAGGTAGCTATAGAGAGCAATAAGGTCTGCCCTGAGCCTCCTCTTCTCCAGGCTAAGCAACCCCAGCTCCCTCAGCCTCTCCTCACAGGGCTGTGCTCCAGACCCCTCTCCCCAACTTTGTTGCCCTTCTCTGGACACCTTCCAGCAAGTCAACATCCTTCCTAAACTGAGGGGCCCAGAACTGGACATTAGAACAGAACAGAACAGAACAGAATAGAACAGAACAGAATAGAATAGAATAGAATAGAATAGAATAGAATAGAATAGAATAGACCAGACCAGGTTGGAAGAGACCTTCAAGATCACTGTGTCCAACCTAACAGGGCTCAAGGTGTGGCCTAAGCAGTGCTGAGTACAGGAGCAGAATGACTTCCCTGCTCCTGCTGGCCACACTATAAATGACATTAACTTTCCACTTGCCTTTCATTTATTTATTTATTTATGTATTTTCTGTAGCCTACCTGGTTGCATTCTTCATTTTGCAAGGTAGAATAATGTCTCATTCAGAGGCTGCAGAATTCCAGGCTTAAGGAATGTCTTGCATCTTGAGTCGAAGCTGCCAATAGGATTGATTTGTAACTATTCAATTGAAGAGGGGGGAGGGAATAAATACAGTAATTCAGTCTAATCACTGTTAGCATATGAATTCTACTCAGCCTGTAAACTCCTTATTATTCATCCAGAGAGGGATGTGCCCAATGATTAAGACCCCAAGGATTTGGTTGATAGGATAATCTGCATTTCTAAAGCACCAAAAAAAAAAACCAGAGACCCCCCCAGAGCAGCAGGGTATTTGCTTCTTTAAAACAAAAGTGGTGATGCATGTCAAAGCAGAGTTTGACAAACAATATCTGCAGCTTGCCTTGCCCATTGGCTGGCTCCCTCCTCTGTCTGGAGTGTACAGGCTTGATCTAATGGTTGCTAATCATGCAGTTGTTTATCAGCTCATTTGGAAGGCCCTGGACTTCAGTCCAGCTCAGCAAATTGCTGTGCTTTAAGGCAGTTCTCTCTCTCTCTTTCTTTTTTTCCCCCACATCCTAGGAAATGATAATATCCCCAGAAGGCAAAGAATTAATAATAAAAATCCCCTTTTGTAAAAGATTATCATTGCAGAGCAAATGGAGCAGCTCTGCCCTATCTTACTGCATTTCATAGTCTCATCTTTTTTTCCCCCTATGAAAGTTTGATGGAAGGACTAGGTGGGGATCACTGTTTTATTAACTTGTTAAGAGACACATTTACTGAGGCTGTGCAGCACATTGATTTCAGGGCCTGCAGTGGTCATGGATGACTTGGAGGCATTTCCATATGGAAGCCAGCTCGTCCCTTAATGCTGGCTGGAGAGCAGCCAGGCAGAGAGGGACCTGGGGGTGCTGGTTGATGGTAGGCTGAACATGAGCCTGCAGTGTGCCCAGGCAGCCAGGAGGGCCAATGGCATCCTGGCCTGCATCAGGAAGAGTGTGGCCAGCAGGAGCAGGGAGGTCATTCTGCCCCTGTACACTGCACTGGTTAGGCCACACCTCGAGTCCTGTGTCCAGTTCTGGGCTCCTCAGTTTAGGAAGGAGGTTGACTTGCTGGAACAAGTCCAGAGAAGGGCAACAAAGCTGGTGAGGGGTTTGGAACACAGCCCTGTGAGGAGAGGCTGAGGGAGCTGGGGCTGCTTAGCCTGGAGAGGAGGAGACTCAGGGGTGACCTTATTGCTCTCTACATCTCCCTGAAGGGAGGTTGTAGACAGGCAGAGGTTGGTCTCTTCTCCCAGGCAGCCAGCACCAGAACAAGAGGACACAGTCTCAGGCTGCACCAGGGGAGGTTCAGGCTGGAGGTCAGGAGGACGTTTTACACAGAGAGAGTGATTGCCCATTGGAATGTGCTGCCTGGGGAGGTGGTGGAGTCACCATCACTGGAAGTGTTTAGGAAGAGACTTGCTGGGGTGCTTGGTGCCATGGGTTAGTTGTTTAGGTGGAGTTGGATTGGTTGATGGGTTGGACACGATGATCTTGAAGGTCTCTTCCAACATGGTCTGGTCTATTCTATTCTATTGTATTCTATTTAGCTGTCTAGGCTGCCATTAAGGAATTAATCAGTAAAATTACGAGGATGCTTCCCTGGCCATTACTCAGAAGGTTTTCCTGCCTTCCACGGAATCACAGAATGGTCTGGGTTGGAAGGGACCTCCAAAGGTCATCTAGTCCAACCCCTTCTGCAGTCAGCAGGAGCATCCTCAACTAGGTCAGGCTGCCCAGAGCCCTGTCAAGCCTCACCTTGATTGTTTCCAGGACAGGGCTCCAACCAGCATCACAGTATCACAGTATCACTAAGGTTGGAAGAGACCTCAAAGATCATCGAGTCCAACCTGTCACCACAGACCTCATGACGAGACCATGGCATCAAGTGCCACATCCAATCCCCTCTTGAACACCTCCAGGGATGGTGACTCCACCACCTCCCTGGGCAGCACATCCCAATGACGAATGACTCTCTCCATGAAGAACTTTCTCCTCACCTCCAGCCTAAACCTCCCCTGGTGCATCTTGAGACTGTGTCGTCTTGTTCTGGTTCTGGTTGCCTGGGAGAAGAGACCAACCCCTTCCTGGCTCCAACCACCTTTCAGGTAGTTGTAGAGAGCAATGAGGTCACCCCTGAGCCTCCTTTTCTCCAGACTAAACAACCCCAGCAACCACATCCCTGGGCAACCTGTTCCAGTGCTCCACCACCCTCACAGTAAAGAACTTGTTCCTCACATCCAATTTCAATCTGCTCTTCTCTGTTTTGAAGCCATTGCCCCTCCTCCTGTCACTGCAGGCCTTTGCAAACAGTCTCTCTCCATCCTTCTTGTAGCCCCCCCTCAGGTACTGGAAAGTCACTATTAGGTCTCCCTAGAGCCTTCTCTTCTCCAGGCTGAATAACTCCAGCTCCCTCAGCCTGTCCTTGGAGCAGAGCTGCTTCAACTCCCTGATGATTCCAGATAACTTCTTCCTAGTGTGCTTACCCTCACTGAATCCTTTGTGAAGGCTCACAGAAGCAAATCCACACTTTGTCTCATTCTGTGGGAAACAATATCCTGGCTGGTGGATTTTGGGTTTGAAAGGCAATAGGCAGAAACTAGAACAATGCATGTGGCACATTTTTGATCAGTTATTCAACTGATCAAGCATGCAACCATCTCTGGGGCGGGGGAGCTTGATATAGTTCATGAAATCCATCAGACAATACAGATGGCTTGATCTAATTATCTTTGTAGTTACAAGCATACCTAGGTAAATATTTTACCCAAGATATTTAATGAGGAGTAAGGTAGCTGTCAAAATATTGACTTGCTGTATCCTCTAGGTGCGTTTCCTGAAGTTTCTGAAGTCTATAAGCCTCCCAGCCTCAGAAATCGAAGTGTTTTACTTCCACCAGGTAGATGTGATGCCTTCTTTCCTGTTAAAAGCCTCAACAGAGAGAAAAAGGGTTTCTGAGCTGCATTTTGTGCAGAACTGGTATGCTAGTGCAGAATACAGAATTAACCAGGTTGGGAAGGGCCTTTGAGGGCATTAAGTCCAACCTATCACCCAACACCATCTAACCAACCAGACCATGGCACCAAGTGCCTCATCCAGGCTCTTTTTAATCACTTCCAGGATGGAAACTCCACCACCTCCCTGGGCAGCACATTCCAATGACCAATATCTCTCTCTGGGAAGAATTTCTTCCTAACATCCAGCCTATACCTCCCCTGGCACAGCTTGAGACTGTGTCCTCTTGTCCTGGTGCTGGGTGCCTGGGAGAAGAGACCAACCCCCACCTGGCTACAACCTCCCTTCAGGGAGTTGTAGACAGGAAGAAGGTCTCCCCTGAGCCTCCTCTTCTCCAGGCTAAGCAACCCCAGCTCCCTCAGCCTCTCCTCACAGGGCTGTGCTCCAGACCCCTCCCCAGCTTTGTTGCCCTTCTCTGGACACCTTCAAGAGTCTCAATGTCCTTCCTAAACTGAGGAGCCCAGAACTGGACACAGGACTCAAGGTGTGGCCTAACCAGTGCTGAGCACAGGGCAGAATGACCTCCCTGCTCCTGCTGGCCACACTGTTCCTGATGCAGGCCAGGATGCCATTGGCCTTCTTGGCCACCTGGGCACACTGCTGGCTCGTGTTCAGCCTACTATCAACCAGCACCCCCAGGTCCCTCTCTGCCTGGCCTCTCTCCAGCCACAACTTGGAGACCTGAATTACAGTTTTAGTACTCATCAGTTCCCCTTCTCCTCTGTCATTTCTTTGTTTAATATATTGCATGGGAGAGACTTATCATACAAGTTTTATAAGCTTGCAATAAAATTATAACAACTGTTGTATTATATTATTTGAGTTGTAAACCACTGCAAGAAAGAGCAGGAGAAGTCACATCGACAAGGAGTCAGGAAAAATTATGGTGACAGAGTATAAAATACGTTGTGCTGATTCCTACAGGGCTGGTTGGGTTTTTTTGCCTGCTTTAGCATATTGTAAATCTTTGGGCAGCCTTCAGAAGGAAACTGCAAGGAGGTTGTTGCACAGGATTGTAGCAAGCAGTTTTGGGCAGGGGGGGGAACAAACAAACAACCAAACAACCAAAAAAAGAAGTAGTTAAAATCAGATTTATCATCACAAATGAAATCAGAAAAAGAGATGACAGCAAAAAAAACCAAATCATCTGAAAGGTCAAAGTAGGAAGGGTAGTGGCAAATGAAGGATCATCATCACTGGAGGTGTTCAGGAGGAGACTTGATGGGGTGCTTGGTGCCATGGGTTAGTTGATTAGTTGATGTTGGGTGGTAGGTTGGACACAATGATCTTGAAGGTCTCTTCCAACCTGGTCTGGTCTATCCTATCCTATCCTATCCTATCCTATCCTATCCTATCCTATCCTATCCTATCCTATCCTATCCTATCCTATCCTATCCTATCCTATCCTATCCTATCCTATCCTACTCTACTCTATTCCATTCCATTCCATTCCATTCCATTCCATTCCATTCCATTCCATTCCATTCCATTCCAATCCTATCCTATCCTATTCTATCAGGGAGTCTGAAACTTCCAGATTTCCCCTGAGACAAAGCTGGAATTCTGGCAGAATAAATAACCAACTTCTCCATCTTCAACAAGTAGGTTATTGTTTCCATAGAACCATATTATCAACCAGGCTGGAGCAGACCTCAGAGATCATCAAGTCTAACCTATTACCTAACACCTAACACCTCCTGACAACTAAACCATGGCTCCAAGTGCCACATCCAATCCCTTTGTGAACACCTCCAGGGATGGGGACTCCACCACCTCCCTGGGCAGCACATTCCAGTGGCCAAACTTCCTCCTCACCTTGAGCCTAAAATTCCCCTGCCACAGCTTGAGACTGTGTCCTCTTGTTCTGGAGCTGGATGCCTGTGAGAAGAGATCAACCCCCACCTGGCTACAACCTCTCTTCAGGGATTTGTAGAGAGCAAGAAGGTCTCCCCTGAGCCTCCTCTTCTGCAGGCTAAGCAACCCCAGCTCCCTCAGCCTCTCCTCACAGGGCTGTGCTCCAGACCCCTCCCCAGCCTCATTGCCCTTCTCTGGACACATTAATTCTTTTGTGCCATACTGGATGAAAAAGAGATGTGCCAATAACTGAATCTGTCAGGATTTATGGTGTTAGCTTTTCAAACTCCTAGACTTACCTAAACTAGCTGCTGAAATTAGGAACATTTGCAGGAGGACTCAAATATATTTAGCAGGAGGTTCTGTCTATCCATGATGAAAATTCAGGCATCTTTCTTTCTTGGTATGTTTGATTAGATGATGAGCACCATAAATAATAACAATAGTAATGGTAATGATCCTTTAGCATCTTTGTAGAATCATGGAATGGTTTCCATTGGAAGGCACCTCCAAAGGGCATCTAATCCAATCCTCTTCAAGGGACATCCTCCACTAGATCAGGTTGTTCAGACCCTTGTTGAGCCTGACCTTGAACATCTGCAGGGCTGGGGCTCCAACCACCTCCCTGGGCAGCCTGTTCCTTCCTGGGCAACCTGTTGCAGTGTTCCACTGCCCTCATGGTACAGAACTTGTTCCTTACATCCAATCTAAATCTTCTCTCCTCTCATTTCAAGCCTTTGCCCCTCATCCTATCACTGCAGACCTTTCAAACAGTCCCTCTGCAGCTTGCAGGTCCCTTCAGGTATTGGCAGGCTGCTCTTTGGTCTCCCCAGATGCTTCTCCTCTCCAGGCTGCACAACCCCAGCTGCCTCAGGCTGTCCTCACAGGAGAGCTGTTCATGCTTCATCTCTCTGTCTTACCATATTTTTTAGGGCTTTAATGCCCCCTGAGTGTTCTTGTGGTAGGCTGAGGTTTTGTTGCCCTGCAAGGTGATTCAGCCCCAATCCACCCAGGCTGAGGGTGTTGTGTTGCCTTCCTTTCTACTTTCTACTGTCTTGCTTTCTGCAAAACAGAAAGAAGCAGAGGTGATGCTCTGATTCTAATCAATCTTTCTAGCACTGTTGTCCTTTAAAAACTACCTTGGAAAAGAAGCCTTTCCAAACCAAGCCTACTCCTTCAGCTGATGCAGCATAGGCGATACTGGTGAGAACACCCCAGTGGTGGTGCTCCAGGAGAGGAGAGGCCCTCTGTGAGCAGATGTCGATGGCTTTCTGCAGCCTGTCCTTCTCACTCCAGCATTCTGCAGTGCAGCAGGTATGATACTCCCTGACAAGTTAAGGCCCATGGCACAAAGTATCAGTGCTGGCCAAAGAGAGGGCTCTGTGGGCTTCTTTAAACCTGCTTTACTTTAAAACTGACATCTCTCCCTGAACAATTTATTCCCCTCCAGCAGTACTGCAGCATTGTTAAAGCCAGGTCTCATACCTCAGATCACATCTTCAAAACAGGAGGAGGCAGGAGGATAAATCAAAAGCATGTTTCACTCTGCCTTATAGGGTTGGCCTTCTGTTTGTGGGAAAGAGAAAGGTCAGCCTTCCATCACTCACACTTTATGTTTCCTAGCAGTGGCTAAAGCATCACATCCATTTTCCTTGGGAGCGCTTTCAGTTTCATTAATCCAGCAGCCCTTGGAGCTAACAGAGCTCTTGGTGGAGACGTGGCTTAGGGCTCCAGAGGTGGAAACTCCTGTCAAAAGAGTCAGTATTGAGCAGAGGAACTGTTGGGGCTGCTGACTGACTGCTCCACTGGGGATGCTGGGCTCACCTGGGGGAACCTGGAAGCCCTAAGCAATAGATAAGATCCAAGCACCTCTCCCATTCCCTGCTGGGCAATGCTGTGTGCAGTACCTGCCACCCATGTGGCTAGAAGTCACAAGAAGTACAAGCAGTGCAGTCTGTAGAGTTCCTGATGGCCTTCTCCCAAAGCTGGGGTTGTTTAATATAAAAAAGCTGTTCAGGACTATGTGTTTTACAGAATACAGAATCAACCAGGTTGGAAAGGACCTTGGGGATCATCCAGTCCAACCTAGCACCCAACACCATCTCATCAACTAAACCATGGCACCAAGTGCCTCATCCAGGCTCTTCTTAAACCCCTCCAGTGATGGAGACTCCACCACCTCCCTGGGCAGCACATTCCAATGGCCAATCTCTCTTGCTGGGCAGAATTTCCTCCTCACATCCAGCCTAAATGTCTATGAAAAATAGTTCTGTATATATAATTTTATATATATAGCTGTGTGATAACTTAACTTTTGGCCTTGGTGATCTCAGAGGTCTTTTCCAACCTGGTTAATGCTGTATTCTGTAACACAAGAAGGACAGGGACCTGATGGAGCAGGTCCAGAGGAGGGCCATGAAAGTTTTCAGAGGGCTGGAGCGCCTCTGCTATGAAGACAGGCTGAGAGAGTTGGGGTTGTTCAGCCTAGGGAGACCTTATAGTGGCCTTCCAGTACCTGAAGGGGCCTACAAGAAAGCTGGGGAAGGACTGTTTAGAAGGATATGTAGCACCAGGACAAGGGTTAATGGTTTTAAAGTAAAGGGGAGATTTAGATTGGACATTAAGAAGTTGTTCTTTAATATGAGGGTGGTGGAACACTGGAATGGGTTGGCCAGAGAGGTGGTGGAAGCCTTCCTAACATCCAAGCTGACTTCTTCCTCACATCCAATCTGAATCTCCCCATTTCTAGTTTTGCTCCATTGCCCCCAGTCCTATCACTCCCTCACACCCTCAAAAGCGAAGTTGTTTAGCAGCAGAAGAGGTGGAAGGGGTGCACCAGTGGTCTTCCAGGACTCTGATTTTACCTTCTAGAGTCTGGAGAATGACTTTTCATCAGGAAGGGGGAATGGTTTGAAGCTGAGGGAGAGCAGGTTTAGACTGGATCTGAGGAAGAAGTTCTTCAGTACAAGGGTGGTGAGGCTCTGCAGTAGGCTGCCCAGGGAGGTTGTGGATGCCTCCTATCTGGAGGTGTTCAAGGCCAGGTTGGATGTGGCCTTGAGCAGCCAAATCTATTTGAGAGGTGTCCCTGCCCATGCTGGGGGGGTGGGGGTAGATGATCTCTAATGGCCCTTCCAACTTAAGCCATTCTATGCTTCTTGACCACTGTATTCCTGTTCATAAGTGTGCTCACTGTGGTGTGCTCTCAAGAGGAAGAAGTGTATGCTGGGCCAGAGCTTGGGGTCAGTCACTGGCTTTTCCAGAATGCACCTTGACAAATCATGTCATTTTCTGTGACTCAGTTTCCTCCCTGCTCTGTGCTCCCTTTTCAGCCCCCTGGGGTTTTCTGTTGATGGTAAACTCTTTGTGGTAGACTTTGTCTATTATCCAGTGTTTATTCAGAGCCTGATGAAATGACACATGAGCCTTCCTGAAGGCTTTTATAGATCATGTTGTAAATAACTTCCAGTCAGAGTAAAAATGACTTGTGGCTCATATCACTCTGTGGCCAAATTTCAGCCTCTCTTTCTTTCACTCTGCTGTGTGTTGACACAGTTGAATGACTCTCCCCTGGTCTTAAACCTGCAACAAACTATGAGCTCACATTACACAGGAAGCAGTGAGATTTATCATCTGTGGAGGCCATGAAGAGGAACAAAAGGCTTTCATCTTTCTCCTTTCCTTCCTTGACTGTAGGGAATGGGAGGGTGCTGATACCTTGGGTCACTGCCATGCAGGATGAAAATCCAATTAAAATAAATCTCCCAGAGCAGGGGGAGGCTGCTGTGTGGCTCCCTCCAACTCCTGTGTGGATCATCAGCAATCCCTGGCAGCACAGCTTCCCCATGCAAACAGAAGCTGGGGTTTGTTCCACCTCTAAACTCTGCTCTGCCCTTCTCTGTACTGTGCCCCAGCTGATTTTGCACAAGATGTCAGATGCAGTGGCAATGAAATTGTAGTCATTTGCAGACTCACTCAGGATTAAATCAGTGACCTCAGCAGGAAAGGCAGTGAGTGCCATGACCACTCTTTGTTACCTCTTCCAGGCAGCTTAGATTAAACTGTGCTGTGAAGCCAGACCTGGATCAATATGAATGATCTTCATCGACCTAATAATGGATTTAACATGTTTGGTGCACTTCTATCTGCTCTTGTTAAGTTGTTTACATTGGTGCAGCAGATTGATCTACAATGATAAGCATCTAGAAATCACCCCATTAGTTTGCAGGTGAAACTATATCATGTAGCTAAGATCTGTCTGTCTAATCTATCTATCCATCCATCTATCCTATCTGTCTATCTATCCATCCATTTATCCATCCAGATAGATGGATGGATAGGTAAGATAGATGGATAGATAGATGGATGGATGGATGGATAGATAGATAGATAGATAGATAGATAGATAGATAGATAGATAGATAGATAGATGGTTGGATACATAGATGGATAGATAGGATAGATGGATAGATAGATGGATTGATTGATAGATTATAGAATCAATAAGGCTGGAAAAGACTTCAGGGATCATCAAGTCCAACCTGTTACCTAACACCTCCTGGCAACTAAACCATGGCACCAAGTGCTACATCCAGTCCTTTTCTGAACACCTCCAGGGATGGTGACTCCACCACCTCCCTGGGCAGCACATTCCAATGGCCAATCTCTCTTTCTCAGTGAAGAACTTTCTCCTCATCTCCAGCCTAGACTTCCCCTGGCACAGCTTGAGACTGTGTCCTCTTGTTCTGGTGCTGGTTGCCTGGGAGAAGAGACCAATCCCCACCTGGCTATAACCTCCCTTCAGGTAGTTGTAGAGAGCAAGAAGGTCTCCCCTGAGCCTCCTCTTCTCCAGGCTAAGCAACCCCAGCTCCCTCAGCCTCTCCTCACAGGGCTGTGCTCCAGACCCCTCCCCAGCCTTGTTGTCCTTCTCTGGACACCTTCAAGTGTCTCAATGTCCTTCTTAAACTGAGGAGCCCAGAACTGGACACAGGACTCAAGGTGTGGCCTAACCAGTGCTGAGTACAGGGCACAATGACTTCCCTGCTCCTGCTGGCCACACTGTTCATGATGCAGGCCAGGATGCCTTTGGCCTTCTTGGCCACCTGGGCACACTGCTGGCTCATGTTCAGTTGCTGTCAACCACTACCCCCAGGTCCCTTTCTGCCTGGCTGCTCTCCAGCCACTCTGTCCCCAGCCTGTAGCACTGCATGGGGTTGTTGTGACCAAAGTGCAGCAGTCAGCACTTGGACTTGTTGAATGCCATCGTGTTGGACTCTGCCCATCTGCCCAGCCTGGCAAGGTCCCTCTGCAGAGCCCTCCTACCCTCTAACAGATCAACTCCTGCCCCCAACATAGTGTCATCTGCAAACCTACTGATGGTGGACTCAATCCCCTCATCCAGATCATCAATGAAGACATTGGATAGATAAGATAGATGGATAGATAGGATGGATGCATAGATAGATGGATGGATAGATGGATAGATAGGGTGGATGGATGGATAGATGGATAGATAGGATGGATGCATGGATGGATGGATGGACAGATAGGATGGATGGATAGATAGGATGGATAGATAGGGTGGATGGATGGATAGATGGATAGATAGGATGGATGCATGGATGGATGGATGGACAGATAGGATGGATGGATAGATAGGATGGATAGATAGGGTGGATGGATGGATAGATGGATAGATAGGATGGATGCATGGATGGATGGATGGACAGATAGGATGGATGGATAGATAGGATGGATAGATGGATAGATAGGGTGGATGGATGGATAGATGGATAGATAGGATGGATGCATGGATGGATGGACAGATAGGATGGATGGATGGATAGGATGGATGAATAGATAGATGGATAGATAGGATGGATGGATGGATAGGATAGATGAATAGATGGGATGGAGGGATAGATGGATGGATAGATAGGATGGATGGATGGATAGATAGGATAGATGGATAGATAGGATGGATGGATGGATGGATGGATAGATGGATGGACAGATAGATACACAGAAAGACAATAGATAATAGATAGATAGATAGATAGATAGATAGATAGATAGATAATAGATAATATGTACTCTACTGTGCAAGCTCCTTGGCAGGTGTAAATCAGCATGGCTACAGTTTTCAGCAGTTGAGAACCTGACCTAGAAACTGAAAGTATTACTTCACAGGATGAGAGCTTAGCATCCCATAAAGCAAGGACCACAAGGGTCTTCTCAACCCAGTCTAAAGATGGCTGCCACAAAGTCATTTAGAAACCTTTTCTATCATCTGCAGACTAAATTCTGCCCCCCAGCAGATGTGTGTGATGTCCACTAGTCACGGGAGCAGCTCTTCACAGTCAAGCCTTTTGGCTGCACTGTGTCCAATCAGGTAGCTCTCGAAGCCCTTGGTTTTGGAGACTGTTTGTGAGCCTTGAGTAAAGGAACAAATGTGGAAGCTGTACCAAACGTACCAGTTGGGGATGTCAAAGCACTTAACACACACTGTTACAACCGAGTCCATGTGCAAGCACTGAAGGACATATTTGCTTCAGTATGTCTCATGACAGCTTCTTAAAAAAATACACTTAAGTGAATGTAACACTTGTGAAAGGTGCCAGATTGACAGGCCCTGGAGAGAAGAGTTCTTGAATCACCAGCAGGCACAGCCGAGCTTCCCACACACACTGCCCCACCAGTGCCCCCAAGCCTACCTGCAGGGCACAGCAACCAACTGTCCTGCAGCTTGCAAATCTGTGCCATCTCCTGCTCCTGTGCTGTGGGCCAAGAGTCAGGAGCTGTAATGTGACCTGAAGGGGAAAAAGCGAGTTCCATGGTTACTGCACAGGTGCTGTTGCAGTTGATCATTTTCACACCAAGTTTTCAATTGATCTGGGGGGGAGGGGGGTGAGGGGAATAAAGAACAAGCACATCGGTCTGAGTTTGCATGCAGCAACCAAACAAGATGTGTGGGAGCAGTCCCCCACAGCAAACTGCTGGCCAAGCTGTCAGCCCATGGCTCGGACAGCAGCACACTGCGATGGGTTAGGAACTGGCTGGAGGCTGAGCCCAGAGAGTGGTGGTGAATGGTGCCACAGCCAGCTGGTGGCCAGGCACTAGTGGAGTCCCCCAGGGATCAGTGCTGGGCCCTGTGCTCTTTAACATCTTTATTGATGACCTGGATGAGGGCATTGAGTCCATCATCAGTAAATTTGCAGATGACACCAAGCTGGGGGCAGGAGTTGATCTGCTGGAGGGTAGAGAGGCTCTGCAGAGGGAGCTCGACAGGCTGGACAGATGGGCAGAGTCCAAGGGCAGGAGATTGAACACATCCAAGTGCCAGGCTCTAAACATTGGCCACAACAACCCCATGCAGTGCTACAGGCTGGGGTCAGAGTGGCTGGAGAGCAGCCAGGCAGAGAGGGACCTGGGGGTGCTGGTTGATGGTAGGATGAACATGAGCCTGCAGTGTGCCCAGGCAGCCAAGAGGGCCAATGGCATCCTGGCCTGCATCAGGAACAGTGTGGCCAGCAGGAGCAGGGAGGTCATTCTGCCCCTGTACACTGCACTGGTTAGGCCACACCTCGAGTCCTGTGTCCAGTGCTGGGCCCCTCAGTTTAGGAAGGAGGTTGACTTGCTGGAACGAGTCCAGAGAAGGGCAACAAAGTTGGTGAGGGGCTTGGAGCACAGCCCTGTGAGGAGAGGATGAGGGAGCTGGGGTTGCTTAGCCTGGAGAGGAGGAGACTCAGGGGTGACCTTATTGCTCTCTACAACTACCTGAAGGGGGGTTGTAGACAGGTGGATGTTGGTCTCCCAGGCAGCCAGCACCAGAACAAGAGGACACAGTCTCAGGCTGCACCAGGGGAGGTTCAGGTTGGATGTTAGGAAGAAGTTCTATACAGAGAGAGTGATTGCCCATTGGAATGGGCTGCCTGGGGAGGTGGTGGAGTCACCATCATTGGAGGTGTTCAGAAGGAGACTTGATGGGGTGCTTGGTGCCATGGGTTAGCTGTTTGGGTGGGTTGGATTGGTTGATGGGTTGGACATGATGATCTTGAAGGTCTCTTCCAACCTGGTTTGGTTTATTCTAAATAAAGGTTTATTCTATTCTAACTAAAGGAGCCTCTGAGGGGATGCTGCAGTTTGCTGTGTCCACACAGGCACACTCAGAGGACTGCAGGAGCAAGCACATGTGGATGCACAGCCTGTGCAGCACGTTCTGAGGAGCCTCTTGAAAAATGGGGCCTTGCTCTTTCATGTGTTTGTAATCATCTGTCTCCCTTCATAACTCATCCCTGCTTGGTGTCATTACAGCCCATCCTCCCCAGGGATTCTGAGCACAGCTGGCACAGCAAGTTCAATAACCATCCACCCCATGAAGAGGTTGGGTCATTAGAGGGGTGAAAGGCAGCACACAGGGAGAGCAGCCTTGTGATCTTTGCACTCTGTCACGGTCTCAGGGAAAGCACAAGTTCCTCCCTGAGTGATTGCAGTCTGAAAGTTCAGTCCTCTCTTCTCTTTGAAATTGCATTTAGGCCTCACTGTGAGGAGTGGAAGGGCATGCTTAAGCTTTTCTTTATTTAGTGCAGAAGGTTAATGACATTTTAAACAAAGGTGCAGGTTTATAACCTGCTGTGGGTCAGTTCCCAACCTGTAGGGAGGACATGGCTGAAAACAGAAAACTGGAAAGCACCAAGCAAGGACTTTTCATGCCCTGCTATTTTCTAAGCTACAGCCAGCAGCTTGCAAGAATTATTAGGGAAGCTAAATCTTAATTCTTCCTGCTGAGAAACAGCCATCAGTAATGTGCAGAGGAGCTCAGCTACATTTGATCATCTTTAAAAGAGTCATTTTCCTTTCTGCAACTTGCTGCTGATGTGCATGGTAGGCAAATCATATCCTGGGCTGCATCCAGAGGAATGTGGCCAGCAGGGCAAGAAAGAGGACCCTGCCCCTTTACTCTGCTCTTGTGAGACCTCACCTCCAGTACTGCATCCAGTTCTGGTGTCCCCAGCATAAGAAGGACACAGAGCTGTTGGAGTGAGTCCAGAGGAGGACCACAAAGCTGATCCAAGGGCTGGAGCACTTGTGGTAGGACAGGTTGAGGGAGCTGAGGGTGTTCAGCCTGGAGAAGAGAAGACTCTGGGGGAAACTTAGAGCTACCTTCCAGTACCTGAAGGGATGCTGCAGGAAGGCTGCAGAGGGACTTTTCATCAGGGTGTCCAGAGACAGGACAAGGGGGAACAGTCTGAAGCTGAGGGAGAGCAGGTTTAGTCTGGAGCTGAGGAAGGAGTTCTTCAGTACAAGGATGGTGAGACTCTGGCACAGGCTACCCAGGGAGGTTGTGGCTGCCTCCTCCCTGTGGGTATTCAAGGCCAGGCTGGATGAGGTCTTGAGCAGCTGAGTCTAGTTGAGAGGTGTCCCTGCCCATGGTGGGGAGGTTGGAGCAGATGATCTGAGGCCCCTTCCAACCTAAGCCATTGGATGATTGTATGATATGTAAGTTGTCTGGCACTGTGTGTACTGTGCAAGGTACCTTCTGTATATCCCTGAAGAGTTAGGTGGTGTAGAATTGTCTTAGAGATGGCATCTGGGACCAAAATTGTCATTGTTATACATATCAGTATAAAACCTCATGTGATTCACTCACCTCAGCACTGCTGCTGCATCTGTCACACCATGCAGCTTTAGCAAGACTCCCAACCAGCCTTCAAACTAAGCTGAAGCTGAGGTTTCAGAGTCTGGGAGAAGGTTCAAGAGCAAATGCATACTTAGTATCATAGTATCAGTCAGGTTGGAAGGGACCACAAGGATCATCTAGTTCCAACCCCCTGCCATGGGCAGGGACACCCCACACTAGATCAGCCTGGCCAGAGCCTCATCCAGCCTGGGCTTAAACACCTCCAGGGACAGAGCCCCAGCCACCTCCCTGGACAACCCATTCCAGGGCTTCACCACTCTCATGGGGAAGAACTTCACCTCCAGCCTGAATCTCCCCACCTCCAGCTTCATTCCATTCCCCCTAGTCCTATCACTACCTGAGATCCTGAGAGGATCTCCTCCTTGGGAGAGGATGTTTGAAGATGGTCCTGCCCATGAACTCTGCTTGAATATCTCACCTCATTCAGTCTCAGTTTTCCTGTGCAGGTTGTCTGCTAGGGAAGAAAGAAAAGAGATGGACCATTTGAGATGATCTTCTTGACAGGTTTATTCTCCTCAGTGTGTGTGGTTCATGTTTTGGCTACAATAAGGTCTTCTCTTAGCCTTTTCCAGACTGAGAAGATTGAATACAGTTAGTTAAGGAACTCTGTGTGTGGCCACCACTATGGCTCAGGAGTTTTGTAGAGGTGATGGCTACAGAAAATATCTTTAAAGCATCTTTATGTACAGCCCCTAGCTGTTTGTGACATTTTTCAATGTGCAATTTCTAGTTTTGTTCCATCCCCCCCAGTCTATCATTCCCTGACACCCTCAAAAGTCCCTCCCCAGCTTTCTTGTAGCCCACTGCAGATACTGGAAGGCCACAGTTAGGTCTCCTCAGAGCCTCCAGACTGAACAGCCCCAACTCCCTCATTCTGTCCTCATAGCAGAGCAGCTCCAGCTCTCTGTTCATCCTCATGGCCCTTCTCTGGACATGTTCCAGCACCTCCAGATCCTTCCTGTAATAGAGGCTCTCCAGAACTGGATGCAGTACTCCAGGTGGGGTCTCACCAGAGCAGAAAGGGAGAATCACCTCCCTGGCCCTGCTGGCTGTGCTTCTCTTGCTGCAGCCCAGGATGTGATTTGCTTTCTGGGCTGCAAGTGCTGACTGCTGGCTCATGTTGAGCTTCTCCTCCCCCAGCACCCCCAGGTCCTTTTCTTGCCCCATTCTGAAGCTCCCAAGGATGTGTCCCAGTTCAGTAGTTTGCAAAGTCTTTCATAGAGGGGAAATATTCATTATAATTTTGTTTAGGGAAGGGCTAGAAGTTATTGTTCTCCATTAGGGAAGAAAAGGAGAGAGGTTCTTTCACAAGTGAGTTAAAGAGAAGCCTTTAGAAGAATAGAAGGGGGCTGGTTCATTCCCATCTCACTGCAAGTTGAATTGCAGGCTTTAGTCAGTGAAATGGATTGGAAGCTAAACCCCACCGAGCCCAGGAAGCTCTAATTAATCCCCACAGCAAGGAACTCTTCTGAAATTGGTCTTTAATCAAACTTGGCTCTGAAAACAAAACAAGGTACGGTGGCAGCTTGATAAAAGAGATGCAGTGCCAGGGCTGACAGGCCCACAATCAAACCCCCACTAAAAATATCTGTTTGGTCTGCTCCTTTTCTTTCAGATGCTAAAAAAAAACACATGCTTTAGCTATGGTCCAAAAAAGCCTCCCCAGTTACTCAGACAAGTGACTCAGCTCCAGAAGAGTGAGGTTCCTGTAAGTGTTCATGCCCTCCCTGACAGGAGGCAGCCCTCTGTCCTTCCCACACCCTCCCTTCAAAGCAGCAGAGGCACAGCAGAGACACTGGTGAGGCTAGGAGGGAAGAGGTGACTGCTGGGTCTCTTCAGAGATGGTCATTTTAGTGTCAGCTGTCCCTGCCCATGACAAGGGGCTTGGAACTGGATGATCTTTGAGGTCCTGATGAGTAACTGTTACTGCCTTAGTGTGGTCCTGTGGTCCTGCTTAGATTCTATGGTCCTGCTCTGGCAGGGGGGTTGGACTCAGTGACCTTCAGAGGTCCCTTCCAAACCCTAACAACATCCTGGGATCTGTGATCCTGTCCCTTCCAACCCTGACAGTTCTGTGATTCTGAGGCCACCTGTCCCTCTGCCCTTGCTGCTGGTGGTGCAGAGCTCAGGCATCCTCATGGACTCACTTGTTTGGATTAGGATAAGGCACTCACTTGTCTTCCCTCTATCTCCCATAAACATGAAGTCCATGGCTTCTACCTTTGCACCCTCACAACTTCTCCTCACTGATTCTGAGAGCACTTTGAGTATGGCATCCAGTTTTGGGCACCTCAGTACAAGGGAGGTGTGAAGGTGCTGGAGCCAGGGCAGAGGAGGGCAAGGAAGCTGTGAAGGGTCTGGAGAATAAATCTGATGAAGAGCAACTGAAGGAGCTGGGGATGGTTAGTGTGAAAAAGAGGACACCTTCCAGCACCTCCAGATCCTTCCTGTACTAGGGGCTCCAGAACTGGATGCAGTGCTCCAGGTGTGGTCTCAGCAGAGTGGAGTAGAGGGGGAGAATCACCTCCCTGGCCCTGCTGGCTCTGCTTCTCTTGCTGCAGCCCAGGCTCTTGTTGGCTTTCTGGGCTGCAGGTGCACACTGCTGGCTCCTGTTGAGCTTCTCCTCCACCAGCACCCCCAGGTCCTTTTCTTCAGGGCTGCTCTCAAGCCAGCCCCTGCCCAGCCTATATCAGTGCTTGGGATTGCCCTGACCCAGCTGCAGGACCTTGCACTTGGTCTTGTTGAACCTCATGAGGTTGTCATGGGCTCACCCCTCCAGCCTGTCGAGGTCTCTCTGGACGGATCCCTTCCCTCCACCATGGCCACATTTAAAACCTTTTTAGCTGCAACAAACCCCCAGATCACCCCAGATCCCCTTTGCAAAGACTTCCCTCACCCAACAGTGTATTTTTTTGTTTACTGGGCTTGATTTTGTTTTGGACAGGAAGGAATCAATTAAAATGAAGCAAGCAGTTTGTACAGGTTTTGGCTTGAGGTCTTATATTCCACTATGTCCTTTTAGTATCATAGTAGTATCATAGTATCAGTCAGGGTTGGAAGGGACCACAAGGATCAGCTAGTTCCAACCCCCCTGCCATGGGCAGGGACACCCCACACTAGATCAGCCTGGCCACAGCCTCATCCAGCCTGGGCTTAAACACCCCCAGGGACAGGGCCCCAACCACCTCCCTGCACAACCCATTCCAGGGCTTCACCACTCTCATGGGGAAGAACTTCCTCCTCACCTCCAGCCTGAATCTCCCCACCTCCAGCTTCATTCCATTCCCCCTAGTCCTATCACTACCTGAGATCCTGAGCAGTCCCTCCCCAGCCTTCCTGTAGGCCCCCTTCAGACACTGGAAGGCCACAATAAGGTCTCCTCAGAGCCTTCTCCAGCCTGCACAGCCCCAACTCCCTCAGTCTGTCCTCATTTTATAGTGAGTGAAAGTGTAGGGGGAACCCTGCAGACTGAGCACTGCTCAGCTGTTCAAAGCACATTTTCCCTTCCTTGCTCTGGTTGTGAACCACAGAGGCAGTCAGCTGGCTGTTTCAGGGTGGGAGGAGGGGTCTCCAGTTCCTCCTGTTTCACCTTTTCATTGCACTGCCTGATCATTTAAGGCAGAGGCTTGTTCCAGACAGCTTTAATTAAACTATGCTGTGAAAGTGTATATAGATCAATGGAAATGATCCATAACAAGAGGCTAATCATGTCTTGAACTGTGTCCAGTCCAGTTCAATCACCTTCTACTGTTTCTGTGGCTTCCCCTTCGTGTGCCAAAGCCCTCAGTGTCTCTCTGTGTTTTTTAATCCATCTCATTAGTGACCATATGCCTTGGCTTCAAGGGAGACAAGGAGTGTCTGCAATCTGCCAGGGATTTGGGGCCATCAATAATTTGTGAATAGCCATGGTGGTGCTGGTCGAAGGGTTAAGTGTTCTGCACACCAGGGGCACATCTTTGGGGACTGGAGCTCTTAGTCAACTGTGAGGAGCCTGATCCCCAGTGGTGCCTCTTTTCAGAGTGCATGCTGCATGTCAGATCTCTGCAGCTGAAGCCATGGAGCTTTATTAGCTCAGGGATTGAAGAACCTGCTCCAAGCAATGTACCTGTCCTTTTGGTTAGAAAGTGAAGGCAAGGTGGTAGTGGTCATAGCAAAGTGATTTTTTTATCTCTCTTTCTTATCTACTGGGCTAAAAGTGAGCTTCCTTTTCCTTGCCATCTTCATTTTCACTGTCAGCTACCAGATTGCTCCTCTCCTGCAAATAGCATAGAATCACACAATGGTTTGGGTTGGAAGGGACTTCCAAAGGTCATCCAGTCCAACTCCCCTGCAGGCAGCAGGGACATCTTCCACTCAGTCAGCTTGCTCAGAGCCCTGTCAAGCCTAACCTTGAATATCTCCAGGGATGGGGCCTCAACTACCTGCCTGGGCAATCAATTCCAGTGTTTCACCACTCTCCTGATAAAGAACCTGTTCCTCCCATCCAGTCTAAATCTCCTCTCATTTCAAACCACTGTTCCTCATCCTATCACTGCAGGCCTTTGGAAACAGTCCCTCTGCAGCCGCCTTGTAGCCCCCTTCAGGCTGCTATTAGGTCTCCCTGCAGCCTTCTCTTCTGCAGGCTGAACACCCCCAGCTCCCTCAGTCTGTCCTCATAGCAGAGGTGTTCCAGCCCCCTGAGCATTTTCCTGGCCCTCCTCTGGACCTGTTCTATCAGGTCCATGTCCTTTCTAAGTCGGATGTTAGGAAGAAGTTGTTCCCCATGAGGGTGGTGAGAGCCTGGCACAGGTTGCCCAGGGAGGTGGTGGAAGCCTCCTGCCTGGAGGTGTTTGCAGCCAGGCTGGATGTGGCTGTGAGCAACCTGCTGTAGTGTGAGGTGTCCCTGCCCATGGCAGGGGGTTGGGACTGGCTGATCCTTGAGGTCCCTTCCAACCCTAACAATTCTCTGGTTCTGAGTCCTTTGAGCTGTGAGGTGACTCTTGCTCTTTGGCTCACCCTTGTCTGTTTCCACCCCTGGTGTCAATGCCAAAAGGAAGTCAGTGGAACTTGGGAAGCCTGGAGCTGTCTTGGCAAAGTTTCCTGGGGAGCAGTACCACTGCTGCATCAATTTGTGCCACTGCTGCCAGCCCACAAGGGAGAAGAGTTTAGGCTGCAGTGAATGAACCTGCAAAACTCCTGTTGTATCCTGGATGAGGCAAGGCTTTGACTGCACTGCCTGCTCACAGCTTCACAGGCAGTGACACCACAGACCTGCTCTGACAGCCTGCAGGCTCTGCCCTCTTTACACCCTCTGGAGCCAGGATTGCTCAGTGCTGTAAAGAATTGCCACAGTCACACAAGCTGCAGGCAGAAATCACTCAGTGAAACCAAAATGCATGCAGGCCATGCCTTGCCCTTGGAGAACTGCCCATTGCAGGCTCATTTGGGGGGGTTGCAGTGGCCTTGCTTTAAGGGTTCTTTGTAGGTGGATCTGTGGAATCCCCACTGAGGCTGCCACAGGATCAGAGAGGTCTGCTGGCTGAGTTTCAAGTTTCCCTTCTTTAGTTCTCTTCCATATTCTCCTAATTAGAATAGAATAGAACTAACCAGGTTGGAAGAGACCTTTGAGATCATCCAGTCCAACCTATCACCCAACACCATCTAATCAACTAATCCATGGCACCAAGCATCCCATCCAGGCTCTTCCTAAACACCTCCAGTGATGGTGACTCCACCACCTCCCTGGGCAGCACATCCCAATGGCCAAGCTCTCTTTCTATGAAGAACTTCTTCCTAACATCCAGCCTAAACCTGCCCTGGCACAGCTTGAGACTGTGTCCTCCTGTTCTGGTGCTGGTTGCCTGGGAGAAGAGACCAACCCCCACCTGGCTACAACCTCCCTTCAGGCAGATGTAGGCAGCTTGAGAGCTGTAAGAGAGCCACTCACACATCCCTGCAAGCTGGCTGTGAGAGGGGAGCCTGCCCTTAGATCTTCTCCATTATTAACTCTGTTCCCACAATGGGCTTTAAATTTACAGATCTGTGCCACACCTCCCAGCCCCTCTGGAGCTTTTTGTAGTTTGATTCATTCTTTTTCAGCAGTTTAGACACCTCTCCAGCCCTAGGCCTGCAGTCACATGTGTCACCATCCTTGGGCTTGCTCTGTTAGCATCTTTCATGCAGCACACTTCCATTGACTTCAAACGGAGCTGGTGGTTGGAATGGGGTTTTTAAATGGCTGACTTTAACTTCTGGTAGCTGGATGCTGCAGGGTGGGACTGGAGGGCAGGATTTCCTTTACACAGCTACATGCTGAGCATCCAACTACCAGAACTGACAAAGGACTGAATTGCAGCCTGGCCTTCAGTTATTTTTTGCTGCCTGCACCGAGTTTCAGCTTGCTATATTTGTAACCAACAGACCACTCTCTCACTGAAGGTTAAGAAACCTGCTTTTAACTGAGTGTGCTGAGTTATGGCCTCAGGCAATGTGTAAAGTTCATCTGAAATTAGTGAGAGAGGAGGTGGGAGAGGATTCTTCCTCATGGGTACAGTGAGAGCTTGGAGTTGCATTTGGCTTCCTTCTGTTATTTCCTGCCTCACAACAGGAGAAGAGGAGACTTGAGTGGGGACCTCACTCATGTTGATACAGATGTGCAGGGTGAGTGCCAAAAGGCTGGAGCCAGGCTCTGCTGGGGGATGCCCAGTGTCAGCACAAGGGGCACTGGTGGAAGCTGAGGCAGAGGAAGTTCCATGGAAACAGGAGGGGAAAAAATTTCACTGTGAGAGTGCTGGAGCAGGCTGCCCAGGGGGGTTGTGGAGTCTCCCCCTCTGGAGATATTCAAAACCTGCATGGATGTGTTCCACTGTGATCTGCTCTAGGTGAGCCTGTTCTGGCAGGGGGCTTGGACTGGATCCACCCAAAGAGTGGCTGTCAATGGCTCCATGTCCCAGTGGAGGCCAGGGACAAGCGGAGTCCCTCAGGGCTCAGTCCTGGGACCAGGCTTGTTCAACATCTTTGTGGGTGCCATGGACAGTGGCATTGAGTGCACCCTCAGCAAGTTTGCTGATGACACCAAGCTGTGTGGTGCAGCAGACAGGCTGGAGGGAAGGGAGGCCATCCAGAGGGACCTGGACAGGCTGGAGAGGTGGGCACAGGCCAACCTCATGAAGTTCAATAAGAGCAAGTGCAGGGTCCTGCATCTGGGTCGAGGCAATCCCAGGCACAAATACAGGCTGGGCAGTGACTGGCTGGAAAGCAGCCCTGAGGAGAGAGACTTGGGGGTGCTGGGGGAGGAGAAGCTCAACAGGAGCTCTCAGTGTGCACTTGCAGCCCAGAAAGCCAACCAGATCCTGGGCTGCATCAGGAGAAGTGTGGCCAGCAGGGCAAGGGAGGTGATTCTCCCCCTCTGCTCAGCCCTGGTGAGACCCCACCTGGAGTACTGCCTCCAGTTCTGGAGCCCCTATTACAAGAGGGATGTGGAGGTGCTGGAAGGTGTCCAGAGAAGGGCCACAAGGATGAGCAGAGGGCTGGAGCACCTCTCCTATGAGGACAGGCTGAAGGAGTTGGGGCTGTTCAGTCTGCAGAAGAGAAGGCTCCGAGGTGACCTCATTGTGGCCTTCCAGTATCTGAAGGGGGCTACAGGAAGGCTGGGGAGGGACTGCTCAGGATCTCAGGGAGTGATAGGACTAGGGGGAATGGAATGAAGCTGGAGGTGGGGAGATTCAGGCTGGAGGTGAGGAGGAAGTTCTTCCCCATGAGAGTGGTGAAGCCCTGGAATGAGTTGTCCAGGGAGATGGTTGGGGCACTGTCCCTGGAGGTGTTTAAGCCCAGGCTGGATGAGGCTCTGGGCAGCCTGATCTAGTGTGGGGTGTCCCTGCCCATGGCAGGGGGGTTGGAACTAGATGATCCTTGTTGTCCCTTCCAACCCTGAATGAAACTATGAAACTATAGAATCACAGAATTGTTAGGGTCAGAAGGGACCTCAAGGATCATCCAGTTGAAATCCCCCTGCCATGGGCAGGGACACCTCACACCACAGCAGGTTGCTCACAGCCACATCCAGCCTGGCTGCAAACACCTCCAGGGATGAGGCTTCCACCACCTCCCTGGGCAACCTGTGCCAGCCTCTCACCACCCTCATGGGGAACAACTTCTTCCTAACATCCAATCTGAATCTACCCATTTTGTTCCATTCCCCCTAGTCCTATCAATACCTTGGATGGATGGATGACCTTTCAGGGCCCCTTCCAGCCCCTCAGACTCTGTGACTTTGTGACCATTTTTCACAAGCTGCATTTGGAAACCATTTCCAAGCACTAGGATGTGACAGAAAATGAGACCAAGAAAGTTAACTGATTGTTTTGTTTCTATTTTAGGGCTGCAAGAACACCTTGAGAAATATTTGGGCAAGAGGACTCCAGCTCAGATTTTAGTGCCTGTGGTTGGTTTACCAGGCAAGGAAGTTATTCACCTGGCAGGCTGGCTAAGCTAGAAGTTTCCAAGAGATGAGCTGGTAAGCATAAGAAGAAATCAAAGCAACCAAACCACACTGCAGCCAGGAGAGAACAAAGGACAGAACTGAGCACAACTGTGTTGGATACTTCCATTAAGCAGAGCCATCTTTAGCTCATCAATGATGCCTCATGGTGTGGCAGCTTTTAGGCACAATAAAGGTTTCTTTCCTAAAGCCTGTGCTTTTCTCCCTGCCTTATTTTTAGCTGTGTTCTGGGGAGAGCAGGTGGCTCTTGGGAGATGGCAGTTGCTCTGATCACAGCGGTTCTTCTGCGTGACATATTGAGGCCTGGTGACAATAAACTGAGGGAGGTGAGACCAAAACACGAGTTCCAATCATCCTTTGAAGATTGGATTCCTTTCAGTTCTGTGTTGAGTTAGAATCATAGAATCAATAAGGTTGGAAAAGACCTCAAAGATCATCAAGTCCAACCTGTCATAGTATCATAGTATCAGTCAGGGTTGGAAGGGACCACAAGGATCATCTAATTCCAACCCCCCTGCCATGGGCAGGGACACCCCACACTAGATCAGCCTGGCCAGAGCCTCATCCAGCCTGGGCTTAAACACCTCCAGGGATGGGGACCCAACCACCTCCCTGGACAACCCATTCCAGGGCTTCACCACTCTCATGGGGAAGAACTTCCTCCTCACCTCCAGCCTGAATCTCCCCACCTCCAGCTTCATTCCATTCCCCCTACTCCTATCACTACCTGTCACCACAGACTACTTTGTTGACTCTAATTTTCCTTGTTTCAGGAACACCAAGTATAGAATCATAGAATCAATAAGGTTGGAAAAGACCTTAAAGATCATCAAGTCCAACTTGCCACCCAAGACCTCATGACTACTGAACCCCAGTCTCTTTTTGATGTCCAGTCCCCTCTTGAACACCTCCAGGGATGGTGACTCCACCACCTCCCTGGGCAGCACATTCCAATGGCCAATCTCTCTTGCTGGGGAGAACTTTCTCCTCACCTCCAGCCTAAACTTCCCCTGACACAGCTTGAGACTGTGTCCTCTGAATTTACACACTGCAGGCCAACTCAGGAAGCCCTTATTTGGGAGCATGTTTTAATCCTTTTTCTTGCTTCAGGGAGAAATTATTCAGAAGGCTGTTCAGGACTTTACCAACACAGATCATGGAGATGATGGTGAGACTTTAGGATTTCCAGCAGGAGCAGGGAGGGGATTGTCCCCTGGGACTCAGCTCTGGTGAGGCCACACCTGGAGTACTGTGTCCAGTTTGGGGCACCTCAAGACAAGAGAGATGTGGAGGTGCTGGAGCCAGGGCAGAGGAGGGCAAGGAAGCTGGGAAGGGCCTGGAGAACAAATCTGATGAAGAGAGACTGAAGGAGCTGGGGATGGTTAGTGTGGAGAAGGGGAGCCTGAGGGGAGACTTCATTGCTCTCTACAACTACCTGAAAGGAGGCTGTGGAGAGGCTGCTGCTGGTCTCTTCTCCCAGGTCATTAGTGATAGAACAAGAGGGAATGGCCTCAAGCTGTGTCTGGACAAGCTGGTTTAGAGTGGACATTAGGACACATGTTTCAGGGCAAGAGTGGTCAGGGATTGGAATGTGCTGCCCAGGGAGGTGGTGGAGTCCCCAAGCCTGGATCTGTTTAAGGATGGTTGGGATGTGGTGCCTGGGGCTCTGGTTTAGGGGTGAGCCTTGTAGAGTAGGGCTCTGGGTTGGACTTGGTGATCCTGAGGGTCTTTGCCAACCTGATTGTTTCTGTGATTCTGTGATTTGCCATCCAGCTTCCTGAGGCCCTGCTGAGTATCCTCATGCTTTGCAGCTGGTAGACAGCTCTTATTAAAGAGCATTCCCTAGGGCTCCAGTCTTCTCCAGCAAATCAACAGGAGTTTTAGCCCTGCTTTCATTAAGGCTGGCTCAGATGCACAGGTGAAGCTCCTATTGATTTCATCACAGCTGCTCTTTCACTCATAACACTCTGTAAGATCAGGGTAGGAGTGAAAGCCCTTTGGACACTGCCCAAGGCTGCAGAGTGCTGTAGAGAAATCTGATTTTCAGATGAAAGCTATCAAATGAAACCTTCAGGAAAGACTCTCAGGCCTTTGCCTTGCCTCAATTTTACATCTGTATGTTCTCCTGGCTTCTCTTCCAGGCTGTGAGCACTGGAGCTCACAGGGGCTTGGACTGGATGACCTTTGGAGGTCCCTTCCACCCCAAACCAGCCTATGATTCTACACTACATTAGCACTGAGTATCACTGTTAGGTCAGACTTAAGCATCTTTGATCCTTGTTCTGTCCCACAGTCAGAAACTAATCAGGCACCAGTAGAGAGCAGGGGTTGTCCTGCTGGAAAGCAGCTCCATGGAGAAGGACTTTGGTGTCCTAGGTGACAGCAAGTGGAACAGCAATGTGCATCAAGAAAAGTGTCCAGAAGGCCTAGGGAGGTTCTTCTGCCCCTTTACTCTGCCCTGGTGAGAGCAGACAGGGAATATTGTGTCCAGTTTTGGGATGCCCTATTCAAGACAGACAGGGCCCTGCTGGAGAGAGTCCAATGAAGAGCTACAAGGGTGATGTGGGGGGCTTGAACATCTTTGCTATGACAAGAGGTTTGAGACACCTGGGGCTGTTTAGACTGGAGAAGAGAAGGCTGAGAGGGGATCTGATCAAGGTCTATAAGTATCTGATCAAGGTCTATAAATATCTGATCAAGGTCTATAAGTATCTGAGGGATAGGGGTCAAGATAGGGGAGGGGAGGAGAGAGGAGAGGAGAGGAGAGGAGAGGAGAGGAGAGGAGAGGAGAGGAGAGGAGAGGAGAGGAGAGGAGAGGAGAGGAGAGGAGAGGAGAGGAGAGGAGAGGAGAGGAGAGGAGAGGAGAGGAGAGGAGAGGAGAGGAGAGGAGAGGAGAGGAGAGGAGAGGAGAGGAGAGGAGAGGAGAGGAGAGGAGAGGAGAGGAGAGGAGAGGAGAGGAGAGGAGAGGAGAGGAGAGGAGGGGAGGGGAGGGGAGGGGAGGGGAGGGGAGGGGAGGGGAGGGGAGGGGAGGGGAGGGGAGGGGAGGGGAGGGGAGGGGAGGGGGAGAGGGAGAGGGAGAGGGAGAGGGAGAGGGAGAGGGAGAGGGAGAGGGAGAGGGAGAGGGAGAGGGAGAGGGAGAGGGAGAGGGAGAGGGAGAGGGAGAGGGAGAGGGAGAGGACCTTTGAGATCATCAAGTCCAACCTATCACCCACCACCATCTAACCATCTAAACCATGGCACCAAGTGCCTCAGCCAGGCACTGAGGTCTTTTCCAGCCTGGCTA
Organism: Melanerpes formicivorus; assembly: GCF_026170545.1. Classification (NCBI taxonomy): domain Eukaryota; kingdom Metazoa; phylum Chordata; class Aves; order Piciformes; family Picidae; genus Melanerpes; species Melanerpes formicivorus. The sequence goes on from NW_027142420.1 coordinate 3,542,762, forward strand.
ATTGTGGATCCTGCATCAATCACTCCTGAGTACTAACTGGCACTTGTTACTGAAGTCACCTGGTCTCCCCATGACAAATGTCTGTCACTGGAAACACAGACTAAGGATCCTTGACAGTTCCCTAATTTATGAGCTCATTTTTAGTTGTGTTTCAGTAGCTCTGGCAAAGCCAGCCAAACACTCCTTCACAAGTATTAACCAAACATTCCAAATGCAGACTTGAGATCCTGAAAGCTTCTTTTTCTTCTCCTTTTTGTTTTTCTTCTCCTTTTTGTTTTTCATCTGAACACTGAATGTTGTTTTCTTTTCCTGACATCTTTTAACTGTTAAAAGCCAGCCTGGGTACCTGTGAACTGAGCCCTTCTGTTGCATTGCAAGTGCCCTTCTTCCTGATGACTCACTGCTCCCAGTTGCTTGGCCTTGACTCCTCCTGGCTGGGCTCTGCCCCTGGTTTCCTGCTTTTCTCATAGTAGTTTTGGTTTAGAGCACTTCTTCCTCTCTATTCCAAACTAAGTCAGGTTGTCCTGAGGGTCTCCTCACAGGCTGTGGAACTGGCAGGAATCTCCTCGGCATTGCCTTGACTTGCATTGTGGGAAACTCATTGACTGGATCTATCTGCTCATCAGTGTCACAGTATCACTAAGGTTGGAAGAGACCTCAAAGATCATCAAGTCCAACCTGTCACCACAGACCTCATGACTAGACCATGGCACCAAGTGCCACATCCAATCCCCTGTTGTACACCTCCAGGGATGGGGACTCCACCACCTCCCTGGGCAGCACATTCCAATGGCCAATATTCTGTCTGGAAAGACCTTTCTCCTCACCTCCAGCCTGAACCTCCCCTGGCACAGCTTGAGACTCTGTCCTCTTGTTCTGGTGCTGGGTGCCTGGGAGAAGAGACCAACCCCCACCTAGCTCTAACCTCCCTTCAGGTAGTTGTAGACAGCAAGAAGGTCTCCCCTGAGCCTCCTCTTCTCCAGGCTAAGCAACCCCAGCTCCCTCAGCCTCTCCTCACAGGGCTGTGCTCCAGACCCCTCCCCAGCTTTGTTGCCTTTCTCTGGACCCCTTCAAGTGTCTTGATGTCTTTCTTAAACTGAGGAGCCCAGAACTGGACACAGGACTCAAGGTGTGGCCTAAGCAGTGCTGAGCACAGGGCACAATGACTTCCCTGCTCCTGCTGGCCACACTGTTCCTGATGCAGGCCAGGATGCCATTGGCTTTCTTGGCCACCTGGGCACACTGCTGGCTCATGTTCAGATCATCCAGTCCAACCCTCCCTGCCACAGAAGGACCACCTGGAGCAGGCCACACAGTAAGACCAGGGTGTGCTTAAAACAGGTCAGATTTCACTTTAGCTTTTCCCACCTTTCAGCACCCCCAGCTCTTTGCCAAGTGATGAAGACCTCCAGCTTAGAAAGCCAAGAATGTTTCAGCACAACAGCAACAACAAACCCCCAGTAAGCTGAACTAAATGCCCTGAACAAACTGGCAACTGCCCCAACCTGGTAACCTGCTGGGGGGACACCACTGGCATAGGTTTGGATCAGGCCACCCTTGTCCTGGGCAAGTTTAAGCATTCCCCTCAGTTCCCTTGTGCCTCTGCTTCCTTATTCGTGTGCTTTCTCAGCCTTGCCAAGGTGTTGGCAAAGAGCTGCTGCATTGTAGTCACACAACCTGGGATAACAAAGAGCTTAGCCTGAGTGAGCAGCACACCAGGGTGTGAAAACAATGTTGTAGTGGGAAGCAGAATGAATGTGATCACAGATAGCGATTTGCATGAGCACAATCTGGAGAGCTCTCCTCCCAGCACACTGCCTGCAGCAGGCTCAGATCACAGGAGCAGCCGAGAATGTCACCCAGGATCATTAATGAGGCATTGTCTCCTGGGAGTGCTGGTGGAGAACAACTTATCCATGGGGCAGCAATGAGCCCTGCTGGCCAAGAAGGCCAATGGGGTCCTGGGGGGCATTCAGAGGAGTGTGTCCAGCAGAGCCAGGGAGGTTCTCCTCCCTCTATACTCTGCCCTGATGAGGCCACACCTGGAATACTGCATCCAGCTCTGGGCTCCCCAGTTCCAGAGAGACAGGGATCTGCTGGAGAGAGTCCAAGGGAGAGCTACCAGAACTGGAGCACTGCCCCATGAGGAGAGACTGAGAAACCTGAGGCTGTTTACTCTGGAGAGGAGAAGACTGAGAGGGGCTTTAATAAATGTCTATCAATATCCAAGGGCTGGGGGTCAGGAGGGAGGGGACAGGCTCTGCTCAGTTGCACCCTGGGGTAGGACAAGGAGCAATGGATGTAAGCTGCAGCACAGGAGGTTCTACCTCAACATGAGGAGAAACTCTTCACTGTGAGGGTCCCAGAGCACTGGAACAGGCTGCCCAGAGAGGTTGTGGAGTCTCCTTCTCCAGAGACCTTCAAGCCCCATCTGGATGTGTTCCTGTGTGACCTGTGCTGGGTTCTGTGGTCCTGCTCTGGCAGAGGGGTTGGCCTGGATGATCTTTGGAGGTCTCTTCCAACCCCTCACATCCTGTGATCCTGTGATTTTCCAGCCTGATTCAGCCCCTGTGATCCCAAAGTCCTTTACAAGGCCATTTCTTAAAATGCACTTGAGCCATTGCTGGGACAACCACATGCACTGGAGGGCTGCTCTGCTCAGCCTGAGTGTGGGGAGGTCTTTGAGGTTGTGCTGCTGGGAGCAGAGCTCCTCCACTCCCTACAGTTCCCTGAGCAGGGGTATATGCTTTGGGAGAGGCACAGTTTCCACGAGCAGACTCCAACCTCAAAGCCACATCAGCAGGCCCCTAGCATTATGGCTTTCTGGATAGGATAGGATAGGATAGGATAGGATAGGATAGGATAGGATAGGATAGGATAGGATAGGATAGGATAGGATAGGATAGGATAGGATAGAATAGAATAGACCAGGTTGAAAGAGACCTTCAAGATCATCATTTCCAACCTATCATCCAACACCATCTAATCAACTAACCCATGGCACCAAGCACCCTGTCAAGTCTCCTCCTGAACACCTCCAGTGATGGTGACTCCACCACCTCCCTGGGCAGCCCATTCCAATGGGCAATCACTCTCTCTGTGTAAAACTTCCTCCTAACCTCCAGCCTAAACCTCCCCAACTCATGACTGATGAGAACACTGCTCCACTGAAGTGCCACAACAGAGGAGAAAAATTCCCTCTTTTGTCCCCTGCCAGGCAGCAGGCCCTGTTCTCCTTCTGCAACTCCTGACACTGGCAGCTGTTGACTGTACTCTGTGACCATCACATGCTTGGAAGAAGGTATTATTGCCATAGCCTCACTGTACAGGGACAACACAGTGTGAGATAGAAGGTGTGATGTTGCATTGGGAGCACAAGCTCGTGTAAGCATCACTTCACCTCTGACCCATGGAATGGTTTGGGTTGGAAGGGACCTCCAAAAGTCATCCAGTCCCAGCCCTCTGCAGGCAGCAGGGACATCCTCCACTGGATCAGGTTGCTCAGAGCCTTGTTGAGCCTCACCTTGAATATCTCCAGGGATGCAGCCTCAACTACCTCCCTGGGTGACCTGTCCCAGTGTTCCACCACCCTCGTGGTGCATGTTTCCTCACATCCAATCTCTGTCTCCTCTCATTTCAAACCATTGCTCCCTGTCCTGTCCCTGCAGGCCTTTGCAAGCAGTCCCTCTGCAGCCTTCTTGTAGCTCCCTTCAGGTACTGACAGGCTGCTATTAGGTCTCCCTGGAGCCTCCTCTTCTCCAGGCTGAACACCCCCAGCTCCCTCAGCCTAGCAGAGGTGTTCCAACCTCCTGATCATTTTCATGGCCCTCCACTGGACCTGCTCCATCACCTCCATGTCCTTCCTGTGCTGAGGGCTCCAGGGCTGGATGCAGCACTCCAGGTGGTGCCTTCCCAAAGCAGAGCAGAGTATTAGAATCACCTCTCTCTCCATCTGCTGACCACAATTCTTTTGATTCATCCCAGGGTGCCATTGGCCTCCTGGGCTGCCAGCACACAGGGTTGTGTTGGTAGCTGCCTTGACATTAGTGTAGTTTGTTGCTTTAGAAGAGCAGGAGTCCAGAAGGAAGAAATAGGTTTCTCAGATGTAAGAGTTAATCTTGTTGCCACAAAGTTCAGTCCTACTCCCACACAGCCCCAAACCCTTCTGCAGCAAGACCCAGATACATGCAAATGTGGAGCCTTTTGTAAGTGAACCCAGTTCCCACAGCTCCAGGGATGGAGCTGCTAAGGTTGAAAGCAGGAGGTGTTAAATGATCCTGGGCTGCAGCAAGAGAAACATAGCCAGCAGGGCCAGGGAGGTGATTCTCCCCCTCTGGCTCCACTCTGCTGAGACCCCACCTGGAGTGCTGCATCCAGGTCTGGAGCCCCTAGGACAGGAAGGATCTGGAGGTGCTGGAAGGTGTCCAGAGAAGGGCCACAAGGATGAGCAGAGGGCTGGAGCTGCTCTGCTGTGAGGACAGACTGAGGGAGCTGGGGCTGTTCAGTCTGGAAAAGAGAAGGCTCTGAGGAGACCTTGTTGTGGCCTTCCAGTATCTGAAGGGGGCTCCAAGGAAAGCTGGGGAGGGACTTTTGAGGGTGTCAGGGAGGGATAGGACTGGGGGGGGATGGGGAAAAATGGAAGTGGGTAGTTTAAGATTGGATGTTAGGAAGAAGTTCTTCCCCATGAGGGTGGTGAGAGACTGGCACAGGTTGCCCAGGGAGGTGATGGAAGCCTCATGCCTGGAGGTGTTTTGCAGCCAGGCTGGATGTGGCTGTGAGCAACCTGCTGTAGTGTGAGGTGTCCCTGCCTGTGGCAGGAGGGTTGGAACTGGCTGAGCCTTGTGGTCCCTTCCAACCCTGACAATTCTGTGATTCTATGATACAATAGAAAGGAAATGCAGGCAAGGAGTCAGTGCCAAGGGAAGGGTGTCATTAGGAGCCAGTGGGGAGGCCAAGCTAAAAAGGGACCCAAGGGGTTTATTCTCCATATATAAGGTATCTTATAAGGGATGGAGCCTGGATTGTCTTCTCACTGTTACTAGTTGTAACTCTGAGAGATGAGTGTATGAAGAAGAAAGAGGAATAAAGAAGAGTTTCTGGGAAAGAGGTGCAGAAGTTCATTTGAAACACATCTCTCATCTCTCAGCACAGTGTAGAATGGGACATGCCCTAACAGTGTGCTTTGGTCTGGAGGTAAGGATGCCTGAAACGAGGGTAATGGGTGAGAGGAGCCACCAGCTGTGTGCCATCCTGCTGCTGGGAGATGTTTCTCCTGGGCACTGCCACAAGGAATGTGGCTAATGGTTCTTGACTGGAGATCTATAGTCCATGTATGTGCTTCTCATTGGTGGAATGGAGTGGAATGGAATGGAATGGAATGGAATGGAATGGAATGGAATGGAATGGAATGGAATAGAATAGAATAGAATAGAATAGAATAGGTTGGAAAATAACTCAGAGATCATCCAGTCCAACACCATCCAATCAACTAAACCATGGCACCAAGTGACTCATCCAGTCTTATTTTAAACACCTCCAGGGATGGTGACTCCACCACCTCCCTGGGCAGCACATCCCAATGGCCAATCTCTCTTGCTGGGCTGAAACTTCTTCCTCACCTCCAGCCTAAAACCCCCCCCCGGTGCAGCTTGAGATGCCTCTCTCATCAAGGCACTGCAGTGTCCCCAGCTGTTGATTCAGGGCTTGTCTGTCATTGCTGTGGGTCTCCTTTCAAACTAACCATTTAAAGGCTCAGAGTCAGAGTATCTCCTGCTGCTGCTCA